>NC_133334.1:245524823-245869823 GCF_042186555.1 Aquarana catesbeiana | reverse complement strand
TTACAACCAGCATCATAAGACCAAGTATCTTTTCATGTCAAAGCGTGAAGGCAACCATCCCAGGTCGTAAGACCACAGGCATACAAGGACTGCACAGACCCCCTAGCTTACGCTGCCACCACAAAGAAAATCACTTACAAAGTTGTGTATAGTATAAGCACATTTATGTTGTATTCTTAGCTGCTGCTTTGGTAAATGTGATTAATTGTGGTACTAGCAGGCTCATATGGGGTTATGTATTGATTTTAATTTGAGTGTGGATTCTGTATTCTGAACATAAGTCGCCCACTCGGCATGGGTGCCATTGAGAATACATTGCATTTTCTTAATGAATACAAATCTTTTTCTGAATGGACAAGGTAGACAGTGTGTTGTCACTTCCCCACCTCTCCACTTCTCCACTTCATCCAATTAGAGAAGCAAGTGTAGACCACTGGAGTAGCGGTGTCTTCTTCAGTGATTTTTTGCTTCCAGGGATATCTGCCAAGTATAATAATATACATAGTTACATTGGTCCAAGCCGGTCCACTGTAACTTTGTATAAAATATCCATTTGTAAAATATTCATATTGCTTTTTAAACAACTGCTTCTATTGCTGCAGGTCTGACATGTTTGTTGGTGGCTCAGTGTACTCTGTGCCTATAGTTTATTTATTACAATTTTCAATTTATTTATTGTATGGCATAAGTTTTCCCAACATATCGAGTAGTCATCTTCAGGTATACTGACACCAAGTGGGCGCGCTGTCTCTATAGGCCTCTGTGCTCCGGACTCAACGTTCCTTTGGTGGCTATCAAATCTCTTTTATTAGTGTATTGCTACTGGTGTGAAACATACAACTTATATTGCTGGCTTTTTTTGCATTTTATTAAACACAGGCGTCCACTTATAAATATTTTCTTTGAGCGAAATCCGTAATGAGATTACTATGCTTAGTTACCATGGTTAGAGCTCGGAAAGGTGTGAGAAGAGAGGAAAGTGCTGGGTCAACTCAAACTTTATTGTAAGGTGCGAAAATATCTTGCCGATGGTTCGTTGAACTCAGCATGCATCCGTACCTACAGTAAAAGCTGTTTTGATTTAACTACATTTTATACAGCTGTGCTCAAGGAAGATTTATTACTAAAAAAGAAAAAAAAAATCTTCCTGTTAAGAAGAACTCCAGTCTACTTAAAAACAAAGTATTATTTGAAAAGTACTAACTCCTACTTCATCACAGTTTATATGGATCAGCAGAGCTCAGAGCTGTTCGTTCTCTGCATGGGACCATATAGTTTTAGTGCTAATAACTTCAGCACCCAGTAGCTGTATATAGAGAACAAAAAGACTAATATATATATATATATATATATATATATATATATATATATATATATATATATATATACATTAATGTCTAAACTGTTGGCAACAAAAACAAGTACATCCCTAAGGTCAGGTGCTGCATGCTGCATCAAGCAGTAAACACACAGGGGTTAATTTACTAAAACTGGGGAGTGCAAAATCTGATGCAGCTGTGTATGGTAGCCAATCAGATTCTAAGTTCAGGTTGTTCAATTAAGCTTCGACAAAAAAAATGGAAACTGATTGGTTCCTATGCTGAGCTGCAACAGATTTTGCACTCTCCAGTTTTAGTAAATCAACCCCACAGAGCCCGATTTTCAAAGAATGTTGCATTGTAACAGCCAAATCAACAGTACATACAGGCACAGCGGGAAGCTCACCCGTCCAGGGCCACTTACAACTGAGCAGTAGATAATCAGCAGACAGAAGACTCCTGGATGTCAGCAGCATCCATCATGAGGGGCGAAATGCTCCAACCCAAGGGAGGCTTCCTACAAAGGTAGACATAGGCCCTGCTCTCTCCCTACTCCAACGGAACCTTTCCCTATTGCTTCCACTGTCCCTGACAGATGGGGTTCCTGTCCCTATCCTGTCCACTCAGCAAAAGCATGCCAATCCTAGATGCCAAGGTCTTAAATAGACTCTGGCTGACTCAAGATGACCACCAAAGTCACATGGGGTGGCACCATCCAATGGGATAGTTGCCTCCCATTGATTGAGGAAACCATAGAGGAACCAAGTTCCTCTTGACTTCCTCCCCCATCTGCATTGCCCCTGCGGTCAAACGCCACCTGCAGTGGAGAATAAAGACTGCACAGGCCTACAAGTTGGGGAGCGCCAGGTAATTAAAAATTCTTTTACCCTTCTCTAGGCTACTTTCACACAGGGGCGGTGAGGGAATCGGTGGTAAAGCGCCGCTAGTTTTAGCAGTGCTTTTCGGCACACAGCTCTGGCCTGATCCCTGTGTGCCGGGATGACTAGTTCCTGAGCATTCTGGAAAAACTGGCACACAGAAGAAGATGCTGGTGAGAGACAGGGACCATTGGAAAAAAGGGATTACTAAAGGTCTATTTAGATTTCTAAATTGGAGTCATCACAGTGTGTTAAAGTGGTTGTACACCCTTTCATGTAACCAGTGAAGTGACTAGCTTCAGGTGATAGGTGGAGATTAAATAAATCTTCCTACATAAGTTGTACCTATTAATCTGCAGCCTCTCTCCTCTACAGCTTTCTAAAGTGCAGAATTTACATGGCTTTTCTGGGCTTCCAGGCAAGGAGAGGGGATCTGATGTCATACTGTACAGATAGGAGAGCTGAGTGTAATCTGAGACCTTAATGGAGGGAAGGGACACACCCCCTCTACACAATCTCATAGGAAAATATGCACAGCTGAGGCTGTCAATCACAGGTGGTGTGCTGGAGGCCCTGGGTGTTGAGGATGCTGTAGTGTAGGGTATACTTTGTTATTAACCACTTGACCTCCTGAAAGTTTTACCCCTTCATGACCAGAGCATTTTTTGCTATTCAGCACTGTGCTACTTTACCTGGCAATTGCGCAGTCATGCAATACTGTGCACAAATGATTTTTTTCACACAAATAGAGTTTTCTTTTGGTGGTATTTGATCACCGCTGTTTTTTTAATTTTTTGCTATATATTTTTTTTTTAATTGAAAATTTCGAGGAACATATTTTTTACTTTCTGTTATAAAACATACCCAATAAAATCACATTTCTTCTTAAAATTAGGCCAAAATGTATTCTGCTACATGTCTTTGGTAAGAAAAAAAAAATCCCAATAAGTGTATATTAATTGGTTTGTGTGAAAGTTATAGCGTCTACAAACTATGGTATAGGAACAAAATGATGCTGGATAGCCGCACTCCAATATTCACCTTTAATAAAGGTGAATATTGGAGTGCGGCTATCCAGCATCATTTTGTTCCTATGTCTTTGTTGCAAACTCAACCTGATTGTGGAGACAGCTGATCCTAGGAAGGGTGATTGTCTTAGAGCAGTGCACTCCCATACAAACTATAGTATATTGTATATACAGTATTTGAAAATAGAGCAATCCAGATGTGCTGACGGCCTCTCTCATTTCATTTCATGAGGCCATAAAATGCCAGGACAAATGCCCCCCAAATGACCCCTTTTTGGAAAGCAGACAGTCTAAGGTGGAAGTAGCAATTTTTTGGAAAACAAAGACATTGAATGAAATGTGTTTGTTTTATTCACATTTTTTTAAGTAACTGAAATAAATAAATATTTTTTATTCATTTTTTAATAATTTTTTACATTTTTGACAATTTTTTTTCTCATCTTGCCCTCACAGTAGTTCAGTGTCACTATAGTGACACAGTACTACTCTGGGATTTTTGATTGCTGTTACAATGTCATGATCAGGGACAAGTTGCTATAGCAGTAGCCAGGGCCGTCTTTAACACGGGGCGAACAGGGCATCTGCCCAGGGCCCAGCCACTGTAAGGGGGCCCCAAAGCAGCTGAGCTGCCCCTGGAGTCCGCACTGCCTGCCAGGTTTTTTTTCAGCCGGAGTTCAGCTCCAGCGCTTGTCATTTGCTAGCTCAGCTGCTCGCTACTGTCACTTGTTAATACAGAAGTGCTGCTCTCCTAATTACAAGTGACAGCGCTCCTCTCCCGGCTGCCGTTCACATCCCTCTCTGCTCTACACACATTGAGCTGTATACAAGAGCAGAGGAAGGCGGTGGGGGATAAGAAGCTCCTCCATGGACATGCATATTGCAGCTTCTCTTGTGCAGCCTGGCCCCGCTCTGATGGTTTTTAGGCAATGGAGTCTAGAGGCAGGGGTGGGTGGTATTGGTGCAGAGGAATGCTGTGTATTGAAAGGGGGGTGTGGAATGGTGCAGGAGGACTGCTATGTATTGAAGGGGGGGTGGGATTGGTGCAGGTGTATTGAATGGGGGGGTTAAACTGGAATAAGGGGGAGAAAAGCTCTGTACTTGGGGGGGGGTGACTTGGATGTACACAACACACCCCTAAACCCTGCAATCTGTATATAGTGCACCCCCAAACGTGCACTCCATACATAGCGCACCCCTAAATCTTGAACTCTGTATATAGCACACCCCTCAACCCTGCACTCTGTATGTAACGCACCCCTTAACCCTGCACTCTGTATGCAACGCACCCCTCAATCCTGCACTCTATATGTAATGCACTCCTCAACCCTGCACTCTGTATGTAACGCACCCCTCAATCCTGCACTCTGTATGTAACGCACCCCTCAACCCTGTACTCTGTATGTAACGCACCCCTCAATCCTGCACTCTGGATGTAACGCACCCCTCAACCATGCACACTGTATGTAACGCACCCCTTAATCCTGCACTCTGTATGTAACACACCCCTCAATCCTGCACTCTGTATGTAACGCACCCCTCAACCCTCCACTCTGTATGTAACGCACCCCTCAACCATGCACTCTGTATGTAATGCACCCCTCAATCCTGCACTCTGTATCTAACGCACCCCTCAACCATGCACTTTTTATGTAATGCACCCCTCAATCCTGCACTGTGTATGTAACTCACCCCTCAATCCTGCACTCTGTATGTAACGCACCCCTCAATCCTGCACTCTGTATGTAATGCACCCCTCAATCTTGCACTCTTCATGTAACGCACCCTTTAACCATGCACTCTGTACATAGCTCAGCTCTCAATCCTGCACTCTGTATGTAACGCACCCCTCAATCCTGCACTCTGTATGTAACGCACCCTTCAACCATGCACTCTGTACGTAGCTCACCTCTCAATCCTGCACTCTGTATGTAGCTCACCTCTCAGCCCTGCATTCTGTACATAGCATACCACTCAACCTCGCACTCCATAAAAAGCACACTCCTCAATTCTGCACTCTGTACATAGCTCACCCCTCAACACTGCTCTACTGCAGGTGGCATGACTAGTCATTTATTTCTGGGAGCCTGTCCTTAAGGATACTGCTCACATTGGACTCTGTGCCTACCTGCACTCAGTTAACCTTCATAGTTGTGTTCTCTGATCTGCTCATTGCTAATAGCAAGTTCTAGGAGTTTTCTGTCTATTGGTGGGTCCCCTCACCTCCCCGGTCCATGGTGTGCAGGCAGTGGGGACATGATGTGCTGTAACCTTTAGCAACCAATCAATGAGCTGTATTGATGTGCTGTAACCTCTAGCAACCAATAAGTGTTAATGATGCACAGTAACCTCTAGCAACCTATGAGTGAGCAAGAATAATGTGCAGTAATCTGTAGCAACCAATGAGTGAGCAGTAAGCATGTAACCTCTAGCAACCAATCGGTTAGCAGTAATGATGTGCAGTAGCTTCTAGCAACCAATCAGCAAGCAGAAATTATGTGCTGTAACCTAGCAACTAGACAGTGAGTCATAATGTGTGCTGTACCCTCTAGCATCTAGTCAGTGAGCGATATGCTGTAGCCTCTGGCAACCAATCGCAATCACTGCCTGATCTGCTACAGTAAACTGATTTTGAGTGGGGGGGAAGCTGGGGGGCCCAAAGAAAATGTTTGCTCAGGGTCCAATCAATATTAAAGACGGCCCTGGGCGTGTGCCAGGCTACGTACAGGTACGTAGCCAGGCCCGTAGCTGCCGCCTGCTCTTAGTAAAAATACTGTGAGCGGGTGTCAAGTGGTTAATTAAAACACAGAGCCTGTGCAGTGTTCACGTTGGCTCTCAGCATTGGGAGTGAGGAAAATATTGGAATTCCTAATCCTTTCATTGGTTCTGGGTCGGCAACTCAGAAACAAAGAAGCAAAAGTAACAACATTACATCCAGAAAAAAATATATATTTTTTTTCAATAAAATTTTTATTGTAAGATTAAAAATAGAGCATTTGCACAATCATAATAACATTTGTACATATAGCTTAAACATAATAAATTCAACGATAAGTGTCAGAAAAAATAATTTTGACAATGGTTGCCCACATATATTTCTCCTGATAAGGGTATGTATGCCTTTATGTAGTATCCAGTTTATTAGAAACGGTGTAGAGCTAGCGGGCCCTTTAATGGGTTTGCTGGTCCTTTATACTTAGGGCCTTTTTATGTATTTCTTGTCACTCACTCCCTTACTTTTCTCACTCTCTACATTTTCCTCTCCGTATTTGTTTTTCTATTTTATGTTCCATATATTGCCTTTACTCTTCATTGGTATCCGATATCACAAGCCATAGAGCATTTAGCCGGCAATGCCTTGGGTGATAACCAACCCACTACATAGCTCACACACATCAGAAGTAGCAGGAGGATAAAGTCTTCAATAATGCAGCAAAAGAAAGCCGGATAATAAGCATGTATACATTAAAGGATAGCAAGGAGAGAACAAATTATCAATAATTCATTCCATCAGTTATTTACATGGTCAAACACAGCAATTTTATAAAGTGCCCATTGCATAATCTCTTGTGGATTTGAGTGTGCATATCTGTACAGTTCTGCAGATAGTGAGCAATAAAGGGATCTACAACCTTTAGAAATGGATATCCTTGAGGGAAAATACATGACAGCTTTCACATGCCAATTTGTATCAACATCCAGCCTTCTCTAACTCTAGATGACACATTTCAGGTAACATTGTGCACAATGTAGCACAGGTAGGCTTGTCAGTATAATGAGGTAGGTTCCAGTATAAGATATTCAAATCATCGTAGAGTCAAGCTCAAATGTTACATCCCATATGCACATAGTCGCTGAACTGCTAAAGCTATTCAGAAAAAGTTGGAACTTTGTTAAAGTTAAAATGTTCACAGAAAGCATAGCCGCAACTGCCCCTCTTTCAATTATTGCATAAAGTGGAGAATGTGTTTTAATTACTGTGGCCCAGGTAGGTAGATATTCATTAGAAGAACTTCTCTTCACATCTTGTCTCATCCCTGATCCCATACAGGAAGTGAGGGGAAATCTCCCCTATAAAAACCCATAGCTCCCTGATTTCGACGTACTGTCCCTGATTTGGAACAATGTCCCTCTGTCCCTCAGTCCTCCTTATGTGTCCCTCATTTTGATCTAATCTATATAGTTGTATATAAAATGCATTACTTATCCATCAAAAAGTGTTTTAAAGTGCTAAACCATTCATCCAGTTTCTAAATTGCTTTATTTGTAAATGTCTAAAAGCCAAGATAAAGGAATAGTAGTGATAAAATAGCACTTGTGGGTTTAACCAATTTTTTTTTGTACCATTCTCCTTTAAGCAGGGCGTGGCAGGGGGTGTGTCCTATGCCTATGTACTTTTGTTAATAGCTGTCCCTTATTCCCATCTCAGAAAGCTGGGAGGTATGAAAACCTAATACCCTTCCATGGTCTTTCCTGCATTAGGAAATAAAACTTGTGGATAATACAACAATTTAAAGTGGTTCTAAAGGCTGAACATTTTTTACCTTCTTGCAATCTATTTGTGGAGGTAAAAAAATGTTCTGTGTGCATGAGCCCCCCCCCCCCCTTAATACTTACCTGAGCTCCCTCTCGGTCCAGCAACGTGCACAAGAGCATCGGACTCTCCCTCCATTGTAATTGCCATTGGCTCCCACTGCTGTCAATCCCAGCCAGACAGCCAATGAGTAGAGAGCTGAGTACAGTATATAAGGGCGCTCTGAGGACCATATAAGGACCAAGCAGACAGTACATATGAAAAGACAAAGGTCCGATGATGAATCTTCTCACACTTAGGGCTGCACTCACAAGTAGAAGCAATCTCTAGAGAAAGAACAAAGCAAAAAAGAGAGGCGCCTCTAAGTACAGGAAAAAAAGCTATTTATTTTCCCCAGAAAGTATTAAAAACACTTACAGGATCTGGCAAATGTAAAAGCATAAAATCATAGGTAATGAGGGTGGTCCGGCAGGCATGGAGGTCCTCGACATGTAAAGGTTATCAGAGCTGTGTCATGAAGTGCAGCAGAGGATCCGGAACCATGGAATTCTTACCTGAGCTCCCTCTCTGCCCCTCCATTGTAATTGCCATTGGCTCCCACTGCTGTCAATCACAGCCAGACAGCCAATGAGTAGAGAGCGAGGGAGAGGCCGGGCCGCGGCTCCATGTTTGATTGGACAGCCAGAGCCACGACCTGATGAAGTCACGTGTGGTGTGACGTCACGCGTAGGGACGAGACAGGCTGCATTCACCACAGAGGCACACGAGCTCGCCGCTCGTCGGACTACATTCGCTGTTGTTCAATTTTAAATGTGAGTACCTATATACTTTTAATAAAAGAGGTTCAATTTACCAAAAACGGGATTACACTATTGGCCTTTTCCTTTTTGCCTATCATTCTTCATACCCCCCGCCCTGGCACTATACCTGAGGGAACCCCATCCCAGGACGTAGGTTGGTGAGGGACGCGCTGGAGCTAATAGGAGGATCCCAAAGAGTTATTTTGGCTACATGCTGTTGCCCTATTACCTAAAGGTAAGGGGCCACTACCTAACCAGAGTGGTGTCACACGAAGAAGCACTGGATGTGTTGCACTTGAGCACTTTAACTGCAACGTGTGCATGCCAAGACGTTGTCGTCACATTTTGTTGAATTTTTATGGACCTTTGTGTTTTTTTGGTTTTATAAGACTTTCTCCCTGCCAAACCTTTTACAAGGATTTGAGACACTTTATTATTCATTTTTTTATATTCAATTTTTGCACATACGCACTGTATGAATTAGCAGTCCACTACTACCTCACTGCCTTAAATAGGCTTGTCACGCTGCACTTTATACTAGCACAATTAGCATTGGCTACCCCCCACTGTGGATGTATTTACTCCCAATGGTTATGCACTATATTTATTTATTATTGACAGTCACTTAAGCTATATATCATCTTTTACTAGTACTACTTTTATGTTTACTCCCAATTGTTATGCACTATATTTATTATTGACAGTCACTTATGCTATATATTATCTTTTATTAGTACTGTTTTTATATTGTTTATCATCTGATCCCACTCAATCTTATTGATTCCACTCAAAAATTATCGCCGCCCCCTTATGCTGGATATAGACCCCTGCCCAGATCCCAGGGGGTACTCTTATTGTATATTGCATATATTATTATTTTAGTCATCACACCTTTAATTAATACCACCTTACGCTTATCTGACTTTAACAAACAGTCACGCATTCAAGTTCTGTATGTATACCACTGAATATACACCTTTTTGATAAAAACCTAGGATTAGCGCAGCACTACCCATTTTCTAGATTTATTTACGAGGTCAGGTGCCTACCTTTAACAGTGCATGCAGCTTTTCTATTTTTAGCCGATTCCATATATGATAGCGCGGGAATAACCCATCTCTTTTAACAGGAGTGCGCCTGCTTGGGTGCAAGCTGCTTGCTTTGAGGGCACTCGACAGGAGGGAGGGGCCAGGAGCACCTGCTGGGGATCCGAGAAGAGGAGGATCTGGGCTGCTCTGTGCAAAACCACTGCACAGAGGAGGTAAGTATGACATGTTTGTTTAAAAAAAAAAAAAAAAAAAAAACATGCCTTTAACCACTAGGCGTCCGCGCTATAGCCGAAAGACGGCTACAGCGCGGACTTCAATTGCCGGGAGGGCGTCCCTGGACGTCCTCCTGTTTACTTCCGCATTGCGCGCTCCCGCGAGCGCGCATCGCGGAAGTTTTGTGCTGGCCGTGTCCCTCGGACACAGCCAGTCACAGATCGCCGTAAACGGCCAATGACAGCGGCCGTTTACAGTGCGATCGGCGGTGCCAACGAGAGATGATCTCATATGTAAACATATGAGATCATCTCTCATCGCCGGCTCTCCCTCCTCACACAGAGACAGCGTGTGAGGAGGGAGAGCGGAACCGCTGCGGCGGTGAGTGTAAAAGAGAAAAAAAAAAGTGTCCCGCTGTTAACGGTCCCTGTCATCTGCCCCTGCCATGTGATCTGCCCTGCTATCTGCCCCTGCCATGTGATCTGCCCTGCTATCTGCCCCTGCCATGTGATCTGCCATCTGCCCTGCCATCTGCCCCTGCCATGTGATCTGCCATCTGCCCTGCTATCTGCCCCTGCCATGTGATCTGCCCTGCCATCTGCCCCTGCCATGTGATCTGCCATCTGCCCTGCCATCTGCCCCTGCCATGTGATCTGCCATCTGCCCTGCTATCTGCCCCTGCCATGTGATCTGCCCTGCTATCTGCCCTGCTATCTGCCCCTGCCATGTGATCTGCCCTGCCATCTGCCCCTGCCATCTGCCCCTGCCATCTGCCCCTGCCATCTGCCCCGCCATCTGCCCCGCCATCTGTCCCGCCATCTGCCCCGCCATCTGTCCCGCCATCTGCCCTGCCATCTGTCCCGCCATCTGCCCTGCCATCTGTCCCGCCATCTGCCCTGCCATCTGTCCCTGCCATCTGCCCCGCCATCTGCCCTGCCATCTGCCCTGCCATCTGTCCCCAGTGCCATCTGTCCCCACTGCCACGTATAAGTGCCATCTGTCATCAGTGCCACCTGTCATTAGTGCCACCTGTCATTAGTGCCACCTGTCATCAGTGCCACCTGTCATCAGTGCCACCTGTCATCAGTGCCACGTATCAGTGCCACCTGTCATCAGTGTCATCAGTGCCACGTATCAGTGCCATCTGTCATCAGTGCCACGTATTAGTGCCATCTGTCATCAGGGCCACGTATTAGTGCCATCTGTCATCAGTGCCATGTATTAGTGCCATCTTTCATCAGTGCCACGTGTCATCAGTGCCACATAGTGTGCCATTTGTCATCAGCGCCACATGTCATCAGTGCCACATATTAGTGCCATCTGTCATCAGTGTCACGTGTCATCAGTGCCATGTATTAGTGCCATCTGTCAGTGCCACGTATTAGTGCCATCTGTCAGTGCCACGTATTAGTGCCATCTGTCATCAGTGCCACATATTAGTGCCATCTGTCATTAGTGCCACCTGTCATCAGTGCCATGTATTAGTGCCATCTGTCATCAGTGCCACATCAGTGTCAGTGCCACGTATCAGTGCCATCTGTCATCAGTGCCACATCAGTGCCACGTATCAGTGCCATTTGTCATCAGTGCCACGTCAGTGTCACGTGTCATTGTCCTGGTTCTCCAGGGCCTTCAAAAGTGTAATAGGTAGTCAACAAGTTAGATGTGTAATTTATGCTCCTAGAACACTTGATGGTGCTCCCTGCATGTTGGGCCTGTCTATGTGGCCAGGCTGCGAAAAAGTCCCACACATGTGGTATCGTAATACTCAGGAGGAGTAGCAGAATGTATTTTGGGGCGTCATTTGTGGTATATACATGGCATGTGAGAGAAATAACCTATTATAATGACAATTTTGTGGGGGAAAAAAATAAAAATAAATAAATCTTCATTTTGCAAAGAATTGTGGGAAAAAATGACAACATCAAAAACCTCACCATGCATCTTACTAAATACCTTAGAATGTCTACTTTCAAAAAAGGGGTCATTTGGGGGGTATTTGTACTGTCCTGACTTGTTCGGGTCACAAGAAATGAGATAGGCCGTCAGTACATCAGATGTGATCAATTTTTTATGATTTGCACCATAACTTGTAGACTCTATAACTTTCACAAAGACCAAATAATATCCACTAATTTGGGTTATTTTTACCAAAGATATGTAGCAGTATAAATTGTGGCCAAAATTTATGAAGCAAAATTACTAATTTGCAAAATTTTATCACAGAAACTAAGAAAAATGCGTTTTTTTTCAAAATTTGCGGTCTTTTTTCATTTATAGCGCAAAAAATAAAAAACCCAGAGGTGATCAAATACCACCAAAAGAAAGCTCTATTTGTATGAAAAAAAGGACAAAAAATTCATTTGGGTACAGTATTGCATGACTGAGTAATTGTCATTCAAAGTGTGAGAGCGCTGAAAGCTGAAAATTGGTCTGGTCACGAGGGGGGTTTAAGTGCCCAGTTGTCAGGTGGTTAATATCACTTTAAAGCCCAATTTCATGCTCAAATAATAGAGTTGTATAGATTATTGCTTTGATTAAAATTAAAAATGGAGCTTTACCTGCAGTTTGTGTCTTTTCCATGAGCGAAGTGTTCTCTTATTGGCACTTGTGCCAAACAAGTGACCCTCTGTGGTACCCACTCCAAACGGGACCTGGAAGAAAGCGATGATTATTGTAGTGCATCACTGGATGACATGACTTAAGATGGTTTTACAGTGTGGGACTTTTTTTTTAAATAAAGGACTTGTCAAAGCTGTATCTTTATTTAATTATTTTACAATTTTTTTATTTTTTTTTTTGTAAATGAGTAACCAGGGTACGATGTACCTTTTAGTCATGTAGGGGGGCATTATCTGGGTCCCCCTTATTTTGAAAAGCGGCTTTCAGATTCCAATAAGCCCCACTGCCGACAGACCCACACAGCCCCCAGGCAAAGGTGTTGTCCTACGCGTGTTGTCATATGTTCCTCCCTTTCTGACAGTCAGGCTAAATGCTTTAGTAAATGTCTGTTATTCGTTTTATGGGGAACTCCATGCTTTTTTTTCATTCATTTTTGCATGGATATTAATTGATCTGTGTGAAAGCTATAGCGTCTACAAACTATGGTATATATTTGAAAATTGGGAATTGGGGGAGGAGTGTGGCTGTATGTGGAAGAGCTTGGTTTGTCTGACCTATCTAATTTCTTGAGGCCCTATAATACCAGGACAAATATCAACCAAATGACCCTTTTTTGGAAAGTAGATAGTCCAAGGTCCAACTTTTTTAAAGTTGTACATTTTTGTCACAATTTTTTGGAAAATTAAGAAATTTAATTATTATTTTTCTTTTTCACAATTTTTTTTTTAATTACAGTGTCACCAGTGGTGATAAGTAGTCAGAATTCTGACTTTCAAACTAAGAATTCTGACTTTCAAACTCGGAAAAAATAAAATATTAAACTCAGAATTCTGTAAAAAAAAAAAAAAAAAATAAGATAAGGGATTCTGACTAAAGAAATATTTTTTTATTGATTTAAAAAAAAAAAAAAACATTCTTTTCTTCTTTTTTCTGGGATCACAGTAGTTCAGTGTCATCATGGTAACACTGTACTACTCTGGGGGGATCTGGGATTTTATTTTTTTTTTCGCACTTTAAATGCTGTTACTGTGATGATCACTATGACAGCAATGTTTTGAACTGTCATGAATGTGTTTCATTCATAACAGCTGTGATTACTATTGCGATGCTGTGATTGGCCCAGGTACACTGTAATAGCTGTGGGCCAATCACAGCATCACAATACTAAGCACTGTTATGAATAAAACCCATTTATAACAGTTGTGTTTACATTGAGATTATGTGATCGCATAGCCGGGGGGCTGCAATCTGTTGTGTTATTTGATGGATAAGGATCTGGTATGGATGGGGGGAAACTCCACCTTTTTTGCTGCAAAATTCAGGCCAAACCTTACATTGCAAACAAATGGCAACTGCCCTAACCTATATCTAGCATTAACAGCAAGGAGCAAATGGAAGGGACATGTCAAACAAAAACAAAGAAAAATTCACAGCTTTACTTATCAGCCAGCCTGCAACAAACCAAATTGTCCATACTAATAGTTAAAACTAACTAACACATTAAAAACAGGGATTTAGTTTGCACACATTTGCAAATACGTGCGTAAGCTGCAGATGCAAAGACAAGGCACCCCAGTGTTATATGCAGTCCTAAATAAAATATACATTTTGAGAGCCTTCATAGTAGGAGCACATACAGTATATAGTAATGAGGGTAGGTATGCCTGGAGGGAGCCCACTCCTCCTTAGCTGCTTGCTGCCCGCCCACCGTCAAATGACGGCGGGACGGTGCAGCTTTCGTTCTGGGACGCCATCATGTGACGGCGTCCCAGAACGGCTGCTCTTGCACACCCACGGGGGCGCGCCCAGCGCGGCATTCGCTGTCGCGCCGTGTTGCTAGGACACGACGTGACCCCGACCTCTGTAAAGAGCCGCGTCCGCAGCTCTTTAACCATTTGATTGGCTGTGTCCAATCACAGCCGGTCACATGTAAACAAGGAAGTACCGGTAATCGTCTCTCCTTGCCTCACACTGACAGAGTGGGAGGAGAGGAGAGCCGATCAGCGGCATCTCCTCACAGGGGGACATGTAAGAATGTAATCAGGGCACTGAACATCAGTGCCCTGAATACAATAGTGCAATACAGTGTCACCATACAGTGCCCACCATTTTCCACCAATATCAGCTGTCAGTGCCCACTAGTGGCAGCAATCAGTGCCCACCACTGCCCACAAGTGCCACCAATCAGTGCCCATTAGCGATGCCAGTCAGTGCTGGCAATCAGTGCCACCTATCAGTGCTGCCCATCAATGCCCATCACTGCTCTCACTCAGTGCCCATCAGTAATGCCCATCAGTGCCACCCATCAATGCCCATCAGTGCCCATCAGTGCCACTTAACAGTGCCCATCAGTGCCGCCTATCAGTGCTCATCAGTGCCACATATCAGTGCCACCTATCTGTGCCCATAACTGTGGCATATTAGTGCCTCCTCATCAATGCCACCTAATCAGTGCCCATAAGTGCTGCCTCATCAGTGCCCATAAGTGCCACCTCATCAATGCCCACCAGTTCAGCCTATCAGTGCCCATCAGTGAAGGTAAAAAATTACTTAGTTACAAAATTTACTGACAGCAAAAAAGTAAAAACATTTTTTTTTTTCAAAATGTTTGGTCTTTTTTTTTTGTAAAAAATAAAAAACCCAGTAGTGATTAAATACCACCAAAATAAAGCTCTATTTGTGTGAAGAAAATGATAAAAAAATTGTTTGGGTACAGTGTAGTATGACCGTGCAATTCAAATTCATTCAAAGTGCGACAGCGGTGAAAGCTGAAAAATGGCCTGGGCAGGAAGGGGGTGTAAGTGCCTGGTAGGCAAGTGGTTAAAAGCATAAGACACCCAGCAAAAAGCACAATGGCAGCAAAGGTGTCAAGCATGCCCCCTCATCAAATAACCAATGGTACCAACAAACAGCAACTGCCCCAACCTATAACTGGCCTTAGGCTAAGTTCAACCCTACATTGGGCCAAGGCCAATTATTATCTCTATGCAAAAGCTCTTTCAGCCAAGGTAATTATTGACCCATATAGCATGGAAATAAGCAAATACAGTATCTTAAGTACTGTAACTTCTCATATGATGCTAAAGGATATCCAGCACTTAAATGACTCCAGTGATTTTCAATATTTCTTTCACAAGATGGACTATAATAGGAACATCAGGCTTCAATTATACAGGGGGCAGAAAGCCCTGAGGAAGTCACGAGGGGTCTTGACGTAACGTGTAGGACCCACATTAGCGGACTCAACTGGAAGTTATTACTCCAACCCGGTTGTTTTCATTGCGGACCGGAAGTTTTATAATAGGTGGCGGCGGAACACCGTCTTGTGCTGTACTGCTTGCTTCCCATGCCCTGTACAGCGATTTTTTATAATTAAACGGGATTTTTTATACTACACCATTGGAGGCTGTCCTTTTCCTTTTCTTTGCATACATTATCCGGATCCTGAGGCGAGCCTGACCCAGCCCTATGATTGACATCCAGTCATTTGAGGTATCCCTCGGTCTCCATTGCCGTCCATCATCTGGAGCACTAAGGCATTTACCTATGCCTATGGAGGTAAGGGCTCTGTGAGCACAGTATTTTACAGATGTCACCCATTGTTGCCCACATCACCTACTTTATTTTTGGAGAGGATTTATGAACATCCAGGTCAAAATATTTATTGGACCTATTTATTGACTGACTGTACTTAATATTTTTTGATCCATTATTTTTTGAGTTTTATTATTACTCACATTTATAATTTTTGTGATTTTCATCATTGTCCACCTACTTATTCAATGATTCTTGGACACCTGAGTATCACTATGACTATCACTTGTAATTTTATTCCTGTTGTGCGCAAAATCACTCTATTTTCTCAGAAATTTCACGCTGTTGCTTTCTCGCTGACCGGATAAGTGAGGTGTCTCTCTTTTGCTCACAGACACATAGCTGAATGTCATTGGACGGTGACGGAGTGACACCCCACACATCCAGCCAGCAAGAGAGTTGCACATTGAAACTGGTGACTATTTCTCTGTACTGTATTGTGATCCTGTTCTGATGCCCTGGATTGCCAATTCCTTAAGCCCAAGTAGTTGTATTTATTTCAAGTGCTTGTCATAGAAATTAGCTTAGAGCAGAATCACGTGTGCACCTGAAAGGAGAAGCGCTCCCATGTAAATTCTACTTGAACAGGCAAAAAAAGTGAGAGGCTTATCAATTTACCTTCAGTAGAAGGTGTTAAACTAACAAGTCTAGCTGACCTGACTGAACTTGTGCTTTTCTCTTTCTCCTGCAATATTCAAAGAGATGCTCAAGATGAAATTCTCAAGGTTGGTGGATATCTTTTCAATGGTGAAACTTGATACCAAAAGAAGCATCTTCTTTAATGATCTCTTTGAGTTATCATGTGAGGTTTTACTTAACCACTTCAGCCCTGGAAGATTTTACCCCCTTCCTGACCGGAGCACTTTTTGCGATTTGGCACAGCGTCGCTTTAACTGACAATTGCGCGGTCGTGTGACGTCACACCCAAACAAAATTGATGTCCTTTTTTCCCCACAAATAGAGCTTTCTTTTGGTGGTATTTGATCACCTCTGCGGTTTTTATTTTTTGCGCTATAAACAAAAAAAAGAGCGACAATTTTGAAAAAAAAAAGCAATATTTTTTACTTTTTGCTATAATAACTATCCCCCAAAAATATATAAAAAACTATTTTTTTCCTCAGTTTAGGCCGATATGTATTCTTCTACATATTTTTGGTAAAAAAAAAAATCGCAATAAGCATATATTGATTGGTTTGGGCAAAATTTATAGCGTCTACAAAATAGGGGATAGTTTTATGGCATTTTTATTATTGTTTTTTTTATTCTACTAGTAATGGTGGTGATCTGCGATTTTTATCGGGTCTGCACCATTATGGCGGACACATCGGACACTTTTGACACATTTTTGGGACCACTGTCATTTAGGCCCGGTTCACACTTGTGCGATGCCAGACATCGCATGTAATTCACAGCACACTGCTGTTCACATTACATGCGATGTCTGTGCGGTGCAATTTCAGCCGTACAGATAGTATGGCTGATATCGCACCGCATTCAGTCCAAACACGCACAGGACCCTTTTTTCTGTACGGACCAGAATTGGATCGCGTGTGTGTTCACACATATGCGATCCGATTCATGTCCAAACTGTCAGTTCGCAGTGCGATACGCGAGCTGAACTAGGGGTGTCGTTAACAATGTATTGACACTCCCCAGCAGTTCGCATATGTGTGAGTCGGTGCGATGCGGGAACCCGCAGTGGATTCGCAGGATTCTTGCATCGCACAAGTGTGAACTGGGCCTTATACAGCGATCAGTGCTATAAAATGCACTGATTACTGTAAAAATGTCACTGGCAGAGAAGGGGTTAACACTAGGGGGCGATCAAGGGGTTAATTGTGTTCCCTAGTGTGTGTTCTAACTGAAGGGGGGAGGGGACTGACTAGGGGAGATGACAGATCGCTGTTCATACTTTGTATGAACAGACAATCTATCTCTTCTCCCCTCAGAGAACTGGAAACTATGTGTTTACACACAGATCCCGGTTCTCCGTGTGTCAGCAACGATCCTGACCCAGCAATGATCGTGACCGCCGGGCACTTGCATCGGCTCCTAGTGGCCACAGGGTGAATCGACGTAACATAACGTCATTTCGCCCAGCCGTGTCATGCTGGTTGGCAAGTGGTTAAAGGCTCAGGCCTCTCCTTCTCACTCACATCGTGTCTTGAATGGAAGCTAGATGAAGTTGTCTGGTAACCCCCTGGCTCTTTCTGTCAGGGTCCTATGAATTTCTTCTGAAACTTTTGCAAGTTTGCTATCTTCAATGGATTTGGACAGACTCGCTTGTAATGGTCTATGTTGCCACAATTGTAACAGAACTCTGAACCTGCCAACTTCTTTGTGGGGATAGCTTGAGACATCTCTCCAAATTGTGCCAGGAAGCTTGTTGCTAAAAGGGTTACCATCACGATCATTTAGAAACCTATGTCTTCAGTGTGACTATTTCAGAATGTACTCATTTGTCTAACTCCAACCAACAGTTCCTGTTATTTGAACAACCTGGCAGCAGTGACTGGATCCACCTTGTTGGCTTGGGTCAAGATGCAGGCGCGGTCATCATTCTACACAGGGGCAGAACGATCATGGATAACCTCCTATATGTAGTGCTACCCCCTGGAGGTGCCATTTGATAGATAGATCCCTCTGTCCTGCCCAGTAATGACCTGCCCTGTGTCTGGACCCGACCAACACACCTGGAACTGTGGAATGGGCTTTACTAAAATAGGCAAATTCCCTGAATGGCAATTTGGGATAGAAAAATGCAATTCGGACAAGTTAGAAGACTCTCCAATATTGGCATAAACAATTAAGGGCAGTATACAACAATGCATAGCAGACAAATTACTATCTACTATCTAATACTACTACTACTACTACTATCTACAATCTACTTTTCCCATCTCTGACTAATTAATTAGCCAGTTGATGGTTAACTATTCATTCTTGCCAATGCTGGGGCCCTTTTTATGTTGGTGGAACCCTTAGGTAGGCCATAGATGGTGCAATTTTCTTTCCATGGCATGGGGGGGTCTATAACTATAGCTGCTGGCAAAAATTGCATGTAAAAACCTGGTATGCTGGTTGTACCCAAGTTGATCGATGGATTGACGTGCGTACAATCAGCATGCCCACAGATGGTTTGAATCTCAGCTGGTCCCTTCTGAACCAGACAAACTGAAGATAGCAGTCCCCTTTGGCAGACAGTAACAACACTTTAGGAAACAGAAGCCAATAAACACACATTAGTGGCTCATGAACCTCTCACCACACTGACCCTCAAATGAAGTCCTTCTGGGTGCAGTCTGCTCCCCAATAACCTCTCCAGTGGACAGGAGGGATGAGGATGAAGAGTAGGCTGAGGAACCTCTAAATGGATGAAGGCTTCTAGATGAGGACAGTGTCTTGGTGATCTTTTTCTTGTGGCCCTGCCCTATGTTGTCTGCCACTGAAATTCCCTGAAGCTTGATCTTCACTACAGCATCCTTGTGTTCTCCTCCTTTCTTGCAATATAGGAACAGCAGCACAGCACATAGTAGCTCCATGTGCTGCTCTCTCCCTACAGCTTGGTGGTCCCAGGCTCTTGGAAGACTCAGCCCAGGCACAAAACATCACAGGCATATGTGTAGCTCCCAGCTCTTTTTTGCCCAGAACTCCCCAAACTGTCACTCCCAGCACTATCTGCGGGCATCTCCTGAATCCTTTTGGAGGCAAGTGCAGTCTATTTTCTCCACTGCAGCAGCAATGCAGGTGGAGGAGGAAGTCACTGTACAATCTGATCTCCTTTAGATCTACTATCACTATGTAGTACGAGGGCGGAGGGCCTGCCTGAATAGATACAAATTGAATGAGTTATTTAGGTTTTGGTCCTCATAAACATACCTCCCAACTTTTTGAGATGGGAATGAGGGCCACCTATCAGCAAAAGTATGCAGACATATAACACCCCCCTTGCCATGCCGCCTTAAAGGGGAATTGTACAAAAATAAGATTAAAACCACAAGTGCTTTTTTTTACCACCACTATTCCTTTATATTGGCTTTCGGAATTTACAAATGCAGCAATTTAGAAATCAGATGAAAGGTTTAGCGCTGGAAAACCCTTTTTGATAGATAAAAAGTGCATTTTATATACATCTATATAGATCAGACCCAAATGAGGGACAAATGAGGAGGAATGAGGGACAGAGGGACTTTGCTCCAAATCAGGGACAGTCCCTTAAAATCAGGGACGGACAGTTGGGAGCTATGAATAAAGTTTTGGTGAATCTAAAGCAGGTTGTACAGAAATAGTACAATCAGATTGTATGGTGTGTATTACCAGCGTAGGAGTGACATTACTTCATTTAGGGAGGAGGCCTAGGCACCAGCGGGTATTTTGGCCAACCATTACTTGTAAATGTAAATCTGCAATATCAATTAATTGCCGCAGCCAGCAATCTTTATTTGGTTTATACAAGAACAGTATCCGCCAAAGTCCATAATATATGCATAGTGCACATCAACATTATAACTAAGCAGAAATCTTCAATTTATTGCATTGAAATATCTTTAAATTACGTTTTTTTGGAATACTAACAGATGCATACTTGGGACCAGTTCATCCACAGTGCACAGTGATGAATGCCTTCCATATGTATACTATTATTTATTTATGTTTTATTTTTAGTGTCTGATGTTCCCTTACCACTTTGTCTTTGGCATGTTTGTGAGATCTCACAGTCACAAGAATACTGTACTTCTGCATTGAGACAGATGGCATTCTAGCTGCTGCTGTGTGTGAAGCTTGTGTCTTCTGGCTCCCCCTAGTGGGCACATCGCTGCTCTTCGCTGGCAGAAATTTAGTAAGGTCATTTAAGTGGATAACATATTCTGTCAAGTGCCAGATTCCAGCACTGGCTGCAAGTCTTCCTCATGTTACAGAGCTCAGCAAGATATCTCCCTGGTGTCTAGAAAAGCCTAAAGATGATAGGGGCGTAAGATCAATAGATTTACCATAGTGTGATCATTTCAGAGCTTCTTAGTGTAAGCCGATAGGGCAGACTTCTATTTCATGTCTAATTTTAGTGCAAACAAATATTTACAGAAGGGCTATTAATATTGTCATAAATTTGCTAAGAGAGGGAAATAGACATGGAGAAAATAATAGAATTGATGGGGACAGTGCCGAATTGTGTTTCTTTTTAGGTTTCTGTGTGGTTGTTTAATAATAATAATAATAATAATAATAATAATAATAATAACAATAAAAATAAGTAATAATGCATCCTTTTTATTTTAATTTGCTGGGTGGCTTAGTAATAATATTAAAAATAATACAATATCAAAATAGCAATAATAATAATAATAACAATACTAATAAGTAATATTGTATCCTTTATTTATTTGCTGGGTTGCTTAGTAATAATAATAAAAAATAATATAAAATAATAATATTAATACTGCTACTACTATTATTATTATTATTATTATTATTATTAATAATAATAATAATAATAATAATAATAATAATAATAATAATAATAATAATAATAATAATAATAATAATTATTATTATTATTATTATTATTATTATTATTATTATTGTTATTATTATTATTATTATTATTACTATTCAGGACTTATGTTTTACTTATAATAAGTTATAATGCGTTATTTATTTATTTGCAGGGTGGCTTAGTAATAATAGTAAAAATAATAAAATATTATTATAATAATAATATTATTATTATAATTATTTAGGACTTGTGTGTTGCCGGTGTTTACTTATGTTTTTGCACAGTGCTTTACAAAAGAAAGAAAATAAGGGAAACAGTAAAGTTAAAATACAATTTAATACAGGAGGATTGGGAAGGAACATAATAATAATAATAATAATAATAATAATAATAATAATAATAATAATAATAATAATTGTATTATTATTATTATTATTATTATTATTATTATTATTATTATTATTATTATTGTTATTATTATTATTATTATTATTATTATTATTATTATTATTATTATTATTATTATTGTTATTATTATTATTATTATTATTATTCAGGATTTATATATCACCTTACAGCTTGCATAGTGCCTTAAAATTTAAAAGGAGACAATATAATTATGTTACAGTTCAATACAGGAGAATTAGGAGGGCCTTGTGGAGCTTACTATCTAAAAGAGAGGGAGAGTAGTACAAAAGGTAAGAATAATGCATTCATTTTTTTAATCTATTTTATTTATTTATTCATTTTTCTTGTTGGGTGGCATAATAATAATAATAATAATAATAATAATAATAATAATAATAGCACTGTGAAAACAATTAACCACATTAATCCTGAATAATAATAATTATATTAATAACATTAATAATAAATATTTGATTTGATTTTTTTTTTCTGAATAGCATACTACTACTACTACTACTACTACTACTACTACTACTACTACTACTACTACTAATAATAATAATAATAATAATAATAAATCCTTTGTTTGATTGGCCTTTGGGAAGCACTGTGAAAACAATTGACACTGCATAAATCCTAAATATTAATAATAATAATAATAATAATAATAATAATAATAATAATAATAATAATAATAGTTTTATTATTAATATTATTATTAATAATAATAATAATAATAATAATAATAATAATAATAATAATAATAATAATAATAATTAGTATTATGATATTATTATTATTTTTGCAGGATAGCATAATAATAATAATAATAATAATACATCCCGGTATTGAGATAACGAGGCCCGGTTCACACTGATGCGACAAGCGCTCTGACTTTGGAGCACTTGTCGCATCAGAAGTCGCCCCCCATTCAGTGCAATGGAACCGTTCTAATCGGTGTGACTTGACACTTGAGTCGCACACATCCCAAAGCACCCAATGTTGGGGGGGGTGTCCCTCCGAATCCATACTAGACCCCAAGGCCCTGGGATAGACCTGGGGGACGTTTTTTTGCAATCTTTTTTTTTTCTTGACATTCAGCTGTCAGCTGATAACTCATCGGTTGCTAAGGACACGGCAGCCAGCTTCCCGACCCCTCCTTAGTGAACAGCTATATACTGTGTGTTTACAGTGCATTTAAAGAGAAACAAAGAGATAAAACAGAAATGTATGAAAACTGCGTGCAAAGACGCTTAAAAAATGCAGGTTTAAAAATGCACTGCAAAACAATCCCTGAAAAACGCATCTGGCCAATAACACACCTCCTGCATTAGAGTGCCCCCTCTGGATGAAGGAGCTCAGGAGGCACAACAGACAGCAGTATTGTCAGTCTGAGGGGAGGAGAGTGTTAGATGTATTAGCAGATTTAAATACACCAACTAACTGAAGCTAAACTCCAGATAATACTTTATAATCAGTTACAGCAAACTGTTTTATTGTTCCTTTTGGTTTTACATAAATAAAAGCTGATCATTGTAAGCACCCCTGCCAGTGGTAAATGGTTTGTCTCATCCCTGTAACTGATACATTCTGCTGGAGAGCTTGTTCTGCTGAAAAACAACACCAGACGAAAGTAGAAAAAGCCTAAAAAAGAAATGCAGCCATCACATCTAAGAGTTGGTAATCTGCAATATAAGGTTATAAGGCTTTTGGGGTTATTATTGCTTTCAGGTGACCACACACTACGGCATCCAATTGTACAATGAACTTTGTAGCACAGATTGCATTGTGTATGGTGACCCTTAGTCTATGTTCATTCAGAGAAAGAACACTAATCCTTTAATCCTTCTCCAGGCTGTATGATGGAGATGATTACAGATGAACAAACTCGTCTTATCAATCAGGGGTTAATGAAGCCCACCTCCCTCATGTCGTCTTATTATGTTTTTTTCAGCAGTGACAGATTGTTGTAGCAGGAGGGATCAGTCGCCCGATAGGTTGATCGTTTTTTAATGATTGCAGTCACATGAGAGGTCAAATCGTTCAGCAAGGTCACAGGGAAATGATTGGCTGCTGCAGCACCTCTTGGGAGACGGAGCCGATAATCCCATTTCTGTCTGCTGGTGAATGATGGAGAGCTGGACTGACGAGGAGCTTCTGCAGCAGCTGTGTCTGGTCTGCTGTGAATGATACCGCACCAGTAACCAGATGTCTATCTAAGATCTGATTGTTTCTGGCCATATACAGGGAGATAATGCCGACAGTCCAAATCACTCATTGTTATGGTGGCCATACACATACTGATAAATGATCAATTTCTTATCTGATGAATCTCTCCTGATAGGAATAAGATAGATAGATAGATAGATAGATAGATAGATAGATAGATAGATAGATAGATAGATAGATAGATAGATAGATAGATAGATAGATAGATAGATAGATAGATAGATAGATAGATAGATAGATAGAGAGTGGATTTCGATCGATAGTTGGAAGATACAATCATAAGTTATCAATGACTCTATAATAGGGATGTAGGGATGATTATACAGTATATATTTATTAATAATATAATAATAATAATAATAATAATAATAATAACAACAATGATAATAATTAAATAATACAAATATATATATATATATATTTAAATAAATAATAAATTGTATATATTTTGCAACAACACATTCACTTAACATGGCACACGTGGGATAGTGGATTTCGATCGATAGTTGGGAAATACAATCATAAGTTATATAAGGCCCTATAATAGGGATGATTATACAGTATATATTTATATAATAATATATATTTATAATAATAATAGTATTAATAATAATAGTAATAATAATAATAATAATACTAATAATAATTAATTAAACAAATAATACAATTATATATTATTATATAAATTTACAACAACACATTCACTTAACGTGGCACACATGGGATAGTGGATTTCGATCGATAGTTGAAAGATACAATCAGAAGTTATCAATGGCCCTATATATAAAATAATAATAATAATAATAATACTAATAATAATAATAATGATTATTATTATTAGTAGTAGTAGTAGTAGTAGTAGTATTACCAATAATAATAATAATAATAATAATAATAATAACAATAATATGTGATACTTAAATATTAAATATATATATAAATATATACAGTTGTGCTCATAAGTTTACATACCCTGGCAGAATTTATGATTTCTTAGCCACTTTTCAGAGAATATGAATGATAACACAAAAACATTTCTTTCACTCATGGTTAGTGTTTGGCTGAAGCCATTTATTATCAATGAACTGTGTTTACTCTTTTTAAATCATAATGGCAACAGAAACTGCCCAAATGACCCTGATCAAAAGTTTACGTACCCTGGTGATTTTGGCCTGATAACATGCACACACGTTGACACAAAGGGGTTTGAATGGCTATTAAAGGTAACCAACCTCACCTGTGATCTGTCTGCTTGTAATTAGTGTGTGTATAAAAGGCCAATGAGTTTCTGGACTCCTGACAGACCCTTGCATCTCTCATCCAGTTTCTGGATTCTGAGTCATGGGGAAAGCAAAAGAATTGTCAAAGGATCTGCAGGAAAAGGTAGTTGAACTGTATAAAACAGGAAAGGGATATAAAAAGATATCCAAGGAATTGAGAATGCCAATCAGCAGTGTTCAAACTCTAATGAAGAAGTGGAAAATGAGGGGTTCTATTAAAACCAAACCACGGTCAGGTAGACCAACTAAAATTTCAGCCACAACTGCCAGGAAAATTGTTTGGGATGCAAAGAAAAACCCCACAAATAACTTCAGGTGAAATACAGGACTCTCTGAAAACATGCGGTGTGGCTGTTTCAAGATGCACAATAATGAGGCACTTGAAGAAAGATGGGCTGCATGGTCGAGTCGCCATAAGAAAGCCATTACTACACAAATGCCACAAAGTATCCCACTTACAATATGCCAAACAGCACAGAGACAAGCCTCAAACCTTCTGGCACAAAGTCATTTGGAGTGATGAGACCAAAATTGAGCTTTTTGACCACAGCCATAAACGCTTCATTTAGAGAGGAGTCAAAAAGGTCTATGATGAAAGGTACACCATTCCTACTGTGAAACACGGAGGTGGATCTCTGTTGTTTTGGGGATGTGTGAACTACAAAGACACAGAAAATTTGGTCAAAATTGATGGCAAGATTAATGCAGTATGTTATCAAAAAATACTGGAGGAACATTTGCATTCATCAGCCAGGAAGCTGCACATGGGACGTATTTGGACATTCCAACATGACAATGATCCAAAACACAAGGCCAAGTCGACCTGTCATTGGCTACAGCAGAATAAAGTGAAGGTTCTGGAGTGGTCATCTCGGTCTCCTGACCTCAATATCATTGAGCCACTCTGGGGAGATCTCAAATGTACAGTTCATGCAAGACAGTCCAAGAATTTACAGGAACTGGAGGCTTTTTGCCAAGAGGAATGGGCAGCTTTACCATCTGAGAAGATAAAGAGTCTCATCCACAAATACCACAAAAGACTTCAAGCTGTCATTGATGTTAAAGGGGGCAAGACACGGTATTAAGAACTGGGGTATGTAAACTTTTGATCAGGGTCATTTGGGTAGTTGTCATCATGATTTAAAAAGAGTAAACACAGTTGATTGATAATAAATGGCTTCAGCCAAACACTAATCATGGGTGAAAGAAAAGTTTTTGTGTTATTCATATTCTCTGAAAAATGGCCAAGAAATCATAAATTCTGTCAGGGTATGTAAACTTATGAGCACAACTGTATACAGTGGGGACGGAAAGTATTCAGACCCCCTTACATTTTTTACTCTTTGTTATATTGCAGCCATTTGCTAAAATCATTTAAGTTCATTTTTCCCTCATTAATGTACACACAGCACCCCATATTGACTGAAAAACACAGAATTGTTGACATTTTTGCAGATTTATTAAAAAAGAAAAACTGAAATATCACATGGTCCTAAGTATTCAGACCCTTTGCTCAGTATTTAGTAGAAGCACCCTTTTGATCTAATACAGCCATGAGTCTTTTTGGGAAAGATACAACAAGTTTTTCACACCTGGATTTGGGGATCCTCTGCCATTCTCCCTTGCAGATCCTCTCCAGTTCTGTCAGGTTGGATGGTAAACGTTGGTGGACAGCCATGTTTAGGTCTCTCCAGAGATGCTCAATTGGGTTTAAGTCAGGGCTCTGGGTGGGCCACTCAAGAACAGTCACAGAGTTGTTGTGAAGCCACTCCTTTGTTATTTTAGCTGTGTGCTTCGGGTCATTGTCTTGTTGGAAGGTAAACCTTCGGCCCAGTCTGAGGTCCTGAGCACTCTGGAGAAGGTTTTCATCCAGGATATCCCTGTACTTGGCCGCATTCATCTTTCCCTCGATTGTAACCAGTCGTCCTGTCCCTGCAGCTGAAAAACACCCCCACAGCATGATGCTGCCACCACCATGCTTCACTGTTGAGACTGTATTGGACAGGTGATGAGCAGTGCCTGGTTTTCTCCACACATACCGCTTAGAATTAAGGCCAAAAAGTTCTATCTTGGTATTATCAGACCAGAGAATCTTATTTCTCACCATCTTGGAGTCCTTCAGGTGTTTTTTAGCAAACTCCATGCAGGCTTTCATGCGTCTTGCACTGAGGAGAGGCTTCCGTCAGGCCACTCTGCCATAAAGCCCTGACTGGTGGAGGGTTGCAGTGATGGTTGACTTTCTACAACTTTCTCCCATCTCCCGACTGCATCTCTGGAGCTCAGCCATAGTGATCTTTGGGTTCTTCTTTACCTCTCTCACCAAGGCTCTTCTCCCCGATAGCTCAGTTTGGCCAAACGGCCAGCTCTAGGAAGGGTTCTGGTCGTCCCAAACTTCTTCCATTTAAGGATTATGGATTATGGAGGTGTTCTTAGGAACCTTAAGTGCAGCAGACATTTTTTTGTAACCTTGGCCAGATCTGTGCCTTGCCACAATTCTGTCTCTGACCTCTTCAGGCAGCTCCTTTGACCTCATGATTCTCATTTGGTCTGACATGCACTGTGAGCTGTAAGGTCTTATATAGACAGGTGTGTGGCTTTCCTAATCAAGTCCAATCAGTATAATCAAACACAGCTGGACTCAAATGAAGGTGTAGAACCATCTCAAGGATGATCAGAAGAAATGGACAGCACCTGAGTTAAATATATGAGTGTCACAGCAAAGGGTCTGAATACTTAGGACCATTTGATATTTCAGTTTTTCTTTTTTAATAAATCTGCAAAAATGTCAACAATTCTGTGTTTTTCTGTCAATATGGGGTGCTGTGTGTACATTAATGAGGAAAAAAAATGAACTTAAATGATTTTAGCAAATGGCTGCAATATAACAAAGAGTGAAAAATTTAATAGATAGATAGATAGATAGATAGATAGATAGATAGATAGATAGATAGATAGATAGATAGATAGATAGATAGATAGATAGATAGATAGATAGATAGATAGATAGATAGATAGATAGATAGATAGTTGGAAGATACAATCATAAGTTATCAATGGCCCTATAATATATAACACAATATAAAAGTTATTTGTTTTCACAATGCAGTCTCATGATCTGATCGATAAAGCTACAATCCAATAAATGAAAAAAGCATCTCAATGCCGTTGATCAATACACCATGATTAATAAATTCCGCCCTCACCCATCAACTCAACTTTAATCAGATACAACCTAAATCGAGTCTAAATCGATCGTTAGGGAAGTTCTGCCTATTATGGTGGCCACCCAGGCTTTATTAAATGATTGATGTATTTATTGATTACGTCATTATTAATTATTTAATATATTGATTGATTATGTATTATATTGATTCATTTTACAATCGATCACCCCCAATATTAATACTAGATCTATAGTCAGCAACCAGTGTGACCCACACTGGGAAGATACGAATGAAGGTTATCGATTGCATTTCATTTGTCACCATGCAATCACACGATCTGGATGATTGAAATATGGTCAAAGTTATGAGCAAAGAATCTCAGAGCTGCCGATCGATAAAACATGATCAGTTAGGTTGGGCTCACACTAATGAGAATTAGGTGTGGGTTTCCCCGCATCCAATTGGCGTGGCGGGAGATTGTGATTGGCTCTCTATGGGGTCGTGGACACATCTCCGGGACGGCCGGGGGGTTCGGTGCGTCTTTGTCTCCGTTTTAGGTCTGAATTCAGGCAAAAACTCATCCCTGATATGGAGAACAGAGACTCCCCGGACCCCCCACTGAGAGATGCACCCGGCAGCAGTGAGAACCCGGCCTGAATTCCACCCTGACCCATTGACTTTGTTTGATCTGATCTGACCTAAATTGTGTCTAATTCGATCGTAAGGGAAGGTATGCCTATTATCGTGACTATACAGTACACACTTCAGTAAATAATCAATTTCTTTTTTGATCAATCTCTTCCAATAGTAATCGATTGAAAATCAACAACACGCTCGATCCACAAGACACACACACAGAGGAAATGTTCACAGGTTATCGATTGTATTTCATGTGTCATCTTGTAATCACATGATCTGGCCTATCAAAATACGATCCAATTCAAATAGAGCATCTCAGTGCTGTTAATTGATGCAACAGGCCCGGCCGATCAAATCAGTTTGAAATCAGCTGCAAAGGGAAGTTATACCCGATTGTTTGCTAATTTGATTATTTTAAATCAAATTTCACATCGATCGATTACTACAATTAAGGTGTGTATGGCCACTATTAGAGTGTTTGCCAGTTTGATTGTTTTGATTGAATCACACATCATTCAGATTATAAAAATGAAGTGTGTGTGGCCAGCATTTGATACGATACTAATAAAGCATCTCACCAATCGATACAACACGAACAATCAATTCCGCCTTGGCCAATAGACTCAGTTTAATCAGATTGGATCTAAATAAAAGTGGTTGTAAACTCTTCCATATACCCATTGAGGTGACTGGCCTCATACATAAGTACCTGTTTATCTGCTGTCTTCTCTTCTCTATATCTGTTCAAAGTGCTGAATTTATAAAGCATGTCTGAGCTCTCAGAAAAAAAGGGGGCGGAGAGCTGAAGTTACACTTTGCAGAGCTCAGTGAGGAGAGCTCTGAGAGCTGATTGGAAGGATGGGACACACCCCCTTCACACAGCACATAGGAACAGAGCTGAGGCTGTCAATCAGCTGGAGGTCCCTCCCCTGTCACCTTTTTTCTCTTGGTGTTAGGAAAAGTTGTCAAAAGGAGTGGGGCAGAAGACTGAATTGACCCTTAGTAGACATGTGCAATTCATTTAGTTCCGAATTCGTTTTTCGACGAAATTCAACAAATACGTTAATTTGGAAATATTCAAATTAACAAAAACCCGGTTGACTAATTTTTTCCGAAAATTCGACAATTCAAAAATTCGTAAATCCGTAAATTTGTCAATTCGAAAATTCGAAAATCCAAAAGTTCAAAAATCTGAAGATTCCAAAGAATGAAAATCCGAAAATAGGAACGAAAATCCAAAAACCCGAAAATGTGAAAATCCGAAATAATAACTAATAATAATAACTATTACTAACTATTAGATTATAGGTATTGGAATTTCCTTTCAAATTTGGCTGTTAGTGAACACAACGAATATGAATTTATCCGAAGTTATGAATTATCCGAAATAACGAATGCCGCATCTAAAAAAATGTAATTAATTAATAATAATAATAATAATAATAATAATAATAAAACCTTTTTATTATTATTATTATTATTATTATTTATTATTATTATCATTTATTTCTATTAATACGTTACATTCCATTCATTTAGATGCAGTATTTTGCATAATTCGAAACTTCGGATAAATTCCTATTCGTTACATTCATAAACAGCCAAATTTTAAAGGAATTTCCAATACCTATAATCTAATAGTTATTAATTCTGATTTTCGAATTTTCGAATTTAGGAATTTAGGAATTTTCGAATTTTCAAATTTACAAATATTGCATCTAAACAAATGGAACATAGCGAATTAGAATTTTTCCGACGTTACCAATTTATTCGAAATAACTAATTTCGATTATAAAGACTGACCTGAAAAAACAAAAAAAAAACAAAAAACAAACAAATGAAACAAAAACTAAAATGAATACATTTTCCGGCAGTACACATGTCTAACCTTTAGTGCTCTGGATTGAGACAAGTACACACTATAGAGGGATATGCTTTGTTATTTCATGTCTGAGGTTTACAACCACTTTAAATCTAAATCGATCAGAGGGGACGGTATGCTTATTATGTTGGCCATAAATGCTTCCATAAATTATCGATTTATTTTCTGATTGATCTCTCCCAATAGTAATAATCGATTTATAATCGACCTCCCATTCAGTGGATATGACACACACACAGAGAAGTGGATTTCAATTGATTGAATTGCACATCGCTCGATAAATAAAATTGAAGCGTATACGACCACCATTCGATTGTTTGCCAATTCAGTTATCTTGACTGAATCATACATCGATCGGATAATATAATCAAAGTTTATATGGCAACCATTAGATTGTTCTCTTGAGCGTTTTTATCGGATAGCACATCGATTGGATAATAAACACTAACTGTATATGCCCAGCATTAGATTGTTCGCCAATTTGAAACGTTTGGATTGGATAGCACATTGATTGGATAATAAACACAAACTGTGTATGGGCAAACTGTTCAACAATTTGAAGATTTTTAAAAAATCCGCACATTGATTGGATAATACGATCGAAACATGTATTGCCATCATTAGATTGTTCATCAATTCTAGCATTTGGATTGGATCCCACATTGATTGGATGATACAGTCGAAGTCCGCATGGTCAACTTTAGATTGATCCCCAATTTAATTGCTTCAATTGAATTATCGCTCAGATAATAATACATGTGTGAATGACCAGCATTAGATTGTTTGCTGATTTTTTTAGCACATTGCTTGGATTGATTGGATAACAAAGGAACTGTGTATGGCCACCGTTAGATTGTTTGCCAATTTGAATATTTGAATATTGTATAATAAACACTAACCATGTATGGCCACCATTAGATTGTTCACCGAATCACACATCAATCGAATAATACAAACAAAGCGTATATGGTCACCATTAGGTTGTTTGCCAATTTGAACATTTATATTAGATAATGAACTCTAAGCATGTATGGCCTCCATTAGATTGTTCTGGAGATGTTTTTGTCGCTCAAATTGGGCAGATTTGGGCGTTTTTGGCGCGTTTCTATTCTCATAGAAATGAATGTAAAAGTGTCATTCCCATGTTTTTGTGCGTATTTGCACGTTTTGATGCTCGTTTCTGTGCCCATTTCTGCACAAATGAAAAATAAAATAGTAATAATATATGAATAAATATATGTAAAATAAATACACAAATATATAAAAATCATAATAAATAAGTAAAATAAATAAAACGTAATAATACATTAATAAATAATAATTAACCTTAAAAAAATATTACATTTATTATTATTAATATTATTATTATTATTATTATTATTATTATTATTATTATTATTATTATTATTATTATTAATAATAATAATAATAATATTAATAATAATAATATAAAAATAAACACCCAAACTCGAACAAATACATTAATAATAATAATAATAATAATAATAATAATAATAATAATTATTATTATTATTATTATTATTATTATTATTATTATTATTATTATTATTATTGTAATATTAATGATAATAATAATAATAATAATAATAATAATAATAATAATAATAATAATAATAATAATAATAATAATTTATTTTGTGTTAGGGTGTTTAGTTATTTATTATTATTTTATTTTTTTAAGGGGTAAGGGTTAAGGTTAAGGGTTAATTATTTATTTATTGTTACTTAGTATTAATTTATTGAATTTATTTTTTTCTTATTTCTTATTTTTATTTATTTGTGTAATTATTTTACATTTATTTATTCATTTATTATTATTCATATACTAATAAATAAAATAAAATAAAAATAAATAAAACAATAATAAATAGCCCTAACCCCAATTCCTAATCCTAACCTAAACTGAACTCGAACCCCTTACCCTAACGAAAAAAAAGTATAACAAATGAATAATAATAATAAAAGAAGAAATAAAAACTAATAGAAAAGCTAAAAAAGCTGAAATACCTAGCAACAAATGATGCAACAGATAATAGTTTTCTCTATTGGCTAAAAAAAACCGCAGAAGGCCAAAAACGCTGCATAGAAACGCGTAAGTCGCGCAAAAAATGCTTGCAAAAACGTGTGAAAAAACGCTGGAAAAGCGCTCAAAGACGCTACGCTCAGGTGTGGATGCAGCCTCAGAATCTGGTGCAGCTGTGCATAGTAGCCAATCAGCTTCTAACTTCAGCTTCTTCAATTAAGCTGCATTCACACTTTTGCGTGAAGCGCTCCGGCTTACGATTTTTGTTGAGCAATTTGCATGCAATTTCACGTGTTGCACATAGAGCAGTGTTTGTCGCCCGAATAGGAGCAAGCTGTGTGATCCTGTTGCCATGCCATCATCACGGTAGCATCGCATTGCGTTTGGGGTGCCATTAAGGCCTTGTTTAGATGTGTAGTTGAGGGACGGAAAAAATGCATGCTTGAGCTTTGTGTTTGCTGCCCACCAACTGCCCCAACCCCCCTGCGTGCAAAGCCGGAGTGGACGGGTGGTGTTTACATGCTCCAGCTGTGATGCTTCTCTTCACACCTGCACCAAAATTCACCCGACATGTAGCGATTGGCGAGCTTCCTCACTGCCTGTCAGTAGCCTCGGAAGCGCCATCCAAATGCGGATCGGGCTTCAGATCCGAGGGAGATTTGGATGCCTGTCTAATTCTACGCTAAGGCTTCGTTCACACCTGAGCGATCCAAATCGCAGGCAGAATGCACCAATTCTGCCCATGATTCCACAACATGTGACGCACATTTGGGTGCCATTATCCTAGGCATCACTGCGATTCTGCCCGCGATTCCAAATAGCGGCAAATCGCGGGACGCTTGTGCGATGTCATGTTCTGTGTGCTCCAGTTTTAGTAAATCTTGTCCATTATCAATTAACATTTTTTTTTAAATCTATTCATTTATTTTTTTAGTTTATTTTTATCGTTTTTATTTATTATTATGTTTTCATGTATTTTATATTTGTTTTTATATATATTTATTTATTTATATTTATATTTGTATTAAATAGTATTTGTTTTTTTTATATTTAGATTTTTTATTTATTTATTTTTATGTTTTTTCATTTACTTTTATATTCATTTAATTGTATATATTTTTAAATTTTGTTTATTTTTACATTTTTTATTCATTTTAATTTAGTTTATTTTTGTATTTTTTATCTAATTATTTTAATAATTAATTTCTATTTTTTTTAGGTATTTTTATATTTTTATTTTTTTTTATACAGAGCCAGATCATCACCAACCCTCCTTCCCATGGCTGCAAGGGTTAATAACCCCGGGACCCTTTAAATAACAGACACCCCCTCCCCCCCCCCGAGGACCCTTGGATCAATCACCACAATCGGGCCATGATTTTGCAGCGATAAATTGCATTGCAATCGCAGCAAATCGCAACACGCGAAGCTGTCACTCAAAAGAAGCTCCTGCTCCTTTTTGAGTGACAAGCTGCGCACGTTGCGATTTTGCCCAAGTGCATCGCAATTTATCGTGTGTCAATCACGGCAAAATCGCACCGCGATTGGGGTGCCATCAAGAAGTGATGGCATCGCACAAGCGGCCTGCGATTTGCCGCAATTTCAAATCTCAGGCAGAATCGCGGCGATGCCGTCCGCGATCCGGATCGCTCAGCTGTGAGCGGAGCCTAAAGGATAATGGCACCCAAATGTGCATCACATGTTGTGGAATCATGGGCAGAATTGGTGCATTCTGCCTGCGATTTCAAATCACCATCCTTAGGATACCAATCACAGCTGCACTATGTTCTGTGTGCTCCAGTTTTAGTAAATCTTGTCCATTATCAATTAACCTTTTTTTTTATCTATTCATTTATTTTTTTAGTTTATTTTTATCGTTTTTATTTATTATTATTTTTTCATGTATTTTTTATTTGTTTTTATATTTATTTATTTTTATATTTGTATTAAATAGTATTTGTTTTATTTATATTTAGATTTTTTATTTATTTATTTTTATTTTGTTTACTTATTTTTTTATTTTTAATCTATTTTAAATGTATTTATTTTTATGTTTTTTCATTTACTTTTATATTCATTTAATTGTATATATTTTTTAATTTTGTTTATTTTTACATTTTTTTAATTCATTTTAATTTTGTTTATTTTTATATTTTTTATCTAGTTATTATAATAATTAATTTCTATTTTTTTAGGTATTTTTATATTTTTTATTTTTTTTATACAGAGCCAGATCATCACCAAACCTCCTTCCCATAGCTGTAGGGGTTAATAACCCCGGGACCCTTTAAATAACAGACCCCCCCGGAGGACCCCTGGATCAATCACCACAATCGTGGCATGATTTTGCAGCAATAAATCGCACTGCAATCGCGGCAAGTCGCAACACGCAATGCTGTCACTCAAAAGAAGCTCCTGATTTTTTTGAGGGACGAGCAACGTACATTGTGATGTGTCACGATTGCAGCACAATTTATCATGCGACAATCGCGACTGGAGTGCCATTGAGAAGTAATTGCGTCGCACAAGCGCCCTGCGATTTGCTGCAATTTCAAATCATGGGCAGAATCGCGGCAATGATCGCTCAGGTGTGAACAGAGCCTAAATGATAATGGCACCCAAATGTGCGTCACACGTGCAATTCGATGCAATTCTGCCCGCGATTCCATATCACGATAAGTGTGAATGGAGCATTGGGATACTATTCACAGCTGCACTATGTTCTGTGTGCTCCAGTTTTAGTAAATCTCATCCATTATCTATTTAAATTTTTTTTGTCTATTTATTTATTTTTTACAATTATTTTTATAGTTTTTATTTATTTTTATTTTTTCGTGGATTTTTTATTTGTGTTTATAATTATTTATTTATATTTTTATTTATGTTTAGGGTTTTTTTAATTTAGATTTGTATTTATTTATTTTCATTTTGTTTTGTTCTGGGATTTATTTTTAGATTTTTAATCTATTTTTATGTTCATTTATTTTTAGTTTTTTTATTTATATTTAGATTTGTATTTATTTATTTTTATTTTGTTTATTTCTTTTTTTAGAGTTTTAATCTATTTTTATATTCAATTATTTTTATTTTTTTATATTTACTTTTATATTCATTTATTTTTATATAATTTTTTAAATTTTGTTTATTTTTAATTTTTTTTAATTCTTTTTAATTTTTTTTATATGTATGCTTTTTATCTAGATATTTCTTTCTATTTATTTCTATGTATTTTATGTATTTTTCTTTCCTTTAATACAGAGCCATATCATCACCAACACCCCTGCCAATCCATCATCACTCCTTCATATAGCTGCAAGGGTTAATCACCCTGGGACCCTTTAAATAGTGAACACCCCCGAGGACCCCTGGATCAGTCACCCCAATCGTGGCGTGATTTTGCAGTGCTAGTGAAATCGCGCTGCAATCATGGCAAATCGCAGCACGCGATGCTGTCTCTCAAAAGGAGCTCCTGCGTTTTTCCGCAATTGCAGCGCAATTTATCATGCGTCAATCGCGGCAAAATTGTGTCGCGATTGGGGTGCCATTAAGAAGTAATCGCACAAGTGCCCCGCAATTTACCGCAATTTCGGAATGCTCAGGTGTGAGCGGAGCCTAAAAAATAATGGCATCCAAATGTGCGTCACGCGTTGTGGAATCACTGGCAGAATTGGTGCAAATCTGCCCGCGAATCCAAATCAGGACAAATGTGAATGTGGCCTTAGGATACTATTCACGGCTGCACTATGTTCTGTGTGTTCCAGTTTTAGTAAATCCCGTCCATAATCTATTTACATTTTTTTTATCTATTTATTTTTAATTTTTTATATAGTTTTTATTTTTTTTTATGTTTTCATGCATTTTTTTGTTTGTTTTTATAGTTATTTATTTGTGTATTTATATTTTTATTTGTATTTATTTTTATTTGTTTTATATTTAGATTTTTATTTATTTATTTTTTATTTGGTTAATTTATTTTTAGATTTCTTTTTATCTAATTTTATATTATTGCATTTCTATGCTTTTTTATGTATTTTTAGATTTTTTTATTTCTTTTTATAGAGAGCCATATCATCCCCAACACCCCTGCCAATCCATCATCACGCCTTCATATAGCTGCAAGGGTTAATCACCCTGGGACCCTTTAAATAACGAACACCCCCCCCCTCCCCGGAGGACCCCTGGATCATTCCAACATCCTATCTAAATCAATAAATGAAAAACACCCCCCCTCTGATATTAATTACGATCCCAGGGGGATCAGCCTAATCCCTCGGCAGCCAAGGGGTTAACGGCCGCCTGCCTGCCGTCAGGACAACGATTGAATCAACAATGACAAGAAAAGTTGGGCACTTGGCTTGAAATGATAATAAAGAAGAAGAAGGAGAGAGAAGGAAAGAAAAAAAAAAAAAAAAAAGAAAAAGCGTCCATGAATGTTCAATCGACGGACCAGCCTCCCCAGACTGGCAGCCCAATAAGAGCTGACAGGGGAGGCTCTTGGTAAGATCACTTTCTCAAACCCTTCACTGTTTTGCTCAGCAGCCAGGCACATTGGAGCAGCTCACTGATAAAATTTGAGGATTTACTGGGAATATCCCTCTCGTCTCTTTTGTCTGCGTGTTGCTTTTCTTTTTTTTTTTTCCTTTGCTCTCTCTCTCTCTCTCTCTCTCTCTCCCTTTCTCAATGCACTGCTGATGTGCGGAGACACAGACCTGCATCTTATTCATCAGGACCCATAGAGCCGGAGAAGAGAGTGCATCACTATGAAAAGGCGCAGGAGCCTGGCTGAGTGAGGGGCTTATCCAGGATCCAGCTTTGGCACTATTAGAAGTCAATCCTTTTTTTTTTTTTATTTTTTTATTGGCTGGAGGAATGAACTGATCACTGGCAGAGTAAGTACCCACCTTCCTCTTTTTTTTTATTTGTGCAGCACTTTTTTAGGGGGTCTCATCCGATCTCCGAGTCCTTATGATTAAGGTGACTGCTTGGGGTCATCCTGCAGTATAAGGTCCATCAGAGTTTGGTGTGATAGTGATGCAGAGTCCTCTGTTACCTCTCCCCCCCCCACCTTTACATTTGATCACTGTTTGCATTCCAAGCAGATGTCAGCTTGCCGTCATGTCCTGAAATGGTTTGCTATTTTTTTTTTGCGTGCTGAGAATAAATACCATTGGCGACCCTCCTATGTAAATTGATGAAGATCAGTCTAGGGGGGATCCTTCAGATCGAGAGGGAACAGGTGGGGTGATGCCTAGAGAGGACCTGTAAGATTTACACCTACTGCATGACACTTGCTTGGAGTCGACTATTTCGATATTCTAATTTGATTGCAGCTGCTTGTCAGATTCTAGCTGTAGGTGCCAGGTACTTTCCTCCTCTCCTTCCTCATCTCTCCTTTGGCTTCCTACAAAACCCCAGCTAATCCCAAAAACTTAGAGTTAGAGACAGCATTAAAATATGAAGTGGTGGCAAGACGTAGCCTTATGTGCCTGGAGCTTAATGCTCCGCTCCGGCTGTTGCATCTAGGGACCTGTGCACTACGGAACGTCTTGCGTTGATGACACTTGATGGTGCAATAGAACAGATTATGGATTCCCACCACTGGTATTGCTGAAGCCCGGTGTCTATTCTCCCTATTTTCCATTGACACTTATTTTGTGCATAGCTGCAGCAGCTGAAGGGTTAAGCCGCTGCAGCAACATGCAAATCCGGAGAGCACTGCAATAGATAAGCATCGGAATTAATTACAGAAAAATGATGGAAAGAGCCATGCAAAAAATGTAATGTTAAAGTACGGGAGGGACAGTCAAATTATATGGAAAGGTTCTGCATGGATGCATGGAGAGGCTTGTATTCCAACAGGTTCGCAGAATAGAGTAATAGCCTACCTGTTTCTGTGCAGGTGAAGTTGCCAATATTTAAATATGTTCTAAGAGGAAATGAGAAGTGTCTACAAAATTTTGTTTGAAACCTGTTGGAGCTCTGGGTTGCAATCATTTTTTTTTTTTTTTTTGAGGGACTGCTTGCAGTTTAAAGGAGTTACCGGTTGTCCCTAGTTATCCATCTACTTAGCGATTCCAACCTCAAGCTGAGCTTCAGGTAGGTTGAATATGGATAAGAAAGTTGTCTATCACATTTTTATATCACAGAAGCCATATATAAAACATTACTCAAAATTAGCACCAGCACCACGCTGGTTACATCTCACAAGGTCCTCAGAACTGGCATTCAAATAACAGTTCGGGTTTTTTCGAAACCTTTGAAAAAAATTCTATAAATATAGATTCATACCTATTCATAGCCATAGGGTTTTGTTAGCCCACAATTGCCTCCCGGATTTTCTTCATGGGCACCAGGATTTGATGTGTCCACTGGAGGTCTGTCCTTTCTTTAATTATTTTTCGGCACGGCACCGCCGGCTGAATATCAAATATGGGACATTTGTGGGTCTTTCCACATATACATCTCAGATCAATTTAATTTGAGACGTGTTGCTGCATTTTAATTGATGCTCAAAAGATAAGATGGCAGAGAAGGGCAGGTGTAACTAGGAGAGAAAAAAAAAAAGTATAAATATTTTATGATCACACGTGTGCTGTCTCATTTCCATATTGAGGTGCTTTCGGTATCTTATGTAAATTTTGGATACAGCCAAAAAGAAGTGTGCCATCATTAAGCAACGCAGTGGTTTATTTCCTATGGACTCAACATTTTTTTTTCCTTAACCATTTGAGGGCCAAAGGCTAAATTTTATGTTATGGTATGATGACTTTGATTGAAATAAGGGTTTACTGTTTTGTGAAAAACACGTTTATGAGAGTATTGGGAAAGGGCCAATCAACCAGTTTTGGGAGACTTTATGAATATATATATATATATATATATATATATATATATATATATATATATATATATATATATATATATATATATATATATATATATATATATATATATATATATGCTTTACCTTTGCCTCCTATTACCTTAAGTTTTCAAAAAGGATGATCCTTGTGACAGCTTAAAGAACAGTCTTTGAGCCATACCTGTAAAAAGAATAAAAAAAAAAAAAAATAATTGAAAAAAAAAAAAAAAAAAATGGGAGTATTGGAAAACAGCCAATCAACTCCCTTTTTTTTATTATTTTTTTTTCGATTTTTTTTTTTTTTTTTTTAATCCAGTAAATTGAGTTACCATTTTTGGAATACTTTTTGAATTAAAAAAAAAAAAGAAAAAAAGCTTACCTTTGCCTTCTTTTCTCTTACGTTTTCCAAAAGGTTGATCCTTGTGACAGCTTAAAGAACAGTCTTTGAGTCATACCTATAAAGAAGGCATTTTCTGTCTGTCATCTGCTTCGTAATTATTGATTCTTCGCCTTTGCTCGACACTCAAGGAATACTCACAGGACGCCCAACAAGTTTACAGGCTTTTTAATGAGTCTGCAAATAATAGTTTGGCGTTCTCTGGGTCAAGTAGGTCCTTTCTAGGGTTGTAGGTCAGTCAGGTCACCATACATATTCGATGTACACAGATGACTTTGGCCACCAGATAAAATGTTTGGATAAATCACAAGTAAACTACAAGGTTGTCTAAAGTCTAGAGGTTCTTCTTCTCATTTTTAAAACAAAAAAGTTAATATTGTAATAGGCACAAAATACACTATTAGTGCATTATATGCAAAATGTTTGGATACAAGTAAATTATAAGTTTGTCCAAAGTCTAGAGGTTCTTCTTCTGATTTTCAAAAAAGTAAGTATCCTAATAGGCACAAAAAGCACTATTAGTGCATTATGTGATATAGCTTTTGGTATTTTCTGTCAAGGTTATTTTATTTAAATTGGAATAAAATTAAGATGAATTATTAATAATTTATTTGGAAGGCAACAAAGAACAGATGGCAGACATAAATGATTAGTTGGATGTACGTACTATGGGGGTCATATGGGGATAAAGATATATCATCTATGTACTCAGTGTGAAATTCATGGAATATTAATAATGTTATGAAATAGAACTTCACATAAAGAGCATCTCAAATTTGCTAAATATCTAATTCTTTTCAATAGAGAATTGAGAAAATTAAAGTTGTATTTGCTTAGCTTTGTGTGATAGGTTTCTTTACCTAGGTATGATTGACTAAGTGCTTTTGTATGTCTTGATTTAGATGGTAGGAAATTAAACTTTCCATCCATTGGGGTCCTTCTGTTGTTTACACTCGAACAATCTCAGTTCATGAAACGCAGTATCAATGGCTTTTGTTACTGAAGCACGTTTAATGGAACATATTTAATACTTGGTATTATCACTCACCATGAAGAGCAGCCTACATTTTAAGACCCTTTTGTTGGCAAGAGGCCCCCAAACACTCAAGGGACAATCATTTTGTGCAATCTTTTTCTTACCTTGTTGTAATACCATAATTATATCTTTATCACAACTTTCTCAAAGTTTCTTTTCTTAAGGCCCTGTAGGGAAGGAACTAAAGTGTAATTCTCCAGACATAAATGACAACAGAAAATAGTAAGCTCAACGGGTTTATGAGTGTGACTGGAACAAAGCTACTGATCTGAAGTTTGTTAGCAAAGGCAGGGGGTTTGAACGTTCTATGTGTACATTCAATTTCTATAACAGCTGGCTCTGGGTATAACAAAGACTATTATTAAGCCGTGTGAAAAATGTAAAATCTCTTCTCATTATGTTTACTACACTGCTGATGTGATTGAACTTTTCAGGCTGGTTATAGTGACTGCAATTACTTATAGAATGTCTTCTAGAAGAAGGAAAAAAAAATATTACACATGAATCCTAGTTGGCAACCTAGATTAAATGCTTAGCTGTAAAATGTGTATATTCTTGGCTTGAAAGAGGCAATCAAAGACTAGTTGAAATGTTAATGGGTCAAGTTGTTAATTTCTCCTGTTTTGGTGTGTTCTTGCCTGAAATAAAGCTTCTAGATTTGTCTTTACTTTGTCTTTGACAGTTGATGTTCAAGGAAACAGATCCAAAAATTTTACTTGCTGTCAAAGGTGACTGGCCAGTTGGATCAAACGGTTAATTTTGTATACTCTATACAACAAGCTTCTAAATTTGGTTGCTGACAATACAGCAGTGTGCCCTTCAGCAGGTTGCCTACTGTGCTGTTGAACATAGACTAAGTTCAACCTATCATAAGGACCTTCAACATTAGCTAAAGAAAGCTTTTCTTTAATAGTATGAGCTAGGAACCTGATTTCATGAATGGCTTTAAAAGTTCTCATGAAAACTGGCCCCTTTCTTTTGAACGAAAGTACCTTAAAGTGGGAATGGAAGCATTCCAAAGAATAATGTTTTCTAGTTGACTTTCTTCATGGACAAGTTTATTTCAGTGGAGAGACTACAGTGACACATTAGCCAGCGGTGTACATTACAGCTCATTGCCTTACTTTAAATTATCAATGATGAAATTCCAAATTTCTGATTGGATGAGTGTAAATAATACAAGGACCTTCACAAGGAGCACATGGCTTTATATATACTACTTTTGAACATCTAAGCTATAAAAAGTTGTCCTAATGATTTAGATAGGAGTAGACATTTCAAAGCAATAGCAATAAATATCTGCCACTGATTTCAAGTATGAATAAGCAGAAGGTGCAATAATTTTAAGCGTTTATTTAAAAATGCCAATGGGTGGTGAGCCATAGAAACCAAACAGAGTTCTCCTGCCATTAGTTTAGAGCAGCCAGAAAGATGAAGAGAGGTTGAGAGGTTACTGGACACCATTACAAACAAACCCAACAGATATCTATACTGGTAATATGAATGTATGTCCTTGATTTAAACAATCTTCTTCTTTCACATAAAGAGCAAGGTTTATATAATGAACCTTTACCCTTAAATGGTAATCAGAGTGTTAGTTGTCTATAACAAGAACAGAGGATAAAATAAAGTCTATATTCATTCTTTGTCTTCTAGAAGCTATATTTTTGTATTGACCTAAATATGCAAAATGTATGGTCATTACATTCAGATTCAGATTCGGAATACTTTATTAATCCCAAAGGGAAATTATTAACATGAAGATCCCATTCCCAAGTTCTTTTACTGACTACTCTCTGATCAAAGATTTTACTGCCTATTTTCTCTTAACTTCATTCATTGAGTCATAGAATGCCCAGCTCGTGAGTCTACTACTGCAGCTGGCTTATTTCATAAGGCCGTTCAATGAGAAAGGACATTGTGCAGAGCCCCGTAACACATTTTAGCTACTGGATCCGTATCGGTAAAATATGGATTTTGATAGTTTGCTATGGGTTACTGCACTTTTCACATTATCGTTGCTCTTTGCTCTGCTCTTGTTAATAAGCCAAGATATGCATTGGTGTTGGCAAGGTAAAAGTTCTGGCAGACAATAGAGAACTGAACGTAGAGAGATGGATTTACAGAACTGGAAACTAATTTTATATCTCACACAAAAGAGGAGGGACTTACGTCATCTTTATACCACATTGCATCATATAGAGATGAGTTGAATGGACAATCTGGCGTATAAAAAACTGCTAATAAATACCCTAAAGCTGAGTTTCTAAAAATGTTTATATTTTTTCCCGTTATTACTAGAAAGGCATTCTTAATTGTTTCTGAGTGTCCCCTAAAATATGATAAATTATTACCAGTAACCCCTCAATGGATTTAATGACTGATTAAATGTAAAAACAACATTATAGTAAAGAATCAGCAATCACCTTTTAGCTCACCGTTCAGTTCCCATGTAAAATCTGGTGGACTCTACATTTTAAACATTATCTTTGTTCCTTACATTGCCTTGCAAAAAAGTAAGCCTATCAGGACGTTGTCCGCTGCTTAAGGAACATACTCCAGGACTGTTAACTTTTAGGGAGCCAGGGTCCTGGGACAAGACATTTTACATTGAGGTCAACACACCCAATAAGAATGTGCTAGCTCCATTTAAGTAATAATGAATATACTGAAGCATGGACAATGTACCTTCAGAAACAAGCCATCGGTAGCAGCTTCCATGTTTTTTTCCCGAGTTCCTTTTAATACAAAATAATACCAGTCAGAAATGTATTATAAACTTCAAACTGCTGCGTTGGGCTGTAAAATTACCCATTAAATCTGTCAGGAGCACTAGAGGCACAAGTATCACTGACTGGGAATCTTCAATAAATTGTCAAGTTCTATTACAACATTGATTGACCAATTGATTCATCAAAACTGAAACACTTTATACAGTATTTGAAGAGATGCGGAAATGGTATTCTGGTGTAAAAAAAAAAATAAAAAATCTATACATCAATTCAATATAGTTGTAGGTTTAATCTATAATAGAAAGAGAGAAGGCATTAATGTTGTTGTATAGAGTGTTGAAGTTTAGTAGTAGTAGTAGTAACAATTTTGAACATGTAAAAAAAAAACAGTAATCATACAGTAGTGGACATTTAGGGAAAGGTCCTTTGTAAACTTTGGTTGAAAACACGTGTTCTATAAATGAGTTGCATCTATATAGTGGAACTACATCCAGAAAATATCTCTTGGGTTTATATGGAGTTAACCACTCTCAGGTAGTCAGAGTATGACAGCAGAGTCTCGTCGTAAGCTGAAATCCCTTTGCAGAGCAAAGCCAAGCAATTTCCAAATATGTATTTCTATGGGGTATCCTCTAGGGGGCCAATGACACCAGAGTTATGGTGTCACTGGCTTTTTAGTGGATTCTTTGTAGGAATACACTCCAGAATAGGGACGGGCGAATCTGCTTGAGTTTGGTTCATAAAGGGTTCGGCAAATCAAACTTCGGCAAATTCAAACTAAGATGCAAAGTCCATGGGAAGGGAGGGGGATAGGAACCTTGGTGTTAAATTCTGGCCCCTTTATGGCTAATAGGTAAACTGCTGCAAAAAAAAGGCAGGGGAAGCTGAACACTGACATGGACCGCTTTTAAAACATTTATTTTAAAAATGCCATATAGAGATGAGAGAGTCTTTTCATGCAGCTTCGAGGGCAGCATTTAAAATACACAAATCCTTGACATAACATGCTTGGAGAATGCCTTAATGCTTTACCTGGGTGGTAAAGGACTCTGCAATACAATTATCATAGACAGTCTCAGTGACAGTGTATAATGGCAGTACACATTTGACTGTGTGGAACTGATTTATTTATTTTTTTACAATTAGTTTTGCTTACATACAGCAGCAGTATCCCAATCTGATGCAAATGCCTTTTGTCAGGTAGTTTTGGAATGCTTTTTCATTAAATGTTAAAAGACCTCCTTTGAGGGGGTAGATAGTAATTGGCCAGTATCTTACTCTGGCTGTCCCTGTCCTTGTTGATGCAAAACTGTCCTGCCTACCAGTCAATTTCTATCCAGTTCTCATTATGAATTAAAGTGGTTGTAAACCTCTGGAATGAAAAATGTACAAAGTATATCTTTGTATGGCGTGTAATAGCCACAATCCAACGCACTGTGTCGTTTTGTTTCTGCTGTCTCTTCCCTCTGCATTATTTACTAATAATAGTTCAGGCCAACTCCGCAGTATTCTGGGTCATGACCCAGCACCCCTCCAGCACACAGCAGCTGACTGACAGCCTCAGCTGTGCATATTTTCCTATGAGACTGCGTAGAAGAGGTTGTGTTTATTCCCTCCAGCTTTCAGGTTTCACCGAGCTCTGTGCTCTAGCTTTGCAGTGTGCACAAAATCCGATTTCTGCCCCCTGCCTTCTTTTGCTGAGAAAAGTCCTTTGATCCGTGTACTTTGAACAGATCTGGAGAAGAGATGGCCAAAGATAAACAGGTACAACTTATGTAGGAGTATTTGTGTCATCTCTGTGTATCACGAGTCTAGTGACTTCACTGAGTTTACTGTATCTAAGGTTTTACAACTTTAAGATACTACAGAGGTTACAGCAGTGTAAAATTGGCCATCAGCAAGGCAGTTTTAATCAGGGGTAATAGGCCTAAGTGGTGTATACCTAACATTTATTTTATCTATGAGAAAAATGATGTGTGGTGAATGTAAGTGATATAAAAGGTGAGTTGATTTAGGTGCACAATATTTTTGCACTTGTTTTTTTTTTTTTTTTAAAGTGATGCGGTGGCATACTGTAAACAATAGGCAGCAGCCACTAGAACAAGTGAATGTTCCACTCGGAACGCCCCAAATGTGAAAAAAAGCCCTATCAACATAAAAGACAAAAAAGAACAAAAGAGATGAAAACCCTAAAATACCACCCCTAAAACAAAAGTATTTTATTTTAACCACTTAAGGACTGGAAGGATTTACCCCCTTAATGACCAGGTCATTATTTGTGACAAGGCACTGCGTCGCTTCAACTCACAATTGCACGGTCGTGCGACATTGTACCCAAACAAAATTGATGTCCTTTTTTTCCCACAAATAGAGCTTTCTTTTGGTGGTATTTGATCACCTCTGTGGTTTTTATTTTGTGTGCTATAAACAAAGAGCGACAATTTTGAAAAAAAAAATTTTTTTTTACTTTTTGCTATAATACATATTCAAAAAAAATATATATGAGAAAAAAAAAAAATTATTCATCAGTTTAGGCAGATAGATATTCTACATATTTTTGGTAAAAAAAATCGCAATAGGCGTATATTGATTGGTTTGGGCAAAAGTTATCGCATCTACAAACTATGGGATAGATTTAGGGACTTTTATTTTTTTTATTGTTTTACTAGTAATGGTGCGATATGCAATTTTTAGCCGGGCTGCGACATATCTGACCCCAAATGACACTTTTTTGGGGACCAATGACATTATTACATTGATTAGTGCTATAAAAATGCACTGATCATTGTAAAAATGACACTGGCAGGGAAGGGGTTAACACTAGGGGGCGATCAAGGGGTTAAGTGTGTTCCCTGGGTGTGTTCTAACTGTAGGGGGGATGGGCTACCAGAGACATGACAAAGATCACTGTTCCCGATCACAAAAACAACACTGAAGCAAAAGGGTTGATTATCCAAAGAGCTAGCAATCAGAATTAAATTAGTTTCCTTCTTAACTCCAAACGCTCCCTGTGCAGTTTGTCATCTTTCCCTATGCTTTTCCATCAACAGCTTCCAATTCACTGACACTATGGCTACTCTGTACCCCCTTTTATAATGAGGGGGGCTTGCTAAAACCAAAAGCCCCAATTTTGGCCCTTGTAAGCCTGCTGGTCATAGTTCAAAGGCCATGCATTGCATTACAATTTTAAAAAATCTCCTAGGCAAATCTGTACATAAGTTTGCCAAGCCCAGAAATATAGAATCTGCAGGATTTGCCCTAAACTCATGGTACTGGCAAACCCAAATCTCATTCCTACTGCAAAAAAGGAACCAGGAACTCAAAGCTGAACTCTAGACATATATAAAAGACACACATAATGCAGCTATGTAATCATTAATGCATTATTAAAATATAGTGTAAGTACATGAACTTGACCTGGTGTCAGCCCCTGTACAGAAGGTCTAGGCCATAAGGGGCAAAAAGAGCCCAAGAAGCCAATCAGTTCATAAGCTCATCAGAAACATGCTGATAGGAGGATAAAGCAAAACAGAGATGAGCTCACCACTGAGCTTCTTCTCCTTTCACTGTCCAGTCACAGGCTAGAGGCAGGTTAGGGGGGAATTGGGCTCAGAGGAAGGGGGTTGAATGATGCTGACCTTCAAACTGAGGACATCTAGTGGCAGAAAATAGTACTGTCCTGGAAATCTGAGAATTGAATGTAAATATTGCAGCAAAAACTAGTATTTGGTATTGTATCTTTTGATAGGCTATTCATTTGTATCTTATTATTTTTGGCTGGTGTTCTGTTTTAAACTTGTAGAAGAGCTCTGGTTGTCATAATACAACTATAAGTTGGATGAAGGGTGATCTAGGAGTTAAAAAGCAGCACTATAAAACAGACGAGGTACCAAGCCCCACCACCTTCTATTCAAATCTAAGTTTTTACCAGAGTTCCGCTTTTCATTTTTACAGACAGAAATACACTCACAACTGAAAATGTAAGAAAGTGAGTGCATTTTGTATTTCATGTTATAATGACACCTGTAAAGGCTTTTGTATCAGTGCCCTTGTGTAGTGTTGAGAATTTTCTTTGAATTGAATAGCCAATTCAGAGTTTGCACTGCAGATTAATAAGCAATGGAATATTAATTATTATTTTTATTATATACAATATGTCTGCATTGTTTAATATCCCCTACGATTATGTGATATTTCCTTACATATGATTTTTTTTTTATGCTTTCTTCATATGCAGGTTAGCTTAACAATGTGAGTTTTACTGAAGTATGATTTTCTTTATGTGCTCTTTTTTTTCATATCCACAAACTTGTACGACTTAATTTAATAAGCAATGCAAAGATATTCAGTAACAACATAAAAAGTTCATTATCTGGTGGTTAAAAGCTGATTTTTTGATTGGTTGATATAAATTGTTGTATAATTTCTCTGTTATATTATTGTGCCAAGAAGCAAACATAGAAATTCACTATCATTACTTTTTAAAAGTCAGATCAGCAAAAGAATGTAACTGGATGGTATTAATTATTGCATATTGCCCTTTGGTTCATTAAAGGGAAATTATTTACAGCTAATCTATATTTTAGTTATGAGCCAAAAGTAATATTTTGTATCATTTAAATATTTGACAAGCTTGCTTTCAATAATTTGGTTGTGGTATTAAGTATAGAGATCGATAGGCTAGTCACTAGAGGGAGCTCTTAGAGGCTTGATGCAATAACTTGTCTCTTTTGCTGAAAGTGGTTCTAAAGGCAGAAGGTTTTATCTTCATGCATTTAATGCATGAAGATAAAAAAACCTTCTGTCTGCAGCAGCCCCTCTTACCCCCCTAATACTTACCTGAGCCCCATCTCGATCCAGTGATGTTGCACGAGAGCCTCGGCTGTCCGGGACTCTCCTTCCTCATTGATTGAGACAGCAACGAGCGCCATTGGTTCCTGCTGCTGTCAAAGTCAGTAAGCCAATTATGAGAGAGAGGGGACGGGGCCAAGACACGGCTCCATGTCTGAATGGACACACAATGCAGCGGCTTGGCTTGAGTGCCCCCATAGCAAAATGTTTGCTGTGGGGGGCAGGAGGGAGGGGCCAGGTGTGCCGGCGAGGGACCTGTGAAGAGGAGGATCCGGGCTGCTCTGTGTAAAACCACTGTACAGAGCAGGTAAGTATAACATGTTTGTTATTTTGAAGACTTTAATATCATTTTAACCGCTTCAGCCCCGGTAGATTTTACCCTCTTCCCGCACTTTTCGCGATTTGGCACTGCGTCGCTTTAACTGACAATTGCGGGGCCCTGCAAAGTTACACCCAAACAAAATTGACATCCCTTTTTTCCCACAAATAGAGCTTTCTTTTGGTGGTATTTGATCACCTCTGTTTTCTCAGTTTAGGCTGATATGTATTCTTCTACATATTTTTGGTAAAAAAAAAATCACAATTATCGTATATTGATTGGTTTGCGCAAAAGATATAGTGTCTACAAAATAGGGGATAGATTTATGGCATTTTATTATTATTTTTTTTTTTATTAGTAATGGCGGTGATCTGTGATTTTTTTTGTGACTGTGACATTATGGTGGACACATCGGACACTTTTGACACTATTGTCATCTATACAGCAATCAGTGCTATAAAAATGCATTGATTACTGTGTAAATGACACTGGCAAGGAAGGGATTAAACACTAGGGGTTGATGAAGGGGTTAAGTGTGTCCTAGGGAGTGATTCTAACTGTGGGGGGGAGGGGCTACCACTGACACGACAGCGATCACTGCTCTCGATCACAAGGAGCAGTGATCTCTGCGATGTCACAAGGCAGAACAGAGAAATGCCTTGTTTGCATCTCCCCGTTGTGCGGCTCCGTGACATTCCCATTTGCCCACCGCTGCCTTTGTGCAGATATATATCAGCGTGCAGCAGTTGGCAAGTGGTTAGAGTGATTGTAAACCTATACATATACCCCCTGACTGGCCTCAGATGATGCACAGACATGAAACTCCTCCTACATAAATTGTACCTATTTATCTGTAGCCTTTCTCCTGTACAGCCTACTAAAATACACAGACCAAAGGCTTTTTCTCAGCTCCAGCAGGCAGGGGGTGAGGATCTGATATTACACATTGCACTGCATGAGAGGAGAGCTCAGTGTAATCTGAGACCTGAGTTGAAGGAATGGCCATACCCTCCTCTACACTCACTAATATGGAAACATGCACAGCTGAAGTTATCAATCACCTGCTGTGTGCTGTCTCCCGATATTGTCTGGTGTCCAGGTAGACTCTCAGAAGTGACTCAAGCAGATAGCAGAGAGAGGAGAGATCAGACAGGAACCGCACTTGGTGCTTCAGACTGAGGCAAGTACAGGGATATGCTTTGTTCAGTATTCATTTCAAAGGTTTACAACCACTATGACAACTGGTGAGATAAGGTATCAGAAATAGGTGGGATGTATTTATAAGAAAAAAACATGTATATGTTTTTTTTTTAATTGTTCGTGAATTGAAAAGTTTCTTAGGCTGGAGATCCTGCCAGTAACAGCACTGCCTGTTGCAAACTGCCAATGCTAAACAACTACTGCAATTAGCAACAGTGTCGCTGGCCTGCCATGTGGGCTCCTTCAGTTGGTTGTTAGGTTGCCTATCACATCTATCATGTAGGCAGCCCCACCTCCAACTTAAAGGGGAACTATACTAACCTCCACTCCAGTGATGCGTAGTCCAAGAGCCCCCTTACCAGCTGTTCACATCCGGACATTGAACGATCTGGACACTGGACGATCTTCTTCCAGCTACCGATCTTCAGAGACTGTCGTTGGCTGGGCCAAGATGACATCACTGCCACACATGCCTGGGAGTTCATTCATCTTAGCAGGTGCCTCAATTGCACACTGAGCTGCACATGCACAGCTCGTTGTACGGTACAGGCAGGCAATAAAGAAGCTTTACTGCAGAAAAGACACAACGGGGTTGATTTACTAAAGACAAATAGACTGTGCACTTTGCTCTGCAAGAGAGAGCAGTTGCTCCAGATCTTAATTAATGAGCTCTGCTGACTTCCATCATCCAATCATGTGCAAGCAAAAATGCTGTTTTTTTTTTTTTTTTCCTTGCACATGATTGGGTATTCTGTGCAAAGTAAACCTTTGCCTCATTACTAAGCTCTGGAGCAACTGCTCTTGCAAAGTGCACAGTCTATTTCCCTTTAGTAAAACAAACCCAACATTAATGCCATATTCTGCATTAAAAAAAATCTACCTTTTCACAATTTTTCTTTTTTTAACGTGATGTTCTGTGCTCCAAGTAAGAAACTTTGCAATTCACTAATAAATAAAAAAAAAAACTGCATATAGTCATTGCAAAACTTTCCAACCAAGTCACAAAAATAATTTGCTTCTAATTACTCTAAATGCCAAGCATGCAGAAAAGTATATTTTGGGTTTATATACACTTGAATTAATTGTGCATGCATTAGAATGATAATGAACACTTGATATGTTATCATTAATATTACCAGATCAATCTTGAATACTCCAACAGTGATATATCCTTGCGATGATTTTAAATTCCGTTCCTGCACGCCTGGCTGTTTTAGGTTTTGTAGCTTACCAATCCTTTAATGTGGTGGCTGCATTAAAGTGATTTTAAACGAACACCTTGTTAAAACAACCCATTCAGGTTGAAATAGAAATGAAAGGCAAAACATTTTTGTATATGTATAAAATAAATTATAAATACCTTTTTTCCCTTTTTTTTAAGTGATCACATTCCCTCTGTTCTCTGCTACATAAGAGCTGGGGGGAGGAAAAGCAGCAGCAGCAGCAGCAGACAGAGCTTCCCAGTGATTGACTATGTTAGGATAGGCTGATCATTGGAGGACAGTACACTGAGTTCCCAGCATAGCTAAAGCACTGACCACAGTGTGCTCTCCTGATTAGTGTGGTCATTTTTTAATAGCAAAGCAAGGGGACTAGCAGGAACACCAGGGATTTCACACAAAGGAAGCAATACAAAGAAAATAGGATGCTTTCTCACACAAGTACATGGTACAGCAGGCACATATAAGGAATATGAAGTGTTGGGGTAACAAACGCTTTAATGTTATTTTTATTTTTCCTTTATCCATACCTGGTGATCCGGCCAGTAACACTTCCTGTCTTAGGGTGTTTTCACTCTGGATAGAGGACCAAGGAGACATCTTTGGACAACAGCACTGTCCGTCTGGGGAGAGGGTAGTGTTAGATACACTAGCAGATTGAGATGGACTTGACTAACAAATCAAAGTTGAACACCAGCTAACACTTTATAAGTAGTTACAGCAATTTTTTTTTCTCCTGTTGGGATAAAGGTTTTACATAAATGAATAAACTTTGATCATTGTAAGCACCCTGTCAGTGTTAAATGGTTTGCCTTATCCCTCTAAATGGCACTTTTGCTGGACAGCTTGGTCTGTTAAAGGAAGCTGAAAAAAAGAAAGAAAAAGCAATGAATTCAGCCACCACAACCCACATGGAAGAGAAATATATGTCAAATCTATTTAGAAAAAAAATTATATATGTGACATATATATATATTTTTTTCTAAATAGTTTGGAAACATATTTCTCTTCCATGTGGGAATGTAATACTTTTTGTTTTGAGGTTGTAATAATACTTGAATGCACTCTCCATTACATACAATATGTAATAAACCCAACATGGAGAGTTGACCACCTCATAATGGCCGCAGCAGTTTTCGGACCCGAAGCTCAAGCCTGACTAAATATAGTGCTGAAGGTATAAAAATGTGTCCAGTGGTTTCATTCTCCAGCATCTAGGAAAATAGAAATATTAGTTTTGATTAGACTGACCTCCAAATGATAAAATCCAGTGGTAGTTGTGATTTGTTCATCAAGCCAAATAGGAGGTTCCTCACCTCCCGAACCTTTTTATCAAACAACAGTAAGACCTCTTCCTTGTTGTTGAAGTGCTGGATGGACGGAAGGCCACAAGGATCTAACTGTTCCCTAAGGCAGCCCATGTCTTAGTCATTTTTTTCATTGAACTAGAGAAAAAAAATTATAATGAAACCTCTATTTCCCTGGGAATTGTGTGAAGGTTTTCCAATGGGCTGGTTGTACAGAAGTCAATCTGTAGGTTGACTTCTGTACAACCAGCTTGACTATACATGGATCGAAATTAGTCCGTTCCCTACTAAATCATCCAAATTTTGATCCCTGTATGGCTGGCTTTAGAGCAGCCATTTTTAACCAGGGTTCTGAGGAACCCTAAGATTCCTTCAAAGGATTCCAAGGGTTCCTTCAACTGTGCTTGATTGTCTCAACCCCTTCAGCTCCAGAAGATTTTGCCCCCTTCATAACCAGGCCATTTTTTTTACTGTTTAGCACTGTGCTTCGTTAACTGGACGTTGCACGGTCATGCAATGCTGTACCTAAATGAAATTTAAATCATTTTTTTTTACACAAATAGTGCTTTCTTTTGGTAGTATTTGATCACCTCTGTGGTTATTTTTTTTTTTTTTTTGCGCAATAAACAAAAAAAGACTGAACATTTTGAAAAAAAAAAAAAAAAACATTTTTTAATTTGTTCTAAAACATATCCAATTTAAAAAAATCAAATGACTTCAATATGTATATTAAATGTAGGCCAAAATGTATTATGCTACACTTTTTGGTAAAAGAAAAATCCCAATAAGTGTGTATTTATTGTTTTTTATTGGTTTGTGTGAAAGTTGTAGTGTCTACAAACTAGGGTATATATATATATACTGGAATTTTTATTTATTTATTTATTATTTTATACTAGTAATGTCAGTGATCAGCAACTTATAGTGGGACTGGGATAGTGTAGCGGGCAACTAACTGATCCTGGGGGGGGCTGACTAAAAGACACTGACATCACCAATGACACTAATACTGTAATCGGTGCTAATAATATACACTGTCACTCTACTAATGACAGTGGCTGGGAAGTAGTTAACATTTAGGTGCAATCAAGGGGTTAACAGTGTGCCTAACAATGTTTACTGTGTGTTGTTTTTCCAAGCAAAGGGAGAAAAAAACATCACATCACTGCTGTCTGTAAAGAGTCCTGTGTTGTTTACCAACACAGAGCTCTCTTCTGTCATGTTCTCAGCTGATCAGCCGGCTCTGGTCATAAATCATTGGGCAGAACCTGCTGATCAGCTTGGGCTGTAGCGAATGACAGCACAGCCGGGGCAGTGTGCTTATGCATGCCCCGTACCTGGAACTGCAAAATCATGTACATGTACGTGATCCAGCGTTGCAGTATAAGTGTGGTAGGTGGTCCTGAAATGGTTAATTTAATGGTTATTGTCATTTGATTTGAGTGTCTGCATAGTTTTTGGGCCAACACCAATTTATCTTTTTAGCTGTTTGTAATGGTGGCATTCTGACCACTGCTGTAAAGGTTGCATTCTTCTTATTGACGGCCAATGTGAAGGGCATTTTTCCATAGACCCTCAAGGAGTTGGTTTTAATAAGGGTTCCTTGGGACCTGAAAATTATTTCAGCGGTTCCTCTGGGGTAAAAAGGTGGAGAAAGACAGCCTTAGAAAACCATTGCATTTACAGGTCATGTAGAAAATGAGTTTTCTCATGCATATAGTGAAATCTTTTAGTACATTACCCTGACCCCTCTGTGTAACATCTGGAGCAGACATTGGGATGTCCAGTTTCCTTGGAAATCCCATTCAGTGGATAATTACATATTAGATGTAGTTTTTTTCTGCTCATTACAATTCTACATTTCTTGTAGCACAATACAGGCACATATATATATAATATGTATACATATCAATTCCATTTGTCAGATATTTCAGGTTCTATTGAATCTGAAGGGCACGCTATATTGTGTAGTACCCTCCCAGCACACAACATACATAAACATGACTGTCCTCTTGCAGTTGCTTATTACTGAAACGTCGCTGCCTACATATTAATTCATTATTGAGAAAACATCTTGTGTGGGAGAAGTGAGTCCTCTTAAAAGGAAAAGGTTAGCATGGAACATGTGTAACGGTGGCTTTCCGAGCAGAGCTGTCAGCCAATACAAATCAGAAACATAAGGCTGGAAGTAGTTCCAAAGCTAGAAGGAATCTAAAAGAATAGAGCTCCAGGATCGGTCTACGTTACCCACCTGTCTGTGTGTTTTCTTCTGTCTTATCTCATATCTACAGGACTTCTAGCGTATCTCTCCATCTTTTGTGTCTTCGTCTCCTTTTTTTTTCTATCTCCTTCTATCTTCTAATCATATGTTTGCCCTATGCTACCTTTCCTTATCTCTCTCTTCTTTTCTGCTCTTTATCAGGTCTTCTGTATCTTGGTCCCTCTTTCTTTGTTATTTCACTGTCTTCTTCTCCTTCTTCATCTCTCTTTTTCTGTTTTCACCATTCCTCTTTTCTTTTTGTTTTCATTCTCTCTGTTTGACTCTCCTTGTCTTAGGTTCTTATTCTTTTTCTCCCTTATATCTGTCTACTTATTAATGTCCCTTATCTAGTCCTTTCTGTATAGGTATAGGGTATTTCTTTTTAGTACACACATTTTAAATTTGGTTTCACATCTATATGATAACCAAGTTAACTTTGCATTCATTTTCAGTATCTGTCTGCTTTTGTATCTTAAAGACTATATATATTCCATGTACTATAGCCTCTAATCTCACAATGATCAATATGTATCATATATCTCATGTTCTGTAGCCTATATTGTAATAAGCACTGGTGACTGCATTTGTATCTTATACTGTACATATTCCAATTCCTATAGCCTATACTATCCCAATTATCAATGTCAGACTATAAATCATATATCTCATGTGCTATAGCCTATGTTATCATAACCATCAGTGTTTGCCTATGTAATTTCATTTACCAAAACATTGTTAATCCTATGCAATCTTAATTATTAGCATCATCCCATGTAGTTTATATATCCAAGAATGTATTTAGTTTATGTTATTATTATTATCAGTGTCTTTCTGTGCATTTATCTTATATAAATCATGTCCTATAGCGTATAGTATCTTACTGATCAGTGTTAGTCTATGCTTCTTGTATAGCTCATGCCCTGTAGCCTATACTACTATCAGCATTGATGTCTGTCTTTGTATCGTATATATCCCATGTCCTATATCCTAGGTTATCTGTATTATCAGTGCCTTTCTATGCATTTTATTATCCTGTGTCCTAGAGCCGATCTTACCCTTATTATCAGTGCCTTTCTGTGTGTTGTATTATCCGATGCCCTTTAGTGTATGTTACCTTTATTATCAGTGTCTTTTCATGTATTGTATTATCCCATGTACTTTAGTGTTAGTTTTCTTTATTATCAGTGCCTTTCCATGTATTGTATTATTCCATGTCCTATAGGCTATGCTATCCTTATTATCAGTGCCTTTAGATGTATCATATTATTCCAAGTCCTATAGTCTACAGTATATTATCAGTGCCTTCTATGTTTCGTATTATCCCATTTACTATAAACTTTGTTTTTTTTATTATCAATGCCCTTCCATGTATCGTGTCCTATAGCTTATACTATATTATCAATGCCTTTCTATGCAGCTTATTATCCCATGTTCTATGTAGCCTTAGTTACCTTTTTTTTTATTATCAACGCCCGCCCTTCCATGTATTTTTTTATCCCATGTCCTATAGCTTATACTATATTATCAATGCCTTTTCGTGTATTGTATTATCCCATGTCCTATAGTGTTAGTTTTCTTTATTATCAGTGCCTTTCCATGTATTTTATTATTCCATGTCCTATAGTGTATGTTTTCTTTATTATCAGTGCCTTTCTATGTATTGTATTATCTCATGTCCTATAGCCTATGTTAACTTTATTATCAGTGCCTTTAGATGTATTATATTATTCCATGTCCTATAGTCTACAGCAGGGATATGCAATTAGCGGACCTCCCGCTGTTGCAGAACTACAAGTCCCATGAGGCATAGCAAGACTCTGACAGCCACAAGCATGACAATCAGAGGCATGATGGGACTTGTAGTTTTGCAACAGCTGGAGGTCCGCTAATTGCATATCTCTGGTCTACAGTATAATATCTGTATTATCAGTGCCTTCTATGTATTGTATTATTCCATGTCCTATAGTGTATGTTTTCTTTATTAATAGTGCCTTTCTATGTATTGCATTATCCCATGTCCTATAGGCTATGCTATCCTTACTATCAGTGCCTTTAGATGTATCATATTATTCCATGCCCTATAGTCTACAGTATATTATCAGTGCCTTCTATGTTTCATATTATCCCATTTACTATAAACTTAGTTTTTTTCATTATCAACGCCCTTCCATGTATTGTATTATCCCATGTCCTATAGCTTATACTATATTATCAATGCCTTTCTATGTAGCTTATTATCCCATGTCCTATGCAGCCTTAGTTACCTTTATTGTTGATGCCTTTCTATGTATCCTATACTGTACATCCCATGTCCTATAGCCTATGCTGTCTTAATCATCAGTTTATATGTATTGTATATATTCCATGTCTTAAAGTATATACTATCTGTCTATCTGTCTATCTATCTATCTATCTATCTATCTATCTATCTATCTATCTATCTATCTTACTATCTATCTTTCTTTCTTTTCTTACTTTTCTATATTTCTCATTTCTTTTTTTAGTGGATAATCATTTATTTATTATTTGTATTATATTGCATGATACAATCTGAAGACTAGATTTTATCTGCAAAAAATGTATGTATCTATCTATCTATCTGTCTATATTTTGTGATTATCTCAGTGATTACACGGGTTGTATTACTGCCAAAGACAGCCAAATCAATAACCCCAGGCAACAGACCTCAGATACGCCATCTTCAAAATTGAATGAATATTCAAATAGCTTAATTAGGGTTTGATCATTAGGTTAATACTGACAAGACAAGTCGTAGACAAATTTTAGCAACATATTCTAACATATTGTAAAAAAAAAAAAAAAAACCTTTATACTTTCTTTAATTTTCAGTAGTCTACACAAAAAAAAAACAAAAACAAAAAAACAGATAGTTTCCTATTGATTTCAATGAGTGACAATACTTTGTACATTGCTTGCTGCTTTATTACTTTAAGGACTATATGTATGTTACATGCGGTTGAAATGGGCTTGAAAATGAACCTTAATAGCACCGAGTTATTTAAACACGGGAACGTCACAATTAGAATTAGGTTCCTTGTTAAAGTGTTCCGCATATTAATTAAATACATATATTTGTGCCACAAGAAAGGGAATGATAAATTCTACCACCTCGTAAAGTGTAATAATTAAACGAAGGCGAGGCGCAAGTTTTACATATATCGTGTAACGATTATCCGGTTTCATTAGGGCTTAGGGACCATTGTGCGTCATATTTGTTGATATACATAATGATTAAAATCATTTGTGGAATTAATTGTTTTACAGTTGAATGTGATATCTCTCAGTTTGTGGAGAATAAAAGGGAGTGAAGAAAATTGTCTTTTCTAACTGATGCAGACTAGATTTGTAAAGGGATTAAATGAAGTGAGAAGGGAGGAAATTGCTCTAAATCCTGTTATACTGTATGGCTGTGTTATTAAACTGGAGTATAGGGAAAATAGCATTATAGCGGAGGACTATCATATGAAAATGTTGAAGTCTCTCATATGGAATTCTCAAAAACTGTGCCGTGTCCTCTGTTATTAAATGTAACTCCTTATTTCTGGCAAAGTTGATGAAGCAGCATGCTGGTCTTTTAAAGTGAAATCTCAGCTTTAAAAAGTCTATACTACTCCTAAATATATTTAGGATTTATATATCATTTTCCTAAAGGGTAACTCCACTTTTGCGGGAAAAAAAAAAAAAAAATAATATCGCCTATACAATTGCTACACATGCCTTACTGTAATTTAAAGTTATTAAACATGACCTTTCCTTTAAAATGTACAGCATTGGGGTTTTCTGTAAAATTCAATGCAATATGGCAACCCAGAGGTCCTTTATACTTGTATGATTGGCTCACTGATTTCCCAAAACAGTCTCCAAGATGCAAGTCAGATTTGAGGTCTCCTCCGCATCAAAAATGTCATTTTTGGTCAGATGCTTACAAATGGTTACCGTATTTATTGGCATTTAACACGCACTTTTTCACCCTTAAAATAGGGGGGAAATTGTGTGTGCGTGTTATACGCCGATATGCCACCGAGGGGAAGGAGCAGACGAGCGCCACCGAAATAGACAGAGCCGGATCTCCTGTGTACTCGGCTCGGCTCGCAGTCACACTCAGTCACACTCAGTCCCGCCCCCTGGACGGCTCCTAACATTGATGTCCCGGCATTGGACCGGCATTATGTCCATCCTAGGATCCGGGCCAAGGGGCGGGACTGGGCGTGACGCCGAGCCGAGTACACAGGAGATCCGGCTCTATTTCGGCAAGGCTGCAGATGGGCACTAATCAGGCTGCATTGATTCTCACTGACCATTATTTTGCTTCAAAGTGGTTTATTTAAATAAAAAAGTTTTTTTTCCTGAAACTTCCCTCTTAAATTGGGGTGCGTGTTATACACCGGTGCGTGTTATGTTGTCAATAAATACGGTAATTACTTATCCCTTTTAATGGTGTTTTTATTTACTTATCTCTTTTTCTGGCCTCCTGATACTTTTTTAAACTGAGAGCCTAATGGGGGATTCTGTTGGCAGAATGTCCTCATCATTTTTTTTGCCTTCCTCTGGATGAACTGTGGGTATAGGGTTCTGAAGGCTTTCTATTTATTTATATTTTTTGTATTGGTTGAACTAGATATACTTGTGTCTTTTTTTCAGCCTGACTAATTATTTATCTATGTAATACACTAGCTTTGTATTTAAAGTGTTAAAACCCACAGCAGTAAAATCAGTCTGTATATGCAGTTAAGAATGCTTGTTATACTCACTGTGAAATCTAAAGGGTTAATCCTGCGCATTGTGTAAAAACGACTGTTTGATCCTGTCTTCGCTGATCCTCCCCTTCTTCTACAGTCCCCAATCCATCTGCTGATAGTACACATGCTTGGGGGCACTCTGCACATGCTCAGTTTGGTGTGTATTGCTGGAGAGGTTTTTATTTTTTGAGGGCGAGGGGGGGAGGGTGCATGTGATCAGTACAGGGCCATTTAGCACTGTCCAGACAGAGGGTCAGGAGTTATGCAGCCTCATAGGACAGTCAGAGGAGAATGAAAACTCATCCTACAAGCATTAACCAGACACTGATAGAAGTCATAAGACTGCTTCTATAATGCTGATGAGAAAAGGTATTTAGCAGTTTATATTTACTAAAATAATTGCATTTCCATGTTCTGTGTACTGTGGGAGACCAGATATAGTGAATGCAGGGTCCTGGGTTTAGTAACACTTTAAGGATAACTGTAGAAAATTTAAAATTTTACACCTATCAGGGTTTTGGCACATTCTAATGTGATTTAAACCTGCTGGTCCCTCTCCCAGGCTGTGCTCTACTGTACAGGGGACTGCAAGGGGCTTTAATGTACTCACTGCTTGCAAAAATTAATGTACTCACTGCTTACATTTAAAAAATACATTTAATGATGTATTAATATGCACAGAGCATTATCAACTTCTCTTAATATCTTTAACAGTGGAAATGTATATGATAGGCTGGTAAGGGGTTGCACAATATTAGCTGGCATAATGTAAAATGTAAATAAACGGCGTTTAGTTTAGTTGCACCTTGGTCTCAGGGGTTGTAGTGCAGAGCTTGTCAGTCAAGGTTGCAAATCACCAACATACTGTATCTGTTGAAGACGACTCTGCGGCAGGAAGAGATGTCTCATAAGAGTTAGGTACAGTTTCCATAGAAGAGATAAGCATAAGTGTGATTTAAAGTCTTTTTTTTTTTAATATTTTAATTATACGATTATAATTTTTTTGTTTTATTATTATTATTATTATTATTATTATTATTATTATTATTATTATATTCTCTAAAATGTTTATTTCCTATGACTGTCAGCTCCATCTAGTGGGTAGCTCCATCCAATGCGGTAGTTTCCTGAAATACTATATACCATATACGTTGTGTGATCTTTTTTGAATGAGAAATCAGCTGTATCTCTGTAATATATATGGCACAGCCCAGCAGCACTATAAGGCTGTGGTATCTATATCATAAGTTGTACCTGTTTATCTGCAGCGCTGTCTTCTCTACAGGTGTTAAAAGTGCACAGTTTAAACAGCATTTCTGAGCTTAAAGCGGAACATCAGTCATTTTTCCATCTTTCCATCTATTAAATCTTCTCCTCTTGTTGTTTTAACTTTGGATAGTAAAACTTTTTTTTCTGCCAGTAAATACCTTATACAGCCCACTTCCTGCTTCTTGTCCGTAAAAAAAGCCTAGGCTTATAACATCATGCACAGCTCTCTCTCACCCTCATGAGAGTTTGCCAGGAAGGGAGGGGGTGAGTCATAAGAGGGCCAATGAGAGCTGCAGAGCTGGAGGTGTGCCTCTGTGTGTCTGCGTAAATCCAGGAAGTGAACAGGCAGCAGCTTCAGCTGGCCACAGTTAAAATGGATGCAGCCAGACTCAGTGGAGGGAGATTTCTGCAGCATATTTGGCTACAGAATCACAGTATATATAAAATAATATGCAAATTGGTTGAAAGGAAGCTTCAGAATGGTAAACATGTTTTATTACAAATTATGTGAGCAGACTGCAGTTCCTCTTTAAGGAGGCAGGGATCTGATGTTGATGTGTTCAATAGTCTATAGAATAAATCTATAGAATAAAATATTTGCAAGCAATACCAAACATTTCAACCACTGCAAAAAGGAGTTAATTAACACACAATATATTATCACCTTGGTAATTAGGGCAGATGGGTCACTGAGAATTTCACGGCTCTGTGAGGCGTAGATAGAAGTATACACAAGTGTAACACTCAGTCATTTGTGTACGTTTGATCTTTACACTTCTACATAAATAGCTGTGGATTAAATTCCATTTTTTAAGAATTTACCCAGGCTGCACTCTTTGCCTTCTAAGTTGTATTTAAATGACATCTTACCAGTAGTTTCCAAAGGAACATTAACTTGCAAATATTGTCATTGCCGTTGCAAGGCAACAATGTTCTACATGACTTTTAATAAAACCCTGCCTGTTACGTGTAGTTGGCTTCTTTGTCTTCTCCCCAATGTTCTATGCAAGGTTATATTTGTCAGAAATATGCATGCGTAAGCTTGGAGCATGCTTGCACAAGCACATAACCACCTGATTTCCCTAAACAGAAATTGGGAGCTTTGTGTCTTCTCAAATGACAAAGCAGCTTTGTAATCATGGAACAATAAGAGCTAAGCAAAAAACAAGGTACACACTTGCAGTGAAGAGCGTAATGATCATTAGATCATCCTTTTGTGGGAACAAAACCTTGGAAAAGGGCATACAGTATATGTTGACCATAGCAAAAACTCTGACCGTTCCAATAATCTGAGTGGAGCCCGTACCGGGACATGGTCTGCTTTTTTCTATCAACTAACTGTCACATCTGCCTTGGCAGCCAACTGATGTCCATAAGGTTCTTCTTTTATTATGGCCTTTTTAACAGATTTGCTGTATTTGTTCAATTATTTATATACTGTATAATTATATTATACTGACAACTGGTGATTTCATTTTGTAGTTGACATTTTTGGGTAGATGGCTGCATTAGTCACTTGATATAGCTCAGGTAACATCATGATAAGATCTTCTTACCAAGATTCCTAACTCATACTATCTGCTATGGCTTTTAAGACAGGGTTTCACTTTCCATTGTGGATTTTTTAAATACTTTACATTGTGGAGAATATAGAAGATAGACTGAGACACCATGGCTGAGATGGCTGAACCTGGAAGTCCCATGAAGAGGTATCTACTCACTAAAGGGCAAGATAGATATGCAGTTGGAATTAATTCCTGATTTATCCCGTAATACCAAAGGGTGATTAGGAATACATGTGGAAACAATCCAGGATATACTGTATAATAAAAAGAGGACTTAGTTACATAGTTAATCAGGTTGAAAAAAAGACACACGTCCATCTTGTTCAACCTATAAAATCCATTTTGCTCATGAGGGTCAAACAATGCCTTCCTGATCACCCGAGAAGCAATCAGATATACCCTGGATCAACTTTAGCTATAAATGTTAGTACCCAGTTATCTTATGTACATTTAGGAGAGAATCCAGGCCTTTTTTTAAAGCAATCTACTGAGCTGGCCAAAACCAGTTCTTAACCTCCCTGGCGGTATGATTATTTCGGATTTTAGGTGCTGAAAGCGGTACCATTATTTTGCATGGAAATTTGGCGTTTTATATTGTAGGTCTGTAAATCTTAACAATAACACACTTAAATCTGTCCAAACCAGAGTCTAGTAGATATCCCGGGTATGATAAAATTTGAAACACAAAAACATAAATTATAATATAATAAATAAAAATAAATAATAAAAAAAAATTAAAAAAAATAGTAATAAAATAAATTTCCCCACAATTCACTATCGCTCAATTCTGCAAGTGTTCTAATTTACTATCGCTGTTTTCTAGCTGGTCTAAAGCCACTTTTGACGTAAAGGGACACTTTTTGGTTGCTATGGACAATCTCCAGTTTCCAGGCAGAAAGAACAGTGTATATCATGTAAAACTGCATGCAGGGCATGGGCCAAAGCACTGGGGACAAAAGGGATGTGAAATGATTTCATACAGTACTGTAATCTGTAAGATTACAGTACTGTATGTGTTATGTTTTTTACTTTTTTTTGAATTTGCCGCCAGGCTCCGCCCCGTGCGTCGCGCCGCTCGCAGGGAACGGAGCCTGGCACGGAGAGGCTTCGGAGGAGGACGGAGCCCTCGGACACTGCGGGGGACATCGCAGGATCCCGGGGACAAGGTAAGTAACGCCGCCCCAGGATCCTGCAATGCGATCCCGAGTGTGGCTCGGGGTTACCGCTAATGGTACTGAATTTTAACCCCGAGCCACACTCGGGAAAACCGCCAGGGAGGTTAAGGGAGTCTATTCCACATTTTCACAGCTCTTACTGTGAAGAAATCTTTTTTTTTTCTCCAGACGTAAAGAGTGCCCCCTAGTCTTTTGTGATAGCCTTAAATTGAATAACTCAACACCAAGTTTCCTATATGGACCCCTTATGTATTTATACATGTTGATCATACCCCCCATTAATCTCCTCTTTTCAAGAGAAAATAAATTCAGTTCAGCTAATCTTTCCTCATAGCTGAGCTCCTCCATGCCTCTTATCAGTTTGGTTGCTCTTCTCTGCACTTTTTCCAGTTCCCCGATATCCTTTTTGTGAACTGGTGCCCAAAACTGAACTGCATATTCCAGATGAGGTCTTATTAATGATTTGTACAGGGGCAAAATTATCTCTTTCTCTCTGGAGTCCATACCTCTTTTAATACAAGAAAGGACTCACTTTGGAAACCGCAGCTTGGCGTTGCATGCTATTATTAAGCTTCTGATCTACCAAAACCCCCAGATTCTTCTCCACCATTGATTCCCTCAGTTGTACTCCCCCTAGGATGTATGATGCATGCATATTCTTAGCCCCCTAGTGCATAACTTTACATTTATCAACATTAAACCTCATTTAATAATAATAATAATAATTTACCACATAGTTGCCCAATTAAACAGTGCATTGGGGTCAGCATGTAAGTTGGAGACATCTTGTAAGGATGTTATTCCATTGCATAGCTTGGTGTCATCTGCAAACACTGAAATGGTACTTTTAATCCCAGACCATATATCATTTATAAATATATTAAAAAGTAAGGGTCCCAACACTGAACCTTGGAGTACATGGGTAACATGGAAGATATAGTAACAAGAGTCCATATTAAACTAAAGTGGACAATCACTTTAAAAGTACACTCTAGTACAAATTAGCTATGAAATGCATACCGGGAACAAATTCTACCTTCTAAAATAATCTGCTTTTCATCTAGGCATCACTGTAAGATTATCAGTCTTCCCCGCTCTTTGGTGATTAAGATGTTCTTTTTCTTACCTCTAATGTAGAGAGGATGCCCAAACACATAGCTTCCCTGATTTATCATGTAGCTATATGTATGAAATCATCAGCACATAGACAATTCTCACAACCACTAATCAGGTTCAAACCTGCCAAAGACCGTACAAGTGAGGAACTGTAAAATCTTTTTAAAATAGATTACAGAGAAATTAAGTTAAAGGCCAATTCTAAAAGATAATTAAATAATAACAATAATAATAATAGCCCATAATAATAGCCATAATTAAAAATAAAACACAGCTCTGTCTGCAATACTCACTTGCTTTCTGGCACTATCACCTCTTCTCTGCAAAAAGATGTCCTCTGGGTTGAGTGACGTCCAACAACAATGCTAAGTGTGAAGGGAACAGGGACCGACCATCTGAGATAGCATCGCTTTGACACTATGGTACACACAGTATAATGATACAGAGAGTGGCACTGATTCCATCACATTAGCACCAAACGCTACATTATTAAAGAGGAGCTCCAGTCATTGCTGTGTTTATCAAAAGTCAACAGCTTCAAAAACTGTAACTGCTGACTTAATTATTAGTCCCTCACCTGTCCCAGAATCCGGCGGTGTGCTCACTCCAGCTGTTCTTTCCCTCGGTCTTCTGTCCCTGGCACCAGTATCTTAACTGTGGGCACCCAGCTGGGACAGCTTGCAGTTTCATTGTGAATGGTCCTGCAGACTTCTGGGACCTGTAACGTGTCCCAGAAGACTGCAGGGAGGGAGGGGGGAGAGGAGAACTATGGCTCAGAATGCCTAGGCAATCCGAGTGGAAGTAGAAGCAGGTACCTGTCAAAACCAGGTACCCTCTCCCCCTCCCAAAAAAATGCCATTTGGTGAAAAGGGGGGGGGAAGAGATCTTAAAGCAGAACATCCCCTCTCGGGTAGAGCTCCGCTTTAAGGACAACCCACTGCTGCATAATATCTGATGAGAAAGAGAACTCCCCATATAAAACAAAAAAGGTCAAATAAATGTGGGTGGCCTCTGGGGTAGGAATTGGGTTTGTTTTGCGAACAATTTCCTGAATCTTACGTGAAGTTCAAGAACTTTGCAGTGAACCCCATTAAAGTCTATAAGGGTGAATCTTGTTATCCAATTCTGGCCTTATGTAGGGCTAATAAGCAGTTTATTGTCCAACAAAAAGCATGAGAAAACAGGTACTCTCATGGGGACATGTACCAATGAGAGAATATGGCTTCTGTGAGCTCACTTTTTTTTTTTTAAAGTGAGCTGAGATAACTAAAATCTTCAATCTATTTGTAGGAACAAAGGCTATGCACTATATTATAAGTCAGCCTTTATCAAACATTTCAACACCGAGGAACCCTTGAAATAACTTTTCAGTATCAAGGAACCCCTGGTAAAAATTACTATATCTACAACTCATGATACATTAGTGTGATGGTCAATAGGTAAAATGCTCCTTTCACTTGTGGTCATTGAGAAGAATTACCCCCTTTCAGATAGCTGAAAAGATCAATGGTGTCAGTGGGACCTTATCTGAGAAGCAGAAATTGGTCATTGCTCAAGGAACCCCTAGCAACCTCTGGAGAAACCCTAGGGTTCTATGAAACCCCGATTGAGAAACCCTGTTATAGATCATTCCTTTTTTTTTCTGGGGGTGAACCTGCTATGTTTTCAGCCAAAAGTTTGTAATTCGTTAACTTTGTGAATCACAGTAGCTGAAGCCCAGAGTAACTCCTACTGTATGGCAGGAGCACTGAAGGTGACGAAGGGGAGGCCAAAATGGGGCTTTTAATAAGGTTAACCAATTTCCTTTGGCACAGTTATAACAATTGTCGAATAGCTGTATGCTTTCAGTGATTGGTTTGGCATTTTAAATGGAATTGCTTAAGAAAAATTGTTTTCTCGAAAGTCACAGTAAATTGCATACATTTTGACTAACATATACTGAACATTAATTCAATCTAAGCTTTTAAAAAGTTTTTACCATTTCAGCCCTTATTTCTGATAATTCTTCATACCTCTTGTTTTCCTCTCTCCCGTCTTCTAAACTTCTTCAATATTTGTCCTTACAATGCCTATTAACTGTTAATAACATACCATGTTATGCTGAACAAATTCCTTACTTTTTCTTCTCTCCATTTTTCCATTTAAGGGAAACATCAATGAGTGATATTCCAGACACGTCATGTCCTTCAAATGTGAACTATTTATGCTTATGTTTATTGAGCAATAAAGCCTCGGATCAGCTGCAAGTAAATATCTCTCTCTGCATGATGAATTGGATGGCTGCGATCTGGATGTGAGCAAGAACATTTGTTTCATGTTGTCCGCGCTCCCTTTAACCTGCATTAAAATGCCAGAAAGACTGGGGGAAACTATCATGGATGTTTGGACTCCATTAATCATATTATGGATTGCAGTACTTCCTCATGTATATATGGCTCCGAGGGATGATTCCCATGTACTGGCGACTGATGCCACCTTGGAACTTACTGGAGGCAACGATGAGCAAAAAGTTTTGAACCGATCCAAGAGAGGCTGGGTGTGGAATCAAATGTTTGTTCTGGAAGAGTTCTCTGGCCCTGAACCCATACTAGTTGGAAGGGTATGTTTTGGATTTTTATTAGTTCCTACTGTCAGCTAAATCGAGTTGACTTTATCACTATTTGATGTCACAGACAAAGTCTTGATTAGGCGTGATTTACACGTTGAAATGTTGTCAGTGCATTTTTCAAAGGAAGCTGCACTTTGATTGGGAATTTGCCCCAGAGCTTAGTGAATGGAGTGACATTTCAATTGGTAAACAATACCCAATCATGTACTAGGAAAATAAAAAATAAAACCACATAATTTTTGCTTGCACATGATTGGAAAATGAAAGTCAGCAGAACTTCACCTTATTAACTAAGCTCTGGGCTCAAACTCTCCTACAAAGTGCAACTTCCTTTTCAGAGTCTGGTGCAGCTGTGCATTGTAACCAATCAGCTTCCAGATTACATTGACAAAGCTTAATTGAACAAGCTGAAGTTAGAAGCTGATTTATTACTATGCACCAGATTGCATGTGCACCAGTTTTAGTATATCTTCCAATTAAGTGACTCGAGTATTTGCCTTTTTGTTGTACTTGATGGCAATATCTGATTGAATGCATAGACTGTTATGAGTTGCCTTGCATCCTTTTTACTCTTTATATTTCCTTACTGAATAACCTGGATTGTAGAAGCAGTACAACACAATTTATTAGGAACTTTTGACATCACTGTAGCGGTAATGTCACTCCATCCTGGAGAATTAAAAGGACGTGCATTCGTTCCGCAAATAAAATGGTGACCCCTGCTGTGTCTGAGGGACAGGTACACTTTAATTGGTTCAAATATACAGACAACTGAGGGGATATTCAAAGAACATCATGTTCTTATTTCTGCAGCTAAGATAAAAGTAATGGAACTGACACACACGGCAATATGTTAGTTTGGCAGGACTACAGAATAACAGAGTCACTGAGCAATTTGGCTGCCATCTTGTTGGAGGCACATCTTGGTGGAATGACAACCACATGCAAGCCCTAATGTAGTCATAATTTAATCTTTTTTTCCATATTACATGATGACTTGTAATCTGTACTCCTGATGTCTTGGTTTTATTATATATTTGTTTAACGTGTGCATGCAATTCCTGCCCCCGGATTCAACCAGAGATAGAAAATTGTTAAAGTGGATTTGTCAGCATCAGTATATTTTTGGCATGCAACAATGTATTAAAGCAACAGTATCAGTTTTGCAATAAAACAAAAAAACAAAACAAGAAAAATGCACTCATTAAAGGGTATGTAGACCCTTGCAAGGAACTTTTCTCATATAGCCCCTTTTGGTCTTTTAGTGATATAATAGAAGCATTTTGTTATATATCGTATTGATACATGCAAAAAATACCTGTTGATACTACCAGAAATCTTGTTAGCTGATAACAACATGTGTTGACTGGTATCAGTTACATTGTTTCTAGCTATCTGCGAGGACTACAGAACTCCTTCTGTCTTAGGGTGACAATGTGGCTTCTTTATAGGCACAGAACAGTAAGTATACATTGTCAACGTAGGACAGGAAGTGTTACTGGCCGGATCATCTTACATTCAATAAGAAGAGTCCTTTCTGCTGGTGATTGCTCTCTTAGAAGGAAAGAGCACCTTACAGCAGGGCTCAAGATTTCAAGTCCTAAGCTACTAGCCAGGCCTCAAGAGTTACTCGCCACCAGTTGCTCCACCCAACCCCTACCCTGCCTCTCCCCCTAATTCCAATCCTAAACATACCCTTGTAAATTATCTAATGAAATGACACTGTTTTATGCAGAATTAAGTTACAAAAATAAATATTAACAACAACTTTACCAATATTAGCATAAAGCATGTTTTGTGATAAATAAAATAAGGATAAAATATGATTGGCTACTACAGGCAATGTACACATCATTACTGCCTTGTTAAGTAAATATTTTAATGCTATATTAAATATAGTATTAAAAAAGTTAAAACCAATAAATTACACTTTCACTGATTTAGGATGCAGAGAGACTTACACCGGAACACAGTACTGGACAGGGGAGCGGGAGCTGCCAAAGTTAACTTTTCCTATTAGCAAGCTGGTGATTGGTTGCTGCCCGATCCGAGCAACCAATCACCAGCTTGTTAATAGGAAAAGTAACTTTGGCAGCTCCCACCCAACTCCCCGCCCAGCCCCCGCCTCATCTAGTTCTTTTCCGACTCCCGCTATATGCCAGGCCCTGCCAAGAGAATGACAGGGGGTGGAGACTGGGAGGAGAATCAGTTCCAGTTAAACCCCACCTGCCAGCAGCGCTTCTCTCCCCCCCGATGCGGCTCAAATCTCTCCCTCAGCTTTTTTCCACTCTCTTAATGCAAACAGGCGAGTTGAAATTTTGAGGGCTGCCTTTTAGTATATCCACCAGAACCAATTTTCAATTCTATTGCCCCAGTGCTATGACACTCACATCAGGCATCTTTATTCCTATGGAACAGAGGTTAGTCCATACCTTGGAAAGAAAGACTTAAAAATGGCACTTTGCAGCCTGTGACCCTGGAAACTTTTGTGTCCATTGGGACACTCAATGGATTGGGCCTATAATCACTGGGATCTAAGGGGCTCCCCCATAAGTAAGTGAAGGTGTGTTTCCTGATGTGGCCTGTAGGCCAAGGAGGGTAGATAGGTTTTAGAGGCTGCGGACCCTCCTGTGAAAAAAATGCAGTAGGCTCCAGCATGGGAACTAGCTTAACAACCCTCGACAAGGTTGCACTACAGCTTGCTAATGATTCTGGATGATTCCTTCTGGGGTAAAAAGCAGATGAAGACATTGTAAGGGAGAGTACTGAGTCTCTGTAAATCTTTTAATTACATATTACTCAGCATGCATGCACTTACCAGGCAGGGGCGTCGGAGGGGGTGGCTAGGGGGGGCTGAAGCCCCGAATGTGACCCCCTAAAGCCCAGAGTCTATGGAATGCTGAATTCCGTTGTTAGCCCCGAGCGCCGGTCGTGAGTTCGGCCAAAAGTGGCAGAGAGCGGACGAATGTAGCCGACTGCCATAGCGGCCAAGTGCGGCAGAAAGTGGCCAATTGCGGACGAAAGTAGCTGAATGCCATAGCGCCCAAAAGTGACCGAGTGCTGCAGGTCCCGCCTTCTCAGCGCCAATGTCAGGACCGCGGGATGTGTGACGTGACGTCCATCTTAGCCTGCAGGCTCCAGAAGGCGGGAACGCTACATCCCCGCTCAGGCGGGTGGCTGGCTCTCCTCTGCTCTGCTCCTCTCTGATGGTGACGAGTGACTGACTGACTGACTGCCTGCTGTGACCACACACCACGGCTGAGCTGAGGTAGGTCAGACACACAGCGTGTGTAGGTCAGGCAGGTCACTGGTCACTGTCAGTGTACGTAGGTCAGGCAGGTCACTGGTCATTGTCAGTGTATGTAGGTCAGGCAGGTCACTGTCAGTGTATGTAGGTCAGGCAGGTCACTGGTCACTGTCAGTGTATGTAGGTCAGGCAGGTCAGTGTATGTAGGTCAGTGTATAATGTAGGTTATGTAGGTCAGTGTATAATGTAGGTTATGTAGGTCAGTGTATAATGTAGGTCAGGCAGGTCAGTGTATGTAGATCAGTGTATAATGTAGGTTATGTAGGTCAGTGTATAATGTAGGTCAGGCGTCAGTGTATGTAGGTCAGTGTAATGGTCACTGGTAAGTTACACAACCCAACCGCCCAGCCCAGCGCTACGACCCCCCCCCCCCGCTTCTTGGACTTTGGGCTGAAGCCCCTGGTCTTTTTGCCACCTAGCAATGCCCCTGTTACCAGGACAAAATATATATGATGACATGTCTACTTAGGATATAAAATGTGATATTAAATGGCTGCCAAACATGTTATTAGCTTTCCCATAGTTTGTACCAAAAGTGGCTGGAGCTTCCTCCTGCATATAGCGGAATTCACAAGTGTTCATGCCTCAATGATGAAACATGTTCTAGTTTGTTTGCACTGAAGATGATAATATAAGGCCCTAAGTGAGCAATATTTCCTCCTGTACATTTGTGGTTAATGCATCATAGTACATCATAATTATATTCTAGCCATGTCAGCAGGAACATTACATAGAAAATACCTTTTCCCTTCTTCCATTAGAGAAACTGCTGTATTTCAACCCATTTTTTTTTTCATATTTACTTTGACTGAGTGAGTTTTAAAGTTTGGTTTAAGGCTGAAATAGCTCAGGGAGCAGTCAGTTCAATGTAATAAGCCTCAGAGATGTCATTGAAGTGCAACGCTGAACACAGACAGATGCAGTACACAATGCATCCACTAGAGGCATCAACTGCAAAAAGATCTTCTCATACGAGCTATAGACAATGTAAATAATCAGATGAGATATAATGTTATGGCATTTTTTCTTTTTTTAGATATTGAAAAAAATAATCAGAAGTAGCAGTAAGAAAAAAATGCCCTCATTAGGAAGCAAATGAGCACCTACCGGCTTGCCATTTATTATTGCCTGTGTTGAAAGAAAATAGTACAAGACCTTTTGTGCAGCTAGCAGACAATGACCTGCTTCTGTGCATACCAGACAAATTAACCATTACACGTACTGCTATGCATTCCCATTAGGGTTGCCACCTTTTCTTGAAGCCAAACCCGAGTATAGTATAAACTATACATATATTTGGCCCAGTGGGTTGAATGGTGCTGGGTGTCATTCAACAGTGTAATTTTTTCATACAAATAAAGCTCTATTGGTTAAAGCCCAAAAACCACTTCAATACTGGACACCTTTCACCGGACTCTAATCTAATGGGGGTCTGTAAGCAGTGGGTGCTGATATAAGGTGACTCTGATATAATGGGGGTCTCTAATGGGAGCTGCTGACTGCTGATCTAATGGTTGGTCAGCAACCATTAAATCAGCAGTCAGCATCCCCCATTAGTTCATTCTATTAGAGTAATCTTAAATCAGCACCAGTGGCGACTATAGTGTGAATGAGCCCCCCTGTAGTGACTCCACTGATCAGCACTCCTCCTTATAGAGTTTAGATTAGTGTCCCTTTATATTAGCAGCATAGACACCCCCCCTGTCCCTTTTATATTAGCAGCATAGACCCCCCTGTCCCTTTATATTAGAAGCATAGACACCCCCTCCCTGTCCCTTTATATTAGCAGCATAGACCCCCCGTCCCTTTACATTAGCAGCATAGACACCCCCCGTCCCTTTATATTTATAGCATAGACCCCCCTGTCCCTTTATATTAGCAGCATAGACCCACCCCCTGTCCCTTTATATTAGCAGCATAGACACCCAATGCCTTTATTTTAGCAGCATAGACCCTCCTGTCCCTTTATATTAGCAGCATAGACCCTCCTGTTCCTTTATATTAGCAGCATAGACCCCCCTCCCTTTATATTAGCAGCATAGACCTCCCTCCCTTTATATTAGCAGCATAGACCCCAGTCCCTTTATATTAGCAGCATAGACACCCCTCCCTGTCCCTTTATATTAGCAGCATAGACCTTGCCCTCTGTCCCTTTATATTAGCAGCATAGACCCCCCTGTCCCTTTATATTATCAGTATAGACCCCCGTCCCTTTATATTAGCAGCATAGACTCATCCCCCCTCTCTTTATATTAGCAGCATAGACCTCCCTCGTCCCTTTATATTAGCGGCATAGACCCCCCCCTTAGAGACCCTGTTAGCTTTGAATCCCTTAAATATCAGACAGTGCCCCCCCCATAGACACCTCCATAGAGGGAGACAAAACCCCCTTACCTTCCAGGAGCCACTGCAAAGGTGTGTGTGTGAACCTGTTAGGGGGCGGAGCTTAACACCATGCTCTCTCCAGCAAAAGCGTCCCTGGTTTCTAGGACACCAGTTCCATTCACTGTCTCTGGCATCGGCGCCGACGGCTGGGTGGGAGAGAGAGCGCACAGAGCCACAGACAGACAGTGCAGTGTGGCCCGGCAGCTGCAGGACTTTACAGGACATTGTTCCTGCAGAATGCTGGAGCGGGGAAGAAGGGGGGGTGCTGCTGAGAGAGAGTTCTGCAGCTGCCTGATCGGCACATTGCGGGGGGTTCTTCTTCTGGGGGGGTTCTGCTGGTAGGAGAGCCCGGAGAGAAAGCATCTATTCTAGCACAGAGGCTGGGGGGTGGTGATGGGGAGGGAGGGAGCCAGGAGGAGGCACTCATCACTGAAGCCACAGGAGCGGGTGGTTGTGGAGTGCTGCTGGTGGGACTCAGAGAGAGGGCGGGTTGGGAAGGAGGAAGGCATGGTGCTGTGTGCTGATGACGCCGGGGCTGCTGCAGATACTTCCCACACTGGGGCTGGGACTGGTCTGGAGCATATGCTGCTGTGTCCGGGTGTCAGGAGGACACAAACCAGGCACAGCTGTCAAAACCCGGGCTGTCCAGGTCATTCCTATACAGGTGGCAACCCTAGTTCCAATAATGATCGCTTCACCAACATCTAAGGCCAAATAGGATTTTTGTGGATCTTCACCCTCTACCTCTACACAGATAGCACAGGTTTTTTTCTTTTATTTACCTTTTTTTTTTTTAACCAAAAGTGCAGCCCTGCCCTTCCATGCACGTTATTCACCTAGGTGAATGATGTGCACAGTGCTCGCTGGGCCTTAGCCTTTAATTCAGTAAGTAGGAGGAGGGCGGGCCTCTTGATGATGTCACAAGATGGTGGCGCAGAACGGAGGGGTGTCTGTTGACAGACGGGTGTCAGTGGAATAACTCTGGATTCGCTGGGTGGGTGAGTATCCAAACAGTGCACACAACAACACCTGGTAAATGGGCATATAAAAAAAATGGGAGGGAGTAGGTTGACGGTCCTCTTTAAGCACCCATCTTGCAGAAAAGGGACCAGTAGGACTTTGGTGATGGCATCATTGTTTTTTTTTTCTAGCTTTTTATAACTGCTTGAAGTCAACCCAGCCACAGGACAGGTAAGAAAAGATTAGCAAGCAGTTTTCAAAAATAGTGGTCGGCATTTGACAGGTGGTGAGGAGGCTTTATGTTGCCTCCACATTGCCTGTTTAAACCCCTAAAAAAAACCCTCCACCATGCTGCAACCGTGTGCATTGAATGCAGTTGGGGTCTGATTGTAGTGCAGCCCCATTGAGGAGAATAAGTCATACTTGGCGGGGACATTATTGCATTGCATTAGGGTGTGCACCCCGAAGCTCAAACACACATGCATGTGTCTACATATATATGACCCGACACATTGATCTCCCTGACGGCACAGTGAAAGAGAAGTGCAAAAGTACTTCTCTGATGGCAGAGCCAATAAGACTGAGAACTTTTCCATCTCCCTGCCTGCACACAGAGTGATAATGCTAATGCACATGAAGTGATTAGGCTGTGCCCAGGCACACCCGGCACACCTTGTGCGCATTCCTATGGCAAGGGGTGCTGCCCACATAGTGCAAGAGGGGGGATCATTTTTTTTGATGTGTACAATCCTGTCTACTGCCTTTGCAGCTTAAGTTTTTACTGCCTCCTGGCTGTAAATGTAAACCAGCCCTTACTACTTTAAAAAAATTACTCAATGCTATAGCCTATTGGTAAGTGTTTTAATAAACAAAACAAACAAAAAAGGCTGCTTTTTAGAAGTGTCTATCCACTCACATGCAGGAGAAATGTAAACATAGAGGGGGTTAGTCACTTGCTAAGAATATATAGCGCCATAAGCTGCATTCAGCACAGCTAGACAACTTTATCTTTTAATTATCAAGAGGTTCCACTCGGGATTGGATAAATCTACATGCACAGTAGAAAACCCTCTTAGTAGACACAAAATGACATTTTGCCAGTTAAAGTAAACAATGCACAAAGAATGTTTTGACATTCATTAGCCTTATTTTTCATGGATTCCTTCCGCACCTCGAAGAACTACATCAACGATGCATGTGACTGAAGGAGGCCTTGCCATCTATACGGTGTGTCTTCTCTTTTCATCCCGATGCACAAACATAATTTCAGCAGCTACTGATATTCAATTATTTTGGCTCCTGCGCTAAAGAAGGCCAAAAAAAAGAAGCAATATGAAAAATGTTAACGTACATATCAAATGCGCTGGAAAAAAAAAAAAAAAAAGCCTGGAAATTAGACCTTCAGTGTGAGGTTAGCCTTGTTAAAAACTTGTCTCGGCTATCTATATCTCCAAGCTCACGCTGTAGTGCTCTGAAGGAAGCCTTAATTCCAAGATATTTTAATGATGCCACAGAATGAATAAAGAATGAAATGTCCAGGATAAAATTAAAGCTTCCTATGATTTTATACACATAACAAGGCATAATCACATCCCATAATAAAACAAGATGTTCTATATCCTGAAAATTAGGGCCTTCATCTTGAAGCCATCGGACTTACTGCTCGTTAAACTTGACAATTATACGAGGGTTGTATTTTGTTACAGGCTTTGCCAATGCATTTATTAATTACGAGGCTCTTGGAGAGCAGGCTTTTCCACTTACCTGCGAATAATATATTTTATTTAATTTAGGAGACCCTAGATAGAATAACCCAGCATGTTTCCCGGGTATTGTAAATATTTAAAGTGCTTTGTATTTCGTTAGGTCGGAACTTAGACAAAAGGCTGTTTCCCTTGGTGCAGATACAGACATAGCTTTTTATAACATACAGTAGACCTGGAAAAAACAGAATGGACCACACTATTCACAAAAAATAACAGTAAAAAAAAAAAAGAGTTCTCCAAAGACATGGAGAAACACTCATAGTACAGGGCTAATGGAACAGAATGCAGATATCTGAGGGATTCGTTTAAAATCAGGATCTTTCCATTATTGCTAGCATGCAGATGGCTTGCTCCTGGAAATGGAAATGTATAGGTAGGGTGGGACTTTAAATATATCTCTGGTGATTACATGAACTAATAACATAAATTTGTATAAAATATAATAACTTTTTATTAAACATTGGATTATCACAAATAATAATTCACACTACAAAGTAAACAGAGATAATAAATATTAGATATACAAAATCAGAAAGAATACATAGTTCAATTAAGCAACAATACATAGCCCAAAAATCCCTTCTGGTAAGTATTATAATCCCCATATGTTAAAGAAAAAAAAAAAAAAGAGAAAAGAAATGTTTTTCTATAATCTATTTTTTTCCCCTCCCATTTCTCATTCCCCTTTCTTTCCCGTTCTTTCCCCTTCCCTTTTTTTTTATTTTATTTTACAAATAAAATGTAAAACAAGATACAGTGTATGTATTTTACCCCAGATATGGCTGGAATCAAACTCAAATACACTAAAATAGTGACAATTGCTGTTGATTTAACACTCTTTCTGGCCCATGGGAGAAACCAGGATAGCCTGTAGATCATAGAGTGCCTAAGATGATAAATGGGAACATCACAAGCCCTAAAAGAAAGGAAAAGGGGAAAAAAACATTCCAAAGGCTTTCAGCCCCGGTGCTCAGGCTGAGAAGCCTCTGAAAACCTCAAACAGTAGAAACACCTCAATAGAAAGCTGGCAAGTAGTTATGCTTTATTAGACAAAGTAATATACAGCCATAAAAAAGCAACATGTTTCGGCCGATCAGGCCTTAGTCATGGCTTACTCGTGGCTGTAATCATGATTAAGGCTGATCGGCTGAAACACGTTAGTTTTTTGGCTGTCTGCCACGTATTTAATAAAGGATAACAGATTGTTGATATTTACTGAAGTGCTAACTTTCTATTAAAGTTAATTAAACAATAAATTGCCTTGTATCAATTTACCAATGAAGAAAAAAACATCGAGGAGGCACTGGGACTTTGAGTGAGGAGTTTATACAAACTGATTAGAGGACAAAAACATTTGGAGAGCTTATTGGCAGGGCACCAATGGAAGGTGGCACCAATAGAAGGTGTGCCAGAAGGAGCCCTTATCTAGACTGTTCAGAGACTGTTGGACAGTAAACTCTCCTGATCCAGCATTTAGATTTCCTACTTAGATTCAAACTGGAAAATGTTGGTAATGCCTTCAAGGTTCTTATTTTAGCTGAAGCTCTGATGAAGTTTGAGTTTTTCTAACCCCCGACACATGTTGGATGTTGTTTAGTGTAAACCAATGAATTAATGTGGCCTCTTTTATTCTTTGGTCTGAAACTCTTTTCATTGGTAGATAAAAAAAACAGCAGAATATTAAATCTAAGTGCAGTGCATATTGTATTAAATAAACGACAAATGGCAATTCACATAAAATCAGTCAAAATATGCTTATCATCAATTATAGGTCCAGGTCTCAGCAAAAGCAAGGCATCAAGGCATTTGCAGACGACACTAAGCTAAGCAGGGCAATAACTTCTGCGAAGGATGTGGAAACCTTGCAAGAAGATCTGAACAAATTAATGGGGTGGGCAACTACATGGCAAAAGAGGTTTGATGTAGAAAAATGTAAAATAATGCATTTGGGTGGCAAAAATATGAATGCAATCTACACACTAGGGGGTGAACCTCTGGGGGAATCTAGGATGGAAAAGGACTTGGGGGTCCTAGTAGATGATAGGATCAGAAAGCTGCTGCTAAGAAAGCAAACAAAATATTGGCATGCATTATAAATGGGATTAATTCAAGAGATAAAGCAATAATTCTCCCACTCTACAAGACTCTGGTCTGGCCTCACCTAGAGTATGCTGTCCAGTTCTGGGCACCAGTCCTCAGGAAGGATTTACAGGAAATGGAGCAAGTACAAAGAAGGGCAACAAAGCTAATAAAGGGTCTGGAGGATATTACTTATGAAGAAAAGTTGCGAGCACTGAACTTATTATCTCTGGAGAAGAGACGCTTGAGAGGGGATATTATTTCAATTTACGAATATCATACTGGTGACCCCACAATAGGGATAAAACTTTTTTGCGGAAGGGAGTTTAATAAGACACGTGGCCACTCACTAAAATTAGAAGAATAGAGGTTTAACCTTAAACTGCGTAAAGGGTTCTTTACTGTAAGAGTGGCGAGTGTGTGGAATTCCCTTCCACAGGTGGTGGTTTCAGCGGGAGGCATCGATAGTTTAAAAAAACTATTAGATAAGCCCCAGAACGACGGCAACATACAGGGATGTAATACTGACATATAATCACACACACATAGGTTGGACTTGATGAACTTGTGTCTTTTTTCAACCTCACCTACTATGTAACTATGTAATACACACAGGATTGGTGTGCATACACACAGGATTGGCAAATGTAGAACCTGTAACAGCTGAGAAGAACACCAGAGGGCGCCAATCTAAGTGTAGCATAATAGGCATTGCAAATAGCACAAGACAATTGGCAACTCATTCAGAACTAGATAGAAAACGCATGTAGTGGGTGATAGTGGTTATATTAGGTTTGTTGAGCTGTTGTCTTGTTCAAAATCCAAAGCACAAAACTGCTGCCTGGGTTGTATACAGGAAAGATTTCACAGACTTGTTTGACAAAAACAGGACCTTTTACCTCTTTACACTCATTAGGCCTCATACACACTGGACGTTTTTGTAGGGGTGTAGGGCACATGTGCACCATAAAGCCCCACTGCTGACAGTGCCTGTAAAAGTTTATGAGAATCTGAAAGCTGAAGCTGCTGGACAAGGCTTGGTGGGGTGTTGAGTTGTATGCACTCAGGGATGAATGCCCATAACACAGACTTTTTGGATTTGGGGCACTCTTCCCTGGGTGCATATGGCCCTAAATGTTAGTATCACTTGGTGCACCATCCAGCCACAGCAGCTGTCAGCCTTTCATGGAGTTTTATAGGCTGCCAGCAGTGAGGCTGGACACTCCCTTAAACCTTCTGCCCACATCGAAGATTTTCATACACCAGGGTTTCAGAGTTTCATACACCAGAGCTAAACAACCAGTTTGCATGTGGCCTAAGTTGCATGTAGAATAAGAGTGCCACACTAAAACTAATCCACATCCATGCGTATATTTATTTCATAAGAGAAGTCCAAAGATAATAAATACGACAATCCAACACATTTTGAAGGCTATACGTTTCCCCCTACATCAGGACTTAGAGTGCTGATTTATTTGGACTCTTAAGTTAGACTCACACCTGCAGAATTTTATTAGAAAATTGTAATTTTCAGAACGTTTGTTCGATTATCAAACAGTTGGGTGATGATTCAACAATTGTTTTCAACGATGAGTGACCAAAAAATCAAAAAACAAAGGATCTAACACATTTCTAATAGTTAAATTTGTTCCAAACCCCCAAAAACTAGTCTTATGCTCATGCACTTGTCAAAGGTAATCCAGAAGTATATACTGTATTGACATTGTACTCGTACAAAAAGCCATTAAAAATTAGTCAAATTCATGAAGGTATCATCAAATGGTCAGATGAGCAAGGTGTCAATGGTTCAACAGATGGTTTTGAGAGAAAGGAATAATCCAGTGTCTGTGTTCACTAAACTTTTTGACATATTACTTCCAATTAAAGATTGTATTGAGATTTTTCACCATATCTTCAATGCTATTGATGGGAATCTGAAAAGATTTGTTATGCCGGTCTGGACATTGTGTTGCCTAGTTATCATCAAAAGCTCTAATGTTACCTATTAGTCATTGGTTAAGAGAAATCTCTTGGACAAAAAAATTATTTTCTAAAGTATTTAAAATCCACTAGGGAAATTTACTGTATAGTCAAAGTTGTCTAAAAATCGAGGTTCAACTTGGCCATAAAAGCTTCCATTACAACACCAGCAAAGATACTTTTAAAGACAAAAAATTATTCTTCCCTAAATGTCTTACCCTAAAAAATTGTGATGTCATCCAGAAATATGGATTTTCAAACAATCTCATCAAACATTTTTCTGTAAAGCAGTTTTTAACTGGCCATAAGTCGTGTGGCTTACTGTAACACAAAAGCATCATGCTGGGTATTTACTGTTTCAACTGATGAGCTATTTTGCTTCCTGTAAATGTTTGGCTTTTAAATTTTGAGTCCTGAAGCTGAAACCATACCGTGTTCCAAATTTACCATCTGCCTTTTAACTATTATTGTTTTTTTCTTGCAATATATAAATATATACTGCTACAGGAGGTTTGACCCAGTTCTACCCAGTTCTACTAGTCAGAAATAGCAAGTGATTGACCCTTAGGCTGGTCGAAATGTCTAGAGATATTCTCTTAGCTCTTAGCTGCATCAGTTGTGTCATGAAAATAAAGATGCTTAATTGTCTTAAATACATTCCTTCACCTTGTGTCAATATAAGAATTGAACTTTGAAGTCAATCGTGAAAAAAAAATACTGTATATATATTTTATTTATATTACTGTACAGTATACCAATATATAGATAGATCTATATATATATATATATATATATATATATATAGATCTATCTATCTATCTATCTATCTATCTATCTATCTATCTATCTATCTATCTATCTATCTATCTATCTATATAGATATAGATATAGATATATATATATCTATATCTATATCTATATCTAGATAGATAGATAGATAGATAGATAGATAGATAGATAGATAGATAGATAGATAGATAGATAGATAGATAGATATATCTATATATATATATAGATATGTATCTATATAGATATATATATAGATATGTGTGTATGTATTTATTCATTAAAATAAAACTCTGCCCTTTCTTCATGCAAATCAAACAAATCCTTTATGGTACTTCTTTATAGAGGTATAGTTGTACTTTTACAAATTGGAGTACCTACAACACAGCATACAACATAGTGAAAATGACTATCTTCGAATAAGAACACTTGGAACGCATGCAAATTAATTAGTTATTCACAATAGACCACATTTTGCACTAATATTATTAATAACATGTAGGGTACCTGCCTTTGAGCATACCAATTTGTCCCAGGTCAGACCATTTTGTATACAGTAAATTAATATTTGATCATAACGTGCCACACTTTACAACCGCAGTCCAGCCAGCATAAATAGTTTGAACAGACTTATGTCATCTGCCTCAGAAGTAGATGTATAATTGCTCAGCAGTAGTAACAATTCCTAAGCCTAAGTGCTGGATCATACATACCAGTACCGCAGGAGTTAATGTTTGAACGCTGTCTGGATGCTACACTTTAGGCTGTATTTGTTTAGTTCCACTTTGAACCACTGAAGCTAAAATCAAGTACAATGTCAGTGTGTGTGGGAATAGGGAGGGAAGGAGCACTTTTTATCTCTTAGACTCCTAGCTGTAGAGTTTTGGTGGATATTGCAGCATATGCAACCTTAGAGTGAGGCTCCTCTGCCTTTGGTGACATCACCCGTGACCTATTCCAACATGTTTCTAACACAAAACAGTGTTCTTTGTCAAGGAGAAGTCACTGAAGGCTGCTAATGAGTGTTCCTCGCCCTCAAATTGATGAAGCAGTTAACTCTAATGCCACGTACATACGATCGCACATTCCGACAACAAAATCCTGGATTTTTTTCCGACGGATGTTGGCTAAACTTGTCTTGCATACACACGGTTGCACAAATGTTGTCGGAAATTACGATCGCCACGAACGCGGTGACGTACAACACGTACAACGAGCCGAAAAAAAGTTCAATAGCCAGTGCGGCTCTTCTGCTTGATTCCGAGCATATGTGGAATTTTGTGCTTCGGAATTGTGTACACACGCTCGGAATTTCAAGTTTTGTTGTCGGAAAATTTGAGAGCCAGCTCCCAAACATTTGTTGTCGGAAATTCCGACAGCAATTGTCCGATGGAGCGTACACACGGTCGGAATTTCCGACAACAAGCTCACATCGAACATTAGTTGTCAGAAATTCCGACCGCGTGTACGGGGCATAAGGCTTATCATACATTATACAATTTCTTACTTTATTTTCTTGAGTTTTACTTTAATTCAACTATGTAGTGCAAGGGCATACCTGATTGCATACAAATTAAAAATGTTTAGGTTTGACCTCATATTATATGGTTTTGGTAAATCTAAAGTAAAATTAAGTAAAAGTAAGGCCATATTTACTGGTGCCAGCAGAAGAAGGTCTCAACGCTGCTTAAATGAAAAAAAAAAAAGACTCATGTATGGCCAGTTTATGAGTCTACCAACTCATTGCAAACAATGTTTTTCCATTGCGGTTGATGTCTTCTCAACAGTTGTGGAATCATCCATAAGCATGTTCTCTACTCAATGTTATAAAAGATGAACACTCGAAAACTCTTGCAAGGAGCATGGCCAATTTTGGCATATTCACATGTGTTTGGATACCATCTAGAGCAGGGATATGCAATTAGCCAACCTCTAGCTGTTGCAGAACTACAAGTCCCATGAGGCATAGCAAGACTCTGACAGCCAAAAGCATGACACCCAGGCAGAGACATGATGGGACTTGCAACAGCTGAAGGTCCGCTTATTGCATATCCCTGATCTAGAGTGAGCAGAGAGAGCAGGCCACATCTATAATATGCTAATAATTACTACATCTACAGCTCATGAACATTAGCATGATTGTCAATGGGAAGAATGCTCCTTACATCTGTGGTCAGTAGTAAGAATCCCTCTTTACAGATAACAAAAAAGATTGTTGTCAGAGGTTACTTATCAGAGAACCAGAAACTGCTCATTGCTGAAGGAACCACTAGCTACCTTGGGAAGAACCCTAGTTGAGAAAGACTGTATTTGGGAGAAAAAATCTATTTTACTTTACCCCTAGACACAAATCATACCACATATATATATTTATATAGGACTTAACGCTATTTTTTCTAACAAAAACGTTAATGTAAAAAAAGACTCATATATTCAGGAGGAGTCAGAACTGTTGGCAAATGAGTCAATTTACAATGCTTTTCAAGAAGCCATTTTTCCCTCCTTGTCTTTAACAGGCTGCATAATTGTAATGAGCTTCCATGTACATAAAACTAATTTAACACAAATTCTTCCAGCCTCTTAAAAAAAAATATGATGATCCCTTCAAGGTCATGCTAATAGGAAGATTCCATTTCAAACTCAGCTTGGAGTTGAAATAAATGATCGAACAAGGTGTCCTAATAAATGTTTCTTTTTAACCAAGCAGCTTACTTCTAATGACCTTGTGCAATCATATATAACTTCCGCCTTCCTTTGTTCTTGCCTGGCATAATTACTTCATTTGTTTATCCTGTTTTGATTAGCTGTTATGCTGTATGTACACGGTACTGATAATGTTCTAATGAAATGTATTTTTGAAATGTTTAGCTGATTAGACAGTCTTCCACTCAAAGTTTGAATATAGTTAAATTGCAGTACGATCCAAATTATTTTGATGTTCAACAAATGGACAGCGTAAGATCCTGAAACAATCCAGGTAGATAGATGTTGAAACCTTAGTTGGATGAGCTGAAAGATTTTGAGATGAGTCTTCTTCTTCGTCCGCCTAAGTCTTCCTGAATATATATGGCCACATTATCACCCAAGATGAAAAGCTTATTGGTTTCTCTAAAGATATAGCTAAAGATTCCTAAAATCAAACTTTAAAGTGATCTGAATTAAAGCTGACCTTGCTCCTGTAGTTGCTTGAACATTCAGATGAGAAAGTATAAAAAATTGCTCGTCCAATCATTTTATGGAACCTTCATGGACTTGACTAATTTCAAATGACTTTTGCATTCAAGTACCATGACAATGTCTCAATTTTAACAAGTGCAAGTGTATAAGTCTAATTATGTTTTTTCTCAATCGGGAGCCAATTCAACTCTTAAAAATTCAGTTGTTCCCTGCTAGTTTCAATAAAAGCTTTCTATCCTTGTCTTTCAACTTTGTCACTTGCTCTGGTTGAAAACAATTGTCGAAATTTCCCTTTAAAATTGAACGTTTTGAAAGCAAAAAAATATATATATACAGGTGTAATGCCAGCTTAAATCTGTAGTGTAAATGGTTCCCTAAAAATATAATACTCAGCTCTCCCTTTTCTGTGGTGCCAATCTCTGCAGTTGTAAAGAAAACTTCTTTGCAAAATGAAGCTTAACTTCGTTTACTAAGCTCTGAAACAAATGCCCTTGCAGAGTGCAACTGTGCTTGAAAAGTGCACAGCCTATTTGCCTTTAGTAAATCAACCCCTATGTTTCTTCTTGGCATTCAGTGGCTTGTTGCCCCACATGGTGAACCCATATGATATCAAGTGCCTGGGTAGTGCTCTGTGTCAGAGAGGTTGCAAAACACAGAATAATGTCAAAAGACAATGTAGTATTCACATGGAAAAAAAGTTTTCTGAATCTGGTTGCATAAGATTACATAAAAATCAGGTTTAATGTAAATTAAGGGATTGTTCTGGCTGTCACAGTATTTTGCATTGACCGACATTATTTATTGCCTTAAGTTGGTCTTTTTACAGTAAATTTCAAGCTGTTTTTTTTTTTAAAGAGCTTGTAAAGTAAACCCAACAAGTCCAACATGGTTTCCAAAGGCTGGTACACACGGCCCGAATATTGGATGATATCAGCTAGTTCTCACAAAAACCAGCCAACATTTGGCGAATGTGTACAGCAGCCTGTCCGACAGAAGAATGAGCATGCTGGAAACTAGCATCCGATAACGCTCGGGGAGATCTCCCCACTAACATCACTTAGTTAATACATTGACTTCTCCATTTTTTTTGTTCCGCCCACTGGGTTTAATGAAAAAAAAAACTTCCTGTCTAACTAGCTTGAGTTCCAACGCTTGCCAAATAAATACCAGAACTTCAGTGGACAGGAAAAGTTTAAGCATTTGATGAGGTCACTGCATTCACAGGTGTTTATTTATGCTTACTGGCTATCATACCAAGAGCATCAAGTATTGGCTTGAGCCTTGGGATTTATCTCTACCCATGCTGCTTCATCCAGCCCTTGGGGACCAGTCATGGCTGCCCCCATAACCCCAATAACTTCTTGCCCTCATAACCCCAATAGCTCTACCACTTCTTTGTGATGAAATATGATACATGCAAAAGACTACTTTTTTTTTCTTGTCTATAAGTGCACAATGATAAAGAATATTTTATTATGATTTTAGCTTACTCTGGAAAATGCTTTAGCCTTTAGAAATAAAATAGTTAACAGTATCAAATCTATATTTCTATATTTAGTCAAGTCAGCACCAAAGCAATTATGATATTATGTATAGTGCATTAATTAAAAGAAATGTAAATTTGAATTGGTTGCTGCATTAAAAGCTACTGCATCTTCATGGGGCATTTGTAAAGGTGCCAAGAGGGACCCATTTTAGTAGCAGTTTAGAAACCTTGAACAGCAGGGTTGCTTTAGCTTTGTTAAAGTCACATCAGTGAATAGGACATTCTGGTTGGTTACTGACAAAGACAATACATTAATGCAGCTCTTAGGCTAAGTTCATACTGGCATTAAAAGCAGGCGTTTGAGAGGTGCCCCTTAAAGCGGTTGTATACCCGCAGCACAAAAAAAATACAAGAAAAAAAGAACTGTAAGGCAAAGGTATCGTAGCGCATACTAGGTCATTATGAAATACTTACCTTAGAGCGAGGCATTGGTATCTCACCCGGTCCACGCTGAGGGAGCTGACATTTTGCCCTCAGCGTGTCTTATGGGTATGCGGCTCCGGCGCTGTAAGTGGCTGGGGGGGTGATGTCTGCTGGATCTTCAGCCGGGCATCCACAGCGCATGCAAAGTGAATATCTCCTAAACTGTACAGGTAAGCCTTATTATAGGCATACCTGTAGGTAAAAGTTCATATTTTGGGTATACAACCCCTTTAAACACCTATGCAAATAATAGAATGGACAGCACACAGTGCTGATCACACTACCAAAACATGAAGCGTTAGCGTTGCATCTCTTCAAAATTGAAGCCTCCTGTCGAGTCAGGAGGCGTTCGAAGCCTTTCAACCTCCCATTCAAGTCTATGGTAATGCTTCGCAAACACTCTGGCAGGCAGTTGCAGGGCGTTAAGATTTGTTTATTTCCTGTAGTGGAATAGCCATTTGTGGAGCGGTTTTAACATGCCTTAATGCCTATCAAATGCTTCTAAACTGCCCATAGGGCGTTTGGGATGCATTTTTAACTCGTCATTAACGCTTGTAAAATGCCATTCTAACGCCCATACTAAAGCTAGTCTAACGACTAAACTAACGCTATAGGAGTGTTTTTTAAGTGTTAGAAATTTAGTCAAGTGTGAACAAGCCCTTATTCATAAATACATGATCAAACCTATTTTTTTAATGTTGACACCTGAATGTAACTTGACATCTGCCTCCTGCAGTCCCGTGTGCCATAGAGCTCAGATTGAGAGAGGTGGCCAGTCTGGAGCCAGTCGGTTGTGCTACAGCTCTCATTTCCAACACAGAACATGTTGCTAGGAGAGAGAAAAGTAACAGAAAGCTCTCTCCCCAGAGTGCTGCTTCTCTTTTCACTGTCCAGTCATACCTTGGAAAGGACAAGACCTACAAGTGTTTTTCTTCAGCATAGAAAATCAGATCTCCTGCCTTACCAGAAAGAGCTTTACTGTGTAGAAGAGAGTGTAAACCTCAGAAAAGGATGGACAAAAATACAAATTCTTTGGAAATAAGTCAGATCTTGTATATGTATTTCATTTGCCAAGTCAACTGTTTGCCTGGAGCCAAGCTTTAAATATCCAATGTTTTCCCTTTGTTCTAAAATAGTCTGAAGTAAAAGCTATACCACTTCAGTTTATTTCCAAACTTATTTGAGGTTGTAAACATGAGAAAAGTGCTGTATAAAGTGACATGGCACCCCCTAGTCAAAAGTATTTTGTCGCAAAGGAAACTACTGCAGAGTTTGCTTTATTAATGTAAATTGAAGTAGGATCAAACGGTAAAGGATGTGATGAGCAATTTGGAACCTGGCCTAAGAAATTATCAGCAGGAACTTTGGGTAATTAGATTTTAGGGGTCAGATAGAGGTTTCTGTACTAAAGACATCGTACAATCACGGGTCACTAAGATAAATATGATGTTAAATTAAATGAAAACAGACACAGCAATTCAAGTAAGTGTGCTTTAAGTGAGTTATGTTGAAAGTAAATAAATAACAATGGCTTTTCATTAAAAGAATTTAAGGACATTTTAGGGGTGAACAGAAGGCACTATGAAACCAGATGCAATAGAAGTGGAGATATGACATACGTACAACAACGGGTGATATGAAACACGCAAAGTAAGAGGTGCTACATTACTCCTAATAAGATTGTACAACCCCATAATACACCCAACACATACCGCAACACAATAAATCTGAACAACAATAATACATAATAATAAAGGATAAGATACCATAAATGTGGGCATACATGATTATTTATTGGCAATTCACTACTTGCACCCCCATTTTTTCACTTATGTTAACTATTTATTAATTTATGTGAATCACCTAAAGGCAATATTCTATAAACTTAAATCCTTAGATTATTGGGATTATCCGATATCCTGGCAATTGCGCGATTTGATACCCCCACTATCCAACCCTGGCGGATCTGGCTTCCACCGGGTAGCTGTTATAGTTGGCTGGCCTCTGCAGCCGGGTCCTGACCATGGCATTTCGCTGTAGTGGTCCGTGTAAGCATCTGTAGTCTCAAATTGGGTAAGCACGCACATTTAAGCAATCAAGTGATCATTATCTATGACTCTTAAATGAAGTTATTAATGATGTATTTTATGTAATCCAGATGAAATTGTAGATGCATGCGGTGCCTTTGAAGAACCAGGAAACTGCGAAACATGTCGGCCCTTCTGCATATCCAAGCATCTTACTATTTTCTGTATCCAATATCATCCATGGTTTATGTATAATGCTGATTATGTAATTTTTTATACTGTTATGTGATAATAAATTCAATACTTTCTTAAAGAAAATTTCATTGATTGCGTGTCTACCTTGGTAACAGACATTGATGTCTCTATTAAAAATCCCATTTTCCTAGGGGAAGCATTGTCTTCCTCCCAATTTTATTTTCACTTGCACCCCTTTTATTAACCGGCCATTTTTTGCGTCACAACACTGCGTTACTTTAACTGACAATGCTACAAAAAAAATTCCAGTAAGCCTATATTGATTGGTTTGAGCAAAAGTTACAGCATCTACAAACTATGGGATATTTTTTTTTACTAATAATGGTGGCAATCAGCGACTTATAGCAGGACTGCGATATTGTGGTGAAATCAGACACTAACTGACACTTTTGACACTTTTTGGGGACCAGTGACACTAATACAGTGATTATTGCTAAAAAATGTGCACTGTCACTCTACTACAGGCATACCCCACGTTTAAGTACACAATGGGGTTTATTTACTAAAGCTGGAAAGTGCAAAATCAGGCTCACTTCTGCATAGAAATCAATGAGCTTCTAACCCCAGTTTGTTCAATTAAGCTTTGGTAATAAAACCTGGAAGCTCATTGGTTTCTATGCAGATGTGAGCCTGATTTTGCACTTTCCAGCTTTAGTAAATAAACCCCAATGTGTACTTAAAAGTGGGGTATGCCTGTAATGACACAGGCTGGGAAGGGGTTAACATCAGGTGTGATCAGAGGGTTAACCGTGTGCCTAGCTGGTGTTTTCTTACTGTGGGGGAGGTGCCTGTACTAGGGGAAGGCATGGATCCATGTCCCTGATTTGCAAGAACACAGGATATATGCCTTCTGTACTGACAGAATGGTGATCTGCATTGTTTACATAGACAAAAAAAATCACAAAGAGTACCGCGCTGTCAAAAAAAAAAAACGTGAAAAAGCAGCCAACACAACAATGTAAATAAAATGGTCAAATAAATACCAAAAATGTAATTGTCGACAATGATGTCACAATAAAAGAAGTGAAATAATATGTGAACAGTGACATAAATATACAGTAAATAAAGTGACATATGACCAGTATAAAGATCAATAAAAATAAATGTCCATATGTGATGAAAAGGGACCACATATAATGGTGAATCCCTGTGGTGAGTGATCCAAAACAAGCATGTGACGATCATTAAAATCTTGAGCAGTCATCAAAGTGAATGGTGAATAACCATGAAAAGACCACCACCGAAAGTACTAGTCTCTTACCAGAAAGATTGGACTTGTACAGGTGTACACCTGACAAGCCAATCAAGCTTGGAAGGTAATCAATGAGGCACCAATTCAATGTATTGAATACAGCATCTGGATGGACGTTCCGTTGAATTCAGCAGAGTAGACACAGCTTACATGCAGATGCAAATCAGCCAAACCATAGATAAAGGAAAGAGATAGGGCACATAGCGTAATACTGTATAGGATATTTATTCCAGATAAAATCATAGGTATTACACTTACATTTGTCAATAGGAATACAAGCGCTTGAAAAAGAGACAATAACTGTGGACCAGCAAGAAATCCAATTTAAATTGAAAGTGGTTATAAACCCTCACATATACCCAGTGAAGTGACTGGCCTCAGGTGATACACAGAGATGAATCAAATCCTCCTACATATGATGTACCTGTTTATCTACAGCCGTCTTTCCCCTATATCCATGCAAAGTGCACAAATTACACAGGGTGTCAATGCTCTGAAAAGAGGGGAGTGTGGAGCTGACGTTACATCAGTGAGAAGAGCTCTGATAGCTGATTGGAGGGAAGGGACACACCCCTTTCACCCAGCACACAGGAAACAGAGCTGAGACTGTCAATCAGCTGGAGATCCCTCGCTGTCACCATTTTTCTCTTGGTGTCAGGAAAACTGGTTAGAAGTGACTCATGCTATCAGCAGAGGAACGAGGCAGAGGACAGAAATGACACTTAGGGGTTGATTTACTAAAGGGAAATAGACTGTGCACTCTGCAAGTGCAGTTGCTCCAGAGCCTAATAAATGAGCAGAAGTTCTGCTGACTTCCATCATCCAATCATGTGCACGCAAAAATGCAGTTTTTTTCTTTTCCTTACATGTGATTGGGTATTCTTTGCAAAGTGAAGCGCTACCTAATTTACTATGCTCTGCAGCAACTGCACTTGCAGAGTATAACTGCACTTTCAAATGTGCACAGTCTATTTGCCTTTAGTAAATCAACTCCTTAGTGCTCTGGCGTGAGACAGGTACACACTATAGAGGGAAATGCCTTGTTCATATTTCATATCTGAGGTTTATAACCATTTTAAATGTTAAGCTTTGGTAAAAAAAAAAAGAACCTAATAAACCATACCTAATATGTAACACAAACCACCAGCCCAGTCTTTAAGGTCCCATTCACACCTTCACCTTTTATCACATGTGTTGTAAACCAAAACAACTCAAGTCAAGTCATTAGGAGCAATATTCTTCAATGAGGCTAGACTTGTGGCTAAATCGCCACTCCTCTAATAAGCGATCCACGTTCACAATCTTGTGTTATCACAAGATGTTTAATTAACCCTCCTAGTTCTTATCTTGGAACTACAGAAAGATTGATGATTATTCTGTTGCTCAGAATAAAATACTGTATGGGGTTGGCCAGAATTGCTTAAAAAAAGAAATCTGGACAGCGCTGACACCACTCACAGTGTACAGAAAATGCTGTGCATTGTCAGCTCACAACTGGACTCAGAACCTGAGTGCATTTCTGCTGGATCAACATGTATTTTTTGTACTTACATGGTTTTTAAGGCAATACAATATAGGGAAATGTGCATGTAATACAGAGATGTACAGCATATGTTGCTTCTTATTTTGTCTTGACAAACACTTTAACCACTTCACGCAAATTAACGTACCTGTACTTTGACATTAAATTCGCCATAACCCCGGTATTTTCAGGAAAGGCGGACGTCTCTCTTTCAAATAAAAGTGGTCTCAGTGGCGGATTTGCAAGATCACTTTTATCGGCGGGGGCGGGGGGAACCCATTTGTGTTGCATTTTAGTTTAACCTCCCTGGCGGTATGATTATTTCGGATTTTAGGTGCTGAAAGTGGTACAATTATTTTGCATGGAAATTTGGCATTTTATATTGTAGGTCTGTAAATCTTAACAATAACACACTTAAATCTGTTCAAACAAGAGTCTAGTAGATATCCCGGGTATGATAAAGTTTGAAACACAAAAACATAAATTATAAAATAATAAATAAAAATAAATAATTAAAAAAAATAAAAATAAATAGTAATAAAATAAATTTCCCCACAATTCACTATCGCTAAATTCTGCAAGTGTTCTAATTTACTATCGCTGTTTTCTAGCTGGTCTAAAGCCACTTTTGACGTAAAGGGACACTTTTTGGTTGCTATGGACAATCTCCAGTTTTCAGGCAGAAAGAACAGTGTATATCATGTAAAACTGCATGCAGGGCATGGGCCAAAGCACTGGGGACAAAAGGGATGTGAAATCATTTCATACAGTACTGTAATCTGTAAGATTACAGTACTGTATGTGTTATGATTTTTACTTTTTTTTTAAATTTTCCACCAGGCTCCGCCCCCGTGCGTCGCAACGCTCGCAGGGAACGGAGCCTGGCACGGAGAGGCTTCGGAGGAGGACGGAGCCCGCAGACACTGCGGGGGACATCGCAGGATCCCAGGGACAAGGTAAGTAAGGAGGCACCAGGATCCTGCAATGTAATCCCGAGTGTGGCTCGGGGTTACCGCTAATGGTCCTGAATTTTAACCCCGAGCCACACTCGGGAAAACCGCAAGGGAGGCTACATATGAGATCTGAGGTCTTTTTGACCCCAGATCTGGTATTTTCCAAAAAAATGCGCTTGTAACACCGCTGCGCAAATACGGTGTGACATAAAGTATTGCAATGACCGCCATTTTATTCTTTAGGGTGTCTGAAAAAAAATTAAATGTTTGGGGGTTCGAAGTAATTTTCTAGCAAAAAAAAAAAATTATTTGAACTTGTAAACAACAAAGCTCAAAACAAGGCTCAGGGCTGAAGTGGTTAAAGAGCTGCAGTTTACAATAGAGCCAACCTTGAGCCCTTTTTGGCTAAAATGACCCCTAGCTCCTTAATTTTGTGCTTTTCACTTATTTTAACGTTCCCAAATATGCAATCCACATAAAGAATTCAGCCTGTCAAGATTACGGTGAGGAACGGGAACTTGCTATTGTGCTTTGGGGAGATGCTAGAAAGCCAGCAAACTATTCATAACTCAACTGCTCTTAATCTCAATAAGTCCTCGGGCTTTCGTCAGACGGTGCAGTATATATTTTTAGACTCTTGGATGCACTGTACCAGTGCCATGCTATGCCAGGCATAATTATTATTTCAGTATCTTGTGACAACATAATTACAATCCATTTTAAAGTTGGTATGCCTAAAATACAAGTTATGTCTCTGCCGAAGAGTTTAAACAAGAACAACACTAGCAAATAATATTTGTGTGAAGATTGACTTGATCTTGGAATTACAGGACAAGGAATTATCTGTGTCCAAAAAAAAAATATCAATTCTCTTTGTCTCATCTTTGTTTATTGTCCACCTCTGCACAACCCGAGGGATAACTTGGAGGGGATTAGAGTAAGGCATTGCTTTCAGTGGAGGGAGCTCTACATCTCAAAACTACTAACATCGCCCTTCTCATCCTGAAACCAATGTCAGCTATTTTCTCTCCTGTAAATCACTTCCATGCTGCTATGCAACCTCATTTACACTTGGATGATGACATTCTTTGTGATCGCTAAATTGAGATTTCATCAGTGTCATCTTAAAAGAATGTATTGTTGTGTGTGCATATTTTTTTTAAAACATGGCATATTGCCTATGAATATGATATGGCTCATAGCCATCAAGCTGGTAGAACTCTTTACTTCTGTTCACATTTTCCAGTGTCATCTCAACTCTACTTTAACTGCTTCCAGACCGCCCAACGTACATATACAGGCAGTCCCTGAGTTACGAACGGGTTAGGGGTTGTTCTGTCAAGTAGCCGCGCATGCGCAGATGTCGTTTTCTGATGTTTTCCGATGTTTTTTGCTGTTTTTGATGTTTTCCAATGTGCCCACCGTCTAAAAGTGGCCATGCATGTGCAGAACGTCTCGCCGCCTCCTGTTAGTAAGTAGAAGTCGTTCACAAGCCGAAGGTTCGTAACTTGGGGACCTCCTGCACTGCTGCAGGGCGGCCCTTCATTGTGAAATCACGTACATGTACATGATTTTGATTTCCTGGTCTGGGGTGCATGCGCACGCCACCGGCGACCCACTCCCGCTGTGATTAGACACATCAGGAGCCAATCAGCGGGACCAGAGGACCCGATGTTCGCCGGCACCTATCGATCGTTACCGAGAGAGGCAAAACGGCGATCGTCGTTCTGTCAGAGGGGAAGATTGAGATCTTGTGTTTCTGATAAGCTGGAACACAGATCTCTGTTTTCCCCTAGTCTAAGCACCTCCCCCACAGTTAGCAAGCACTCCCAGGGAACACATTTAACACATTTAACCCTTTGATTGCCTATGATGTTAACCCCTTCCCTGCCAGTGTGATTATACTGACATATAATCACACACATAGGTTGGACTTGATGGACTTGTGTCTTTTTTCAACCTCACGTACTATGTAACTATGTAACTATGACAGTGCATTTTTTTTTAGCACTGATCACTGTATTGGTGTAACTGGTCCCCAAAAAGTGTCACTTTTGTCCGCCGCAATGTTGCAGTCCAGCTAAAAATCGCTGATCAACATCATTACTAGTAAAAAAAAAAAAAGTCCATAAATATATCCCATAATTTGTAGACGCTATAACTTTTGTGCAAACCAATCAATATATGCTTATTGGGATTTTTTTTTAACAAAAACACATAGCAGAATATATATTGGCCTAAACTGATGAAGAAAATTTGATTTTTTTAATTTTTTTATTGGATATGTTTTATAGCAGAAAGTAAAAAATATATATATTTTTTTCAAAATCGTCAGTCTTTTTTTGTTTATAGTGCAAAAAATAAAAACTGCAGAGGCGATCAAATACCACCAAAAGAGAGAGACATCAATTTTTTTTGGGTACAGCATCCCACGACCGCACAATTGTCAGTTAGAATAACGCAGTGCCGTATCGCCTAATCATGAAGGGCAGTAAACCTTCCGGAGCTGAAGAGGTTAAAAACAGTCTTTAAAACCCCTGCCAGGCTTATGTTTTATTGAGGAAATTTCTCTTCACTTTCTGCCAGAGTGATTAAAGAGAATCATAAAAGGTTAGAAGAGATCTCAAAAAGTGAGGAAAGGTCTTCTCTTAGACAAGTGTCCCAGTTGGAAGACCTCTTGTACCTCTTGTTTTAGGGGATAACTCCAATGCCGTGTACACACGATCGCACATTCCGACAACAAAATCCATGTTTTTTTCTGACGGATGTTGGCTCAAACTTGTCTTGCATACACACGGTCACACAAATGTTGTCGGAAATTTCGAACAAGAACACGGTGACGTACGACGAGCCAAGAAAATTGAAGTTCAATAGCCAGTGCATCTCTTCTGCTTGATTCCGAACATGTGTGGAATTTTGTGCGTCGGAATTGTGTACACGCGATCGGAATTTCCGACAATGGATTTTGTTGTCGGAAAATTTGAGATCCAGATCTCAAATTTTGTTTGTCAGAAATTCTGATGGAAAATGTCTGATGGAGCCTACACACACGGTCGTAATTTGCGACAACAAGCTCCCATCGAACATTTGTTGTTGGAAATTCCAACCGTGTGTACGCGGCATAACATTTTGGATTTTCGCTCAGTAACAATGGTCACTGGTACAAATAAAGGGCGGTACACCTCCCCAATGGGGACACAAACAACAATTACAACTTGCCATAGAATCTAGCCCTTCTCCACCCTAACAAAAACTAAAAAACTTTTTTGTCTAGAGATAGAAGGGTGTCCATGGACATTTATGTCAGTAAAGAAACTTCTAAAACCATGAAGATCCTTAGCAGTTCTCTGTGCCAGCAGAGGTCTTAGCTAATGAAAAGCTTTCATAGATGGGGCATGCAGTTACAGAAACATACCTGTTGATTTGCCTCAAACCATTGAATTTCTAGTTTATAGTTTAGTCTGCTCTGTTGAACCAAAATCCCAAGCAGCACTATAAACCCTGCCTGAATTCTTCCTTGCTGCACAATAGAACATCTCCTCCTTATAGTACACAGATAAAAAGATATGGAGTTTTTTAAAATAATTCTTTGTTTTAGGTTTTAAAGCATTTGCAGGTGTACAGTCAACACTGGTTATGAAACTGCAGAGAGCGGTGTTTCCAGTTCATAACACAATCAGGCGTACATTGTCAAAGAGAAGAACAATGAGTGACAGGAAGCATTCCATTTATGTATATAATTTCAAAGTAATATTTCTCCTGAACATTTGGGTAGCATCCTCGTCTGCCTCTGTATGGGGTAAAGGGGGATCAGATTTATGACTGCTGAGGGGGGAACTAGGAAAGAGTGTCTGACTTTAAGTCTAATTAGGCAACATTGACCTATAGTGAGAAAAAGACCTGTGGAAATGAGAAAGTATGGAGAAGGAATGGAGAGAAAAGAATTACAGGAATGCGGGAGGGGTTGGATAGGGCAGGAAGGGAAGGGAGAAGGGGTTCTTGATGTAACAGGCACTGAGTGAGCCCCATATGGGGCGCTGTCCCCATTTGCATCCAAAGGTTTCAGCTTGTGGAGAGGTCTCTTAAGCCCCGTACACACAATCGGATTTTCTGACGGGAAATATTTGATGTCAGGCTGTTGGCGGAAAATCCGATCGTGTGTATGCTCCATCGGACAATTGTCGGACTTTCCGCCAACAAATTTTGGCTAGCATGTCTTCAAATTTTCCACCAACAAATGTGTGTTTTTGGATTTTCCGATTATGTGTACACAAGTCCGTCGGTAAAAAGTCCAAAATACAAACACGCATGCTTGGAAGCAGAAGCGGTCGGTCTAAACTAGTGTTCGTAATGGAGAATTAACATTCGTGACGTGGCAAATGATGATGTTTTGCTGGTGATACTGATAGAGTTATTGCAAACAAATTTTCAAAGGCTTTTTTTTTCTAGTGATATCAAGAATAATATTATTATGTTTTTGTTTTTTTTTATTTGTGCAAGTTAACACAACACCATTATCCCCTAGTTTTTAAGATCAAAGATACAACTATGTTGGTGTCCCTTGTCAATTTTACATTGTATTTTTTAAAATGTAACTGCCTACTCCCAAACTGTAATTTGAAGTAACACACAAAGCCAAGTATTATTCTCCACCATTTTTTTATTGTGCATTAAAAATAAATAAATAAATAAATAAACATGCTATCTGCCAATAGAACTTAACCAAAAAGTACAATCTATGCATGCAAAAATATTGAATATATACCAAATCAAATCATTATTCAACCTAAAAAATAATGTCAAAGCAATAACTCCAAGGCCAATAATAAATAACACATTATCTCCTCCGATTACGCAACATGTCTGGTTGACGAACGGCCACTCAGAAATGAACTGAAAAGCGCTAAAAATGCGAAAAGAAAAGCACAAATCAACACTCACCAAACTTCTACTAACACAAAATTAGCAGAAGGAGCCCAAAGGGTGGCGCTAAAGACCTGAAAAAACACGTAGTATGTCTAGTACGTCACTACGTTCATAGTTGTTGGCCAACATTTGTGTGGCCGTGTGTATGCAAGACAAGTTTGAGCCAACACCCTTCGGACAAAATTCCACGGTTTTGTTGTCGGAAAGTCTCATCGTGTGTACGAGGCATAAGGCTGTAAGGCTAGAAATCACTCAAAAATGAAAATTATGTTCTTAAAAAGGTAAAAATCTAATCAATAGTACCATATTTTGTGAAACTGGTCTTCTCTATGGTTTAACAGCAGCCAAGAATTCTTCCTTCAATTTACTTTCATTAAAGTGACATTAAAGGCAAAACATTTTTTTATTAAAAATAACAAACATGCCATACTTACCTGCTCTGTGCAGTGGTTTTGCACAGAGCAGCCCCAATCCTGCCCTTTTTGGGTCTCCCGCCAATACTCCTGGCCCCTCTCTCCTGTCGAGTGCCCCAGAGCTAGTAACTTGCAATGGGGGCACACACCTCAGGCTGATTGACAGCAGTGGGAGCCAATGGCTCAGCCAATAAGGAGGGAGAGTTCCCAGAGAGCCGATGATCTTGTGCACATCGCTGAATCAAGGGGGAGCTGGTAGAATGCATGAATGTAAAAAACCTTCGGCATTTACAACCACTTTAATTTTTGAGAACCAAAGGCCAATTGTTGGAGGTTTATTTCATTTTCATTAACGTGGAATGCACATAAGTATAGCAATAGAGGGTTTATTTGTAGTCCAGCAGGGGAGAGCTCCATCAAGGTTGACAACAAGGCTTGGGAGTTCAGTGCAGTAGAGGCAGATTTGTCAGTCCACTACAGGAATTTAGAAGCCCACTGGATTTCAGGCAAATACACAGGTATTTTTTTGCACCTGCAGCATTTTAAAGAGACAATAAATGTGGAAATATGCATTATGGAATATGAGGGTGTTTTGGTGGGTTTTTTTTGCGCAGACATACATATGGCCAAGTAATAAAGCAATAAATCTGCAGGTGAATCTTTTAGGTTCTTAAATGACAGTGATTGTGTCACCACCACTAAATGTTTGGTGAAAGTCAAATTTACTTCTTTATAAATACTCCCCTTTAAGTAAATATTAGATATTGTGTTTCAAATCATTTCCAGTGAAACAAAACTTTGGCGATGTGTGCCAGTTTGAAAATGAGGTCACTGTTAGTTGGAAAGTTTCAGCAAATGGTGATATATGTTAACTGCATAGAATAAAAAAAGACAGACCATCTTATGCATTCATACAGCAAGGAGAATTTTGTGCATTCTGTAAAACAGCCATTTTGTATGATTTTTGCTGAGGAGTCTCGATTTTTGCCTGTAGGGTGTGAAGATTTTAACATTTTAGCTTGGTTTGTTGTGTTTACTATTTTTAGCATTTTTATCCATAGAAAGACAGCTCTGCCAAGTGAAATTAAGTCGTTTTGGAAATTTTACATGACCAAAAAAAAAAATGATTCTTGTCAATGTTATAAGGTGTGATAGTGGGGCTACCATTAAAATTCACACATTTAATGCAGTCATAGTCAGATTTTAAGCAAGCTTGGATAAATTTATATAGGGGTTGTATGTGTTAAACCACAGGGAAGGAGAGTGCACATAAAAATGAAGTAATAGAATGTCACTGCTGTGTTACCCATAGCAACCAATGACAACCTCTCCAAAGGTCGCCTGGGTACATTGCATTGGAACTAGCCAATTCTATAGCAGTCTGATGTTTCCCAGTCTTATTCAACAATATTTTGCAAGGTGATAATTGGTATGCCTGGATAACATAAAAAACATGTATTCATGTAATCTTGCACATTTCTCTATGTTTTGCCTCATTAAAAATGCTCCAAGAACAGAAAAATACTTGCTAATTTGCCAGAAATCCAATGAGCTCTTAACTTCCTTTGGCAATTTGACGACACTGTCTTTGCTGCACTGAAATCCCAAGATGTGTTGTCAGCCTTGCCCCAATTATCACCTGAGCTTCAGAATACTTCCTTCTCTCCTGATATCCATAACATATTGGGAGGGTGTTTCACTGAAGTCCATGCTTGGGGTCCCACAACAGTGGAGCCCAACAATTGAAGCCCCAAATAAAACCCTGTAGACCTCCAATGTAGAGTTTATCACCTTAGTTTCAAATATTCAAGGCAGCGTGAGGTTGGGAAATTTTGTAATAAAGATGTGGAAGAATTTTTCACCAAACCATATACATGAATCCAATGGTGTATGGTTAAGTAAACCCTTGGCCTGCAGGGCTATCTCAACATAAATTAAAAGCAAATCTACTAAGATCATTTTTGAAGCTTTAAAGACAGGAGTAATTGCAATTAAGATATAATTACCTAACTACTTATGCACAACTCAATTATGTATTCACTAGTACTATGCTAATGGCCTTTAACATGCTGTACAGTAGCTGTTGCCGTAGTCAGCACATCAGTGATTTTCACATTTCCTGTAGGGAGAAACCAGTTTGCATTCTCCTCTCCACTGCTACTGGTGGGCTACCCTTGCTGATCCAATGTTTAAAAAGTGCCATTAACTAATTGTTGTGCCTCAGAATTTGACTTTGTCCAGTACATTACAGCCTGACATTGCTAATGTAGCTGTTGTTGGAAGAAAAATCCTGAATATCAAACACATTTCCCTCTCTCCTTGAGGAGACAGCAACACGTTAAAGGATAGTGGCATTTTTAGTATGATTATCCTTCAATCGTCACTATTCTTATATTTACTTATCCCCACTGCTCAAGACCTTCATGTGCGGCCCACTAGGAGCCGCACAACTTGATAAGTGAAAGTCTTCCAGCCATGATCTGTTTCTTCTTTACATGCTCAGAAGACATTCATAGATGTTATAGAATTGCTTTGGAAAGGCATTTCACTGTTGGGATGATCAGCTTTCCATATGAATGAATTGAAATTCTTTTGCCCATGAGCAAACGAAGCAGTGCTGGGCCTGAAGACTTTTGAAGGAACGTACAACTCATTTTAACTACACTAAAAGTACGCACTGTAATCTCATAAAACTTAAGGTCTCTGCTCAAGCTCTTGCAAATCCATTTGGTGTTTCCTGCAATGGGTGCTGGCTGGACAGGAGTCCATCTAGCTCCTCACATATTGTGGATATGCATTTATACCTCCATGATTAAGCCCCATGGATGGGGTAAATTGTGTTGGGAACGTGGCTTTGGATGAAGCTGGCTGAGGCCTGTTTAATAATGGCTTTGTTAGGTGTGCGGTATTTGGGACCTTTCTCTACACATATGCACTAAAAGTAGAGTTTCCATTCTTTGCAAACTACAAAAACTTTTCCAACAGGAGGTTATGTACCCTGTGATGTAATTTTAGGAAAAATAAAAAAATAAATTCACAGGATAATGAACGACTTTAAATAACGTGCTTGTATAAAACAAAGTGTATGGTTATGTCCAAATTAACCAATCCCGTTCTTTCATTTTCTGACCTATTAGCCTCTCTTTTCTTAACTCTAGTTTTTGTAAATGAATTAAAATATCCCTTTTCAACATGGCATCATCAAGGTGGTGATTTAAATTATTTTTAATTTGTTAAGTGAACTATTTAGCTGATCAATGTCCAGAATGAATAGTTTGCTTTACCTGGAAAATGCTTTTTCTTTAAAGCATTGCACCTGATTAGGTAGGTATATCAAAGCTGAAAAAAGTTGACTGGACAGGGTGGATTTTTGTGCATTGGATGGTGTCAAGGCTCACAGCTTACAGAAGCCTGTTGGCCCAAAAGACTTTGGGTGTGTCAGACATTCTTGATGGGCTAACAACTCTCATGTATGGATAATCTAATATTTTGCCCGCAGGGATGTACCCCTTTTATTGTGAAAACATGTCCAGCAGGAAGGATCCCACTTCTCAGATGTCCCAGCAAAGAGATTGAGTTGAGGAGAACCCAAAATGGGTGGGAAAAATGCCAATGTTTAAGGGGTTTTTTTCCCTTAAAAGTGGAAACCTCTTTTAAGTAGCCAGTGATCACTTTGAACATCATCTCTTATTTCTTGCAAGAGTTAAGAAAAGACAATTTAAAATTTCACTGTAAGCAAATTGCTCAAACTCCTCAGCTTCTGGGTATTCCTTAACTGTCCAGAATAAAGAAAGTCCTTATGTTCTTTAAGCTATCAACAATCTGTTCAATCTGATTTGCAAATTGTATTGTAATAAAGAAAAGCGTTGGTGCCTGGCAAAAACTGGCACGTTCAAGGGTGAGTGTAGCTGTTTTTAAAGTATGCCCCCGTCTACTTTTCAACAGCGCCATACTGCTGAGTGGTGTGAATAGCTTTACAGCAGCCTGGCTTGCTATGACTGACAATCTCATTCAACTGTGGAATGATATGTCTTATGACACAGCACAGTGTCCCCATGGACTTGATTAGTTAGACGGAACTCTTACTTGATATATGCTTCTGTATGTTCTTTGCCTCCTCTGCATGCATTACAACTTCATGGCAGATGTGCTTGGAAATGTGTGGTGAATCAAATGTCACTGTTCTTCCGCAGGAGACAATAACAGAATTCAAAATGAAGCTGACAATATAGTCGGGAAATGGTAGACTGTTTTTTAGAAGTTTAATGAAAAAATATGTCTGTCTGGCTTACTTTTTCCCTGCATATTCTGAAAGTATAGAGCGAAAGCTACAAAAAGTAAATACCGCCAAGCGGCAGGATCCCGTGAAGCACCAGGTAGCATCAACTTGTCTTCAGGCTCTTCTTTTTCAGTAGGTGTGAAACAAATGTATGAATCAAAGGCATGTAGCGAAGGATGACCTCACCACCATAGGGATGGCTTAGAAATATTTTATATCTCAAGAAGGATTATTGAAGTGAAATATCAAGAGGCCTTAAAAGAATAATATATAACATAAAGCCCATATTATTGATGCATCATCTTCGTTTCTATTCTGCCAGGCCTCTTGATAGTTGCATGAGCATGATATCCCATAATTTTTCATTTTGCCTTACAACAGACTCAAGATTTTCATGGAGGATTGTTTGTTGTAAATGCCAATATTTCAGATGTTTCTGGCTTTGGATGTTCCTGAAGAAGCTTTCAAATAGTATAGGTTTCAAATAGGAGATTCAGGCTGTGGCAATTGGCAGGCGAGGTGGCCTGTAGAAAATCCAATAGACTTGTCAGCGTTTTTTGCTATAACAGAGTCATATAAAGGTACATGGTTATGCAAACTGGAGTCACACTTGGAAACATTGTCATGATCAGGATCCGAATAGGACTGCAATAAAGGCACATGACTGGTACTGGTCACACAAGAGTTATAACTGGGCAACTGGTCAGCAGTTTTATTGCAGTTCTGGATGCAGATCTGGGACCAGGACCTAATCTCCTCTGTAGCCCAGTCTATGTGCGGGTTTTGAAGTTTAAGCCAGGGATACCCTAAGATACGGGGATAAGCAGGAGATGAGATCAAGTAGAAGCTAATTGTCTCCCTATGAAATTCCCCAATGGTCAGGGTAATAGGTACAATACACAAGGAGACTGGGCCCATGGACAAGGGAGAGTTATCAACAGCTAAGACTGAAAAGGGTCTGTGCACCTTAGTCACAGGAATCTGTAGACAGTGTGCTAGGTCCTTATCAATGAAGTTGCCAGCAGCACCAGAATTTATGAAAGCTGAGAGGTGATGAGAAAACTTGGCAGAGCTAAGTTGTGCAGGAACAAATAGTTTATCTCTGAGGGAAATTGATACAGGATAGTCTATAGAAGCGGACCCCACTCGCATGAGACTCTTGGGGTTTCTCAGCTTATTAGGGCAGCTGGCAACAAAGTGGCCGTGGTTGCCACAGTATAAACAGAGTCCCTGAGAGCCTCTTCTAGCCTTTTCCCAGAGGATAAATGGGTAGCACCAATTTGCATGGGTTCATCCTCTGGGTGAGGTTGAGAGGGCTCAGGAAGGTTTGATGAAGAATAAGAAGTAGGCGGCGTACTGGGGGGGGGCAAAGAAACAAACCTCTGTGTACGCCTTTCCCGTAAACACCTGTCTATACGGATGGCTACTTGCATGGGTTCATTCAATGACTTTGGTTCAGGGTAGTGTACTAAGGAGTCTTTAATGAAGTCTGATAAGCCTAACCTGAACTGGATTCTTAGAGCCGGATCATTCCACCCTGAGTCAGGTGCCCAGCAGTGGAAATCAGAACAGTAATGTTCAGCAGTGCGTTTATCCTGACATAATGACATAAGGTTAGCTTCAGCTGAATGGGCACAGTCAGGATCATCATAGAGTAAACCTAAGGCCTTGAAAAAAGCTTCAACTGACCCTCTGGCTGGGTCATCTGCGGGGAGACTAAAGGCCCAAGACTGGGGATCCCCCTGCAACCATGTAATAATCAGGTTAACCTGCTGTGCTTCAGAACCAGAGGAGTGTGGCTTAAGCTTAAAGTATAGCGTACAACTATATTTAAAGTTGGAAAACACACAGGGGTCACCAGAAATACGATCAGGAGGGTTAACTTTGGGCTATGGCTCCTGCTTTACTGCTGAAGGTGCATTTATACGCACAGACAGTTCCTGGACTTGGTGCGTCGGTTTGCAGATTTCCTCAGCAAATAAGCGAGCCTGTGTAGAGTCCATTTTCCCAGATTTTTTTTTGTTAAAGGCTTGTGATAATGTCACATCTACCCCCAATGCAGATGGTCAGACACTATAGCTGGCTGCTGTGTGCTTCACCTATAGTAACCCCCTTTCCCCAAAGGCAAGCTTGCCTACCGGTACTCGGTTGCCCCCAGGACTTATACACAATGCTATAGTGCCTGACCACCACGCAAGGGCAGATGCAAACTGAGTAAAGCAAATAGATACTTGTGGTTAGCAGACAGATAACGTGGTTCTATGACAGTCCAGGTAAAAGGCAGGCTGAATTCAAAGAATAGTCCAATAATCTGGTCCAAAGTCATACACGGGGAAATCCAAACTAGCAAAGCAGGGCAGACAGACAGGGAGCTTGATCAGAAACAACACACGTATTACTCTCTATCACAAGCACCCAACTGATGTTTCCACCCAGAGACTGATCACATTAACCAGTCTGCAGGTGGACAGACAGACAAGGAGAGTGCCATAGCAAAACCCTGGGTGCTAGAATGAGGAACAGGAGCACTAAGTGATCCTGACATTTTCCTGCTAAACTCTATAGACAAACACTTTATACATATGGACATCAACCGACTCTATACTAGTGCACCATAACCACTATCTATTATTGCCAGTACTTCACCAGACATTTGAGCTGCATGGGAAAATTAAAGCCTGGATTTGAATAGATGTTTAGGGGGGAAATTACTGTTAAGGTTGAACTCTAGGCAGAAATGCAAAAAATACCATTTTATGTAGTTGTAGTCCTTCTAAAAATATATTCTTACATATAAACCAGCATACATGCTTTGATTCTTTTTTTTCAGACTCCTGACATCCCTTGCACTTCAGCATACTTGGAAAGGGAGGCACAAAACTTTGAGCCTACCACGATCTGCTGCATAAACCCATGTTTATAAAAATATAGAGAACGATAGAGACCAAAGGGTTAATTTACTATAAGCGAAAAGACTGTGCACTTTGCAAAGTGAAGTTGCACTCTGCAGGAGCAGTTGCTCCACAGCTTAGTAAATGAGCAGAAGCTCTGCTGACTTCCATCATCCAATCACGTGCTAGCAAAAATGCTGTTTTTTTTTTTCCTTGCATGTGATTGGGTATTCCTTGCAAAACAAAGTTTTACCTCATTTACTAAGCTCTGGAGTACCTGCACTTGCTAAATGCACCGTCTATTTGCCTTTAGTAAATCTACACCCGAAGTGTCCTCCTGCTCCATTCTTGTCCAATTGGCAGACTGAAAATGGGGAGGTGATACCACTATATTCTGCAACTCTAGTGGTGAAAGAGGTGTCACCTTTTTGCTTGTATTGTCTAGAAAAAGTGTATAAATAGAGGCGAAAAATCCACTTTTGTTCTTTTTGCAACAGGATTTTGTTCCAGTCCCCCCACGTAATCCTGGATGGACGCGGTCCAAAATCAGGAAGGACAACTTGGGAAATACCCCAGAGTGAAGATTAGAGACATGTCTGCCCAGTGGTAAACTGGGATTACACGTTTTCATAGAAATTATATGGCGGTAGGCTCTCCGCCAGAATCCCTGGTTCGTTTTACCAACATAGTAGCTTGCGCAGTCGCACATGAGTAAATATATCACACCAATTGTTTTGCAGTTAGCGAAGTGTTTTGGTGTGTATCTGCTACCATTGGGTAATTTGATATTGGGTTTGGTGTTCATAAACTGGCAGTACGGGCATCCGCCACAGCGGAAGGTTCCTACACGTTTACATGGATCTCGTTTTCCTGCCCCACCCCCCACATATTCGCTAGATACCAAGTTGTCCTTGATGGACCTGGCACGTTTAAACGTAAAAGACATTTTTTTTTTTTTTTATAAATGGACCAATGGTAGAGTCTAATTTTAAAACGTGCCAATAACGTTCAATGATGTTTTTAACGGTTTTATGTTGGTTTGAGAACTTGGTAATTATTCGAATAGGATTCGTTTTTTTCTTGTTTGATTCCTTACTAAAGATAGGGTCATGTCTGGTCTTCAGACATGCCTGTTTGTAAGCCCTCTTTAAGCATTTTCTTGAGTACCCGCGTGTCCTCCTTGCTGATACAGCCTCTGTGGGGTTATGTGTAGCTCTGTCGACTTGGTGTGTATATTCTGGTTGTATTATCAATACTTGTAAATTGTGGCATCCATATTTGTTTTTACTTATGTGCCTTAGTATATGTCATACTTTTAAATCTTTGATACAATAAAATTTTGATATTTTTTATATTCTCTGTTATACTTTTTTGAGACCTCCGCCCTTTAAAATCCCACTTAAGAGGAAAAAATCTTCTAGTGTTCTGTGAAGAGAGACAGATCGTGAGTTCCTAAAAGCTAGGAATCACGATCTGTCATTTCCTCCAGGTCAGTACCCTCCCCCAACAGTTATAAACACACATAGGGAACACAATTAACCCCTTGATCGCCCCCTAGTGTTAACCCCTTCACTGCCAGTGACATTTTTACAGTAATCAGTGCATTTTTATAGCACTGATCGATGTATAATTGTCAATGGTCCCAAAAATGTGTCCAAAGTGTCCGATGTGCCTGCCATAATGTCGCAGCCCCGATAAAAATCGCAGATCACCGCCATTACCATTATCAGTGCCCGTCAGTGCCACCTTATCAGTGAAGGAGAAAACTTACTTATTTACAAAATTTTATAACAGAAACAAAAGAAAAACTTTTTTTTTTCTTCAAAATTTTAGGTCTTTTTTTATTTGTTTAGCAAAAAAAAAAAAATGCAGAGGTGGTCAAATACCTCCAAAAGAAATCTCTATTTGTGGGAACAAATTTATAAAAATTCTGTTTGGGTACAGTGTAGCATGACCGCGCAATTGTCATTTGAACAGCGACAGCGCTGAAAGCTGAAAATTGGCTTGGGCAGGAAGGGGGTGCAAGTGCCCAGTATTGAAGTAGTTAAAAGATCTTGAATACAATGGGTTTTTATTATTTTAGCAGGAAGGAATTTAGTTGTCTGTAACATTGTATCTCTGCCTATGCTTTCTTCTTTATCACAAATATCATCAGCTTTTATTGGCTCTCAGAATGTATTTATGTTTATCTATAAATGCTGTTAATGGTCTTTTATATTAGTAAGTTGTTTTTATAGGTTTATTGGACCTTTATGAAAATGACTTTCTGATCATTCACAATCAGCCTTGAGTGTAAATAAATTGTCAGGTGAAGGCTCGAAGAAATGGATTTTATTTTTCTCAACTTTAATAACCAAAAATGACATACAGTTTTGTTTTTTTTCTAGTTTATCGTCCTTTTTTTTTTTTTATCACACATGCTTTACAAAATAAACATTATACAAAATGACAAAGATTTTAGATGTGGCTATGATATTGATGTTATTTTTATGTATTTTGTGTTTGCTGCATGATACCAAAGTATTGGATACAAATGCACTGTTTTGTGTATTCCACCTTGGGACTCATTGTGCCGCGCACATGTGACATTTGTCTATTTGGTACGATAAGCGCCTGTATACTGAGTAATCATTTGAGGATATAACTTCAACAGATTCTTTTTAATGCAAGAAAGATCATTGTTGAACAGATTATAGACTGTTCATCCAAACTATAAATGGCATACTTCCCAAATAAATTCATAAAATAGAATTTGTCTTGTTATCAGACAAGAATGTATATAACATTGGTCATTCCAGTGCTATGGCAATCCTAGAAATAAAGCAGCAATAAACCCATCCATTTAACTGTTTCCAAAAAGAAAGATAGAAATCCTCAATACAGATTTTTAGAATCCTTAATCATGCATGCCAATGTTGTTTTCTGCAGTGTTTTCTTGTGTGCTTATGTCAGCTTGCAGTCAAACTTTCGAGCCCTTAAATGGTTGGTGTTGCGGATGGTTAAATGTGTTCACCATGGCAACTAAAAATCTAAAAAAGTTAAGTTGACGGCTTTTTAAAGCTTAAAACCACCATAATTTTCGACTTTCCATAATTGACTTTTGTATTTTTTTGACTTCTCATAATTTTGACTTTTGATTTTTTTGGACTTTCCATAATTTTGACTTTTCAGTTTCACAGAAATTTCCCATTTTGTGCCAAAATTTCAATCAATTGAAAACTTCCAATTTTACTCATTCCTAATGAGTATTTGTATCAGTTTAACTTCAGCTGTTCCCTGTAACATTTGTCATATTATTCAAAAATATTAAATAAAATTTAAAAAATAAAAAAAAATCTGCCCTAAGCACTGTAAAGCTCCATGCACACTGGTTTAAAAATCTTTGCTTCTACAGGAGTTTTGTGTTCTGCCTGTAGAAGCAGCTCAATGTTTTCCTACGTGTCCATGCACATTAGGACAATTACAGGCATATTTTGAGCTCAAAATTTAGAGGCAGGAAAGAAAACCTTCTGGTTTGCGTTTTTAATTGGAGCTTACTGGCAGAAAAATAGCGAAACTCTCTTAAACTCGTCTAAACTTTGTACAAAAAAACGCTCTGTATGAGCATTTTTTTTCTACCAAGGGAACAGGCAATTAGTTTAAGCCCAGTGTGCAAGGAGCCTAAGGTACAGTATTAACATATCATCACTGTCAAATAAAAAAAAAAAAAAAAAAGAAAGAAACAAGGGGTTCATTTCTAATATTAGCACAGTAAGCAGAGCCATGTAAATATTTTTTTTTTATACAGCTGTGGACATGTATTTAATGATGTGCTGTATAGGTTGGGGTGAATCTACTAAAGGCAAATAGTCTGTCCACTTTGTAAGGAAGTTATGTTTTGCAAGGGAGTTTCGCTCAGAGCTTAGTGAATTTTGCAAAAAAACACTCGATAATGTGCATGGAAGAAAAAAATTCTTGCACATAATCTGATGATGGATGTCAGCAGAGCTTCACCTCATTCACTAAATGCTGGGTAAAATTCTTTTTCAAAGTTACATAGTTACATGGTTAGTCAGGAAGAAATAGAACGCTGGATAGCCACACTCCAAAAAAGTTCACCTTTATTAAAAAATGGATATTAAAGCATCACAGGGCAATACAGACTAACTGCACAGCTGCTGACGCGTTTCACACCAGATATGGTGCTTAGTCATAGCTAGAGTGCTAAAGATGCAGATGCTAAAGGCAAATAGTCTGAAACTAAAGAGTGCTAAAGATATAGATACTAAAGGCAAATAGTCTGTTCACTTTGCAAGGAAGCTACGTTTTGCAAGGGAGTTTCCCTCAGAGCTTAGTGAATGAGGTGAAATGTCATTTTGCAAAAAACACCCAATAATGTGCATGAAAAAAAAAATTTATTGCACATAATCTGATGATGGATGTCAGCAGAGCTTCACCACATTCACTAAACACCAGGTAAAATTCCCTTTCAAAGTTACATAGTTACATGGTTAGTCAGGAAGAAATAGAACGCTGGATAGCCGCACTCCAAAAAAAGTTCACCTTTATTAAAAAATGGATATCAAAGCATCACAGGGCAATACAGACTAACTGCACAGCTGCTGACATGTTTCACACCAGATATGGTACTTAGTCATAGCTATAGTGCTAAAGATACAGATGCTAAAGATCTTGTATCTTTAGCACTCTAGCTATGTGACTAAGCACCATATCTGGTGTGAAACGCGTCAGTGGCTGTACAGTTAGTTTGTATTGCCCTGTGATGCTTTGATATCCATTTTTTAATAACAGTGAACTTTTTTGGAGTGCGGCTATCCAGCGTTCTATTTCTTCAATTATCTCTGTTGTAAACAGAGCCAGCACCCTGCCTGATTGCGGAGACAGCTGTTCTTAGGAGAGGTGATTACTTTGGAGCGGTGCACTCCCATGTTTTACATGGTTAGTCAGGTCGAAAAAAGACACAGGTCCACCTAGTTCAACCTATAAAAGGGAAAAATATATATCATACAATCCCATATATACAATCCTATACCCACAGTGGATCCAGAGGAAAGCAAAAAACCCCAGCAAAGCATGAGTGCAAAGTGCAAATTCCCTTGCAGAGTGAACTGCCAGTTTACCTTTAGTAAATCAACCCCACTGCAATAACATGTAGTTGTTTTTTTCTTCCTGGTCAGTTAACATGACATTCTGAAATTCCATATAAAAGACGGTTTAATATTTTTCAGCATTGGCTTGAAGATTGGCATTTTTTGGCACAAACACAAGAGCAGATGCAGTTGTGCCTATAAAGACAAGGGACATATGTATGAGACATCGCTAAGCTGAAAGACACCTTATGCTGTTGACTAGCTTAACACTGCGTACCATTGCTGAGAAAAAAAAAAGACTCATCCAGATAAAGTATTTAATAACTACAACTAATGCAGCTGTTAACTAATATTCCTAAACTTAAAAATAAATGAATGATGATTACTGTTTCTGGAAATGCACAATATTATATTATATTATATTATATTATATTATATTATATTATATAGTCTTTCATTGTAATGATTGGTCAGAATATTGCAGACCACATATAAACAACAATATTTTTAATAAACAAAAATAATATTTTGAGTCAAAGAAAAGTGCACTGTTCCAACCCTCCAAGATATTTCCTCATATGCTTGAATCAGATGCTGACTTGGAGTCCATCACTCATCCACATATAAGGGTTGAATTACTAAAACTGGAGAGTGCAGCTCTGGATAGAAACCAGCTTCCAGGTTTTTTTTTTTGTCAAAGTTTAATTGAACAAGCTGGAGTTAGAAGCTGATTGGCTACCACTCATAGCTGCTCCAGATTTTGCACTCTCCAGCTTTAGTAAATCAACCCCATAACTTTGTAAAATACAACTTAAAGGCTGCACACCGATGATGTCTTTACAGGCAAAACTTTAATCAGCCAATAAGCTTTAGCACATGGTCCCACCCCAAAGACCACCTCTCTGGCATGATTTACCCGATGGGCTTAATTATGGAGGATTAGATGTTCAAGGGGAGGGAGGCATTTTCATGCAATCTTTAAATGCTTATCCTTCTACGATGGAAACTAGTCATTTTAATAATAATCACAATAAACTTTGATTTTTTGTGAGATATATATATATATATATATATATATATATATATATATATATATATACACACACAACTTTTATTTCCTTGAAACTTAGATATTGGGGGGTTCTAAAAGACATTGTTTACCCCAGAAGTTTGAACTTGCCTGCCTAAATATATACCATGGTTATTTATGTGACCATTCTAGAATTCTAGATGGAAATTATTTTTAGTGAACTTTTAGTCTCTATGAACTAAAGTCTTGTTTCCTTTTTCCAAATTCTTAACAAAGTTTCTAGTTGTGTACTGTCCTTATTTCTTCCCGGAATAAGATTCCAGTACTCAGCAGTACATTAAAGGTTCTTTGACTGCTGGTCAGACGTTGCCTTTTGTAATTTAGTTTTAGACAAGGTCCTCATTTTTTTGGTCATCCTGACCTGTCTGCATCTGCTGGTGTCCAGCCTTGTTATACTATGCAGACTTCAATTACGCTGACAACTGACACCGATCTCATAGCGGAGTTCACATTGCCCTCATTTTTCTTTGAATTACATGAATTCAGTTTTTGTACGCACATCACATCTTTCAAATGCATCTGCCTTATCTATTAAATCTATGCAAAGAGGACATGCAAAAATTAGCTATGAAAAATACACAGTTCTATGAAATTCCTCAAAAAATATCAAAAATATCAAAAACTGATGTAATATTTTTATTTATATTATTATTATTATTATTATTTTAGAAATGAAGAATGGCAAAACAGTTATTTGGTTTTAACCAGCCACTTTTTTATAAGAACCCATCCTGTGCTAGATTTTTCCTTTATTTTTGCTTATTGCCATTAGTGAAATTTATGTGTGATAAGAACTTGTTGTCGGAAATTCCGACCGTGTGTAGGCTCCATCACACATTTTCCATCGGATTTTCCGACACATAAAGTTTGAGAGCAGGATATAAAATTTTTCAACAACAAAATCCGTTGTCGGAATTTCCGATCGTGTGTACACAAATCCGACGCACAAAGTGCCACGCATGCTCAGAATAAATAAAGAGATGAAAGCTATTGGCTACTGCCCCGTTTAGAGTCCCGACATACATGTTTTACTTCACCGCGTTCAGAACGATCGGATTTTCCGACAACTTTGTGTGACCGTGTGTATGCAAGACAAGTTTGAGCCAACATCCATCAAAAAAAAAAACATGGATTTTGTTGTCGGAATGTCCGATCAATGTCCGACCGTGTGTACGGGGCATTAGAGTAAAAGTGAAAGAAAATTGCAAATTTTGGAAATCTTCCAATGGGGGGGACACTAGTTCTGGTGACCCTGGTGACAACTAGAGACTCACTCATTTTGGAAGGATTTCTTCTCACTTCCTGTTTTGGATAAGGGACAGGAAATGAAAGGAAATCCCCCAATAGGACACAGATGGCAAAAAAAAAAAAAATGACTAGAGGTATAATTCTCCCTAGATCTATCCAAATAAAGTTCTAAAAGCTCTATAAAAAAGTTCTAACCCTGATTTTAGTTCTTATTTAAGGCAGGTACTGTAGCCAGATTATACACATGTAGCACCATCTAGTGTGCAACTAGTGTAGGTAAATTTATTCGGTTTGTTGGGTGATTCTGTACTTAGGTTGGGTTACTCTGCTCTTTCTTTAACTTTTTTATTGTTAGCATGTGCATTGCATCTGAAGCCAATCCCTCTACCAGGCTGAGATCAGCTTTAACCGCTAGCCGACCAGCCACCACAGTTATACTGCAGCAGGTTGTCATGGCTGCACAAATTGCTGTAGCTGTACGGCGCTTCTTTATGACATCACAGCAGCCCACCGCGTGTCCCCGGAGCTGATGCGCTCCCGGCGGGCCCGATGAAAGCCGGGCACCGCCGATCGCTCGTGACAGAGCGAGAACCGGGCTGTGTGTGTAAACAGTATAATTCCTGTTCTCTCAGGGGAGAAGAGACAGATCATATGTTCATACTAAGTATGAACACCGATCTCTCTCCTCCCCAAGTCAGTCCCATCCCCCTACAGTTGGAGCACACGTAGGGAACACAGTTAACCCCTTGATCGCCCCCTAGTGTTAACCCCTTCCCTGCCAGTGACATTTATACAGTAATCAATGGCTGATTGCTGTATGAATGTCAATGGTCCCAAAATAGTGTCAAAAGTGTTTGATCTGTCTGCCGCAATGTCGCAGTTCTGATAAAAATCGCAGATCGCCGCCATTACTAGTAAGAAAATAATAATAATAAAAATGGCATAAATCTATCCCCTATTTTGTAGACAATATCATTTTTGTGCAAACCAATCAATATACGCTTATTGCAATAATAATATTTTTTTTACCAAAAATATGTAGAAGAATACATATCAGCCTAAACTGAGGAAAAATGTATTTAATTTTTTTTTTTTTTTTAAATTGGGGATATTTATTCTAGCAAAAACTACAAAATATTGTGTTTTTTTCAAAATTGACGCTCTTTTATTGTTTATAGCGCAAAAAATAAAAAACTCAGAGGTGATCAAATACCACCAAAAGAAAGCTCTATTTGTGGGGAAAAAAAGGACATACATTTTGTTTTGGTACAACGTCGCACATCTGCGCAATTGTCAGTTAAAGCGACACAGTGCCGTATCGCAAAGGAAGGAAGGGGGCAAATCCTTCCGGGGCTGAAGTGGTTAATATTGACTCTTTGAGCAATTACTACCCTGTTTACCTTATTTGTTTGAAATTACATTAAATAATTGGATTGTGCATGTTCACTTGGGTTCTCTCTGCCAGTGATCTGCCAATTCCAGATTTACAGTCTGCTTTGAAAATCAGTTTATTTGCTGCAGATAATCTGCGCAAAGGGAACTGGTCAGGGGGTCCTTTACACCCCTTACCAAGCCACTTAGTAAAGTACCCTCAATTCATTTTGCAAAGGTGCACAGGTTTTTTTATGGGTCTCTCTCCCATTCTCATTCTCTAGTCATTGAATAAAGAGACCAATAGACAAGTACATCTTCTATTGAAACGTTATGCAAATTTTATATCATGATGTAAAAACAATTATTTTGGCTGTAAACTGCCTCTTCAGTATAGGAAATACTTTCCTATAGGCCTATTCACTCATTCATCTCTCAACAGCAATGAGGGGGGAGAAATATATATATATATATCTATATCTATAGATATATATATATATCTATAGATATATATATATCTATAGATATATATATCTATAGATATGTATATATCTATAGATATATATATATAGAAATATATATATATATAGATATGAAATATCTATATATATATATATCTATATATAGATATATCTATATATAGATATATATATATAGATATATATATATTTATGTATAATTTACAAAAAGTTGTCAATTAAGACCCTTTCATTTTGGTAGCTGACAATACTGCACGCTGGGAACTATAATATGTCTATATTATATGAAATACTTGCCTATATGCTCATTCACTCACTGATCTCTCAACAGCAAGGAGAGTAGGGAACTTTGTTGTTGTTGCATATATGTACGTATATACATATTTTTTTTTTTCTTTTGCAAATGTTTTTATGTATAATTTTCAAAAGGTTTTCAATTAGGTCCATTTTGGCAGCTGGCAATACGGAGTACGGGGAAGTTAATGGATTGGCCTCTAAGCAGCCCCTTTAATGGTATAAATTGATGAGCTGCTTCAAGTGCTACTTGCTGCACACATATATCTATATTATATTATATTATGATGTTGGAAATTATAACACTGTGCTATGTGTAGATCTAGATAAATGCATATATTTATGTTTGAAGACATAACTTTTCCTGTCCCCAAGCTTTCCGATGCCATCTTCTTTTTAGCAGATATTCTTGTGTGACATATGAGAAATATAAAGAATACTATTATCTTTTCTATAAAGACAGATGAAGAGCCCTGCAAACTCATGCAGCCGTGTGCAATACCATTTGCGAACATAAAACTTTTGTTTCCATAGTCCATTTTAACAATCACATCCATCAACTGGCAGATTGCCACTTTTTTTATCATGAAACAAATGCCCTTTAGTAGTCTTCTGTTAAATAGGATGCCCATACATGGTTCAAAACTGAGACAGAGCCTCTAATTTATTTTTATTTGTATAAATTGGCCTTGCTATTTTTTTTATATATGTTTAGGAATTAAATTTCATCTCTGAATAAAACAAGAGCTGTACTTGAAAAAGAGAAAAAAAAAAAAAAAAGCTGGTGTTTACTGCAAGCTGAGACCACAATCAGAAAATAATCAAGACCAAATACTTTTTGCTGCGGTCACCTTTTTGGTGCTTTAGGCCTAAGTAATTATTTAGTTCCTAACCCTCTATTACAGTAATATGTTCTGCATCTTGTAAAGTGTAATTGAAAGAATATCTTTGAGCTGAAATAGAGTTGATTTTCTACTCTGGCTCTATTATACATTTACCCAAGAGAAACAATAGGAAGAGTCACAGAATAAAAGGGGTTTGCACAAGTACTTTTCCAATATCTTGTTTCTGATTTATGTTCCTCCAATTCCCTTTACTTTGAAGGTAACTTTTCTGTAAAATTTAAAAAAAAGTGGATTTCTTTTCTGAAGACTTTTCATTTATTTATTCTCTTCCTGTCCCTTCTGGTGAAACCTGGTACTGGGATATAAGGCGAGAGGAAATTTTGCTAACAGGATCAGAGACAACAATAAGAAATTTGAGACTCGTACTCTACTCACTCTATTAAAAAACTTTTTTTTTTATTGTTGACTGTGTCTTTAGGGAAAATTTTCTTCAAGTCGTATCAGGGTGTTATACAGTAAATTACACTTTCACCTTGAAATAAAAAGAGGAAGCAGAGCCAACCAACTCAAGGATTCTTTGTTCATTGTCTAGTTTTGCTGTACTGTACCATGCCACCCTCAGGCCTAAAACCAGCTTAGGCCTTCATGTATGAAATATACAGATCACTGACCAAAATTTTCTATAGAACTGGCACCTTCAAAATGCAGATACCTTATTTAAGGCTAATAATACCATTGTTACCAATATTATTGTATGATGAAAACCTTTGAAACATCAGCTGTTTGGCCTGTAGCCTCTAGGGTATCAACATTTTTTAAAATAAAAAAGTATGTAAATTTATGGCAAATACTTCTTAAATGTGCATGAATACATCAAAGATAGATTATTTACATGTATATGTTATTTCTTATTTTAAAATATTATAAACTCATGAATTTGACAGACAGAAGGATACAAATATCCTTGTGGATACAGAAAAGATGAATTGTGTTGTACAACTTTTTAATATTTATCAGTCTTTGGTGCAAATGAAGAGTTGTAATGTGCCAAATTCATGGCTCTAAGTTCTTTCCAATTGCTAAAGTGCCTGGAAATACAGTATAGTTCTAATGCCCTTTCACTTATTATTGTGCCAGATCTATGGTTCATATTTTTACTGTGCTATTAATGTTTTAGACCTATAGTTCTTAGTTTTCCCCACTTGTGCTAGACCTATGGTTCTGTATCTAGCCAAATCTTTAACACGGCAAACCTATGGCATAAAGTTCTACCACTTATTAATTATTATTATACAGGATTTATATAGGGCCAACAGTTTATGCAGCTCTTATACAATATAAAAGGAGACAATATACTTACAATACAATAAAATACAAGAGGATTAAGAGGGCCCTGCTCAGAAGAGCTTACAATCTAATAGGGTGGGGCAGGTGGTACAAAAGGTTGTAACTGTGGGGAATGAGCTGATGGAAGTGGTAGGAGATTAGTTGGAGACATGATAGGCTTCCCTGAAGAGATGAGTTTTCAGGGATAGTCTGAAGGTAGCAAGAGCAGGGGATAGCTGGACCAGTGGAGGTAGAGAGTTCCAGAGGATGAGAGAGGCTCTGGAGAAATCCTGGAGACGAGCGTGGGAGGAGGAGACGAGAGAGTTTGAGAGTAGGAGGTCTTGAGAAGAGCGGAGAAGTTATTAATGTACTAGATCTATAATTCTAAGCCCTGCCCACTTATTAATATATCAGATCTATGATTCATTTTCTTGCCCACCTATTAATGTCCTAGGTCTATGATTCTTGCTATTGCCCACTTGTGGTAGACTTATGGTTCTACACCTAGCCCAATCAATAATCTGGCAGTCCTATAGCATTAAGTTTTGCCCAATTTTTAATGTATCAGACCTATGCTTCTTAGTCCTGCCCACTCCTCCCACTGTATGTTTGGCTAGTGCAGACAACTGTACCACCATTGCATACAAGGGGGGAAACTGGCTTATTATTTCTGCTCACATGAGATATGAATGACAGTGATAAGAATATGTATCACCTTGTTGTTCATAAACTGGTGTTTTTGGGATTGGCTCACTGCTTTCCACAAGAGTATGACCAAAGCTTAAGGCCAAATCCTAAGCATGTCCAAAGTACTGTGAATTTTAACTTTAGTGAGTGCAAAGTGCAAAAGGAAGACTGTAATGTTTCTTATTATTACACTAGGATGAAAAAATAATCTATGTAAAGCGTGAAACGAATGAAATGAAATTAATGGGACAGTAGATTTTAGCACCAGGATCTCAGTATACCAAGATCAGGATAGGTGAATATATAAACAAGGTGTTAAGGACATTAGGGAGGACAATTTGAGGTCACGGGGAGGAGAAGAGCTAGTACTGTATGTAGGTTAATATTAGCATTTGGGAGGGGGGGTTACTGTGGGGATTAGTGTTAGAGGCAGGGTTAAAGTGAGGGATTGTGCAAAGGAGAGTTAGAGTGAGGATGAAGGTTACACAAAATGAGGCTGGCCTTACACTAGTGGAATTTTATTCAATTTTTTTTAAAGAATTGCTGTCAGATTTTCTAATTCTTAGTGGGGTCAAATCAATGTTTATTTTGACCTCAGTAAAGAGAAAATTCAAAGGAGCAGGATGGACATTTTTTGTAAAATTTAACAAAATACTAATAGTGAATGTGGTTTTTGTTCAGGAAGGTCCATCCACTATAAAAAAGCAAACATTTTTTAAAGCACTTTCAAAGAACATTCAAAGTGTCATTCGGTGTGCTGGGAAAACTTTCATATGAGTGTTTGTACAAACGTCCATTCAAAAATCTAGTCTACTAGTGTATAGAAGAAAAGAATTCCTCCGAGCCACACAGAATCCAAATGCTAAATATAAGCACTACTCAGCGGCATGCACAAATCACGTCCCGTATTGCGTGCAGATACAAAGTAATAAATAAAGTGATGCGCTAGAGTGTGCTGGGTGTGTCCATATGATGACACGACCAACAGTGTATCAAAATATATATATGTGAAACAGGGCTGTCTTTAATATTGATTGGACCCTGGGCAAGAAATTTTTTTGGGCCCCCCTCCATGCAGTTTTGCTCTCCACCTGCTTTGAGACATACAATAAAAATCAGCTAGACTCAAAATCAGTTTACTGAATCAGATCAGACAGCGATTGCGATTGGTTGCCAGAGGTTACAGTGTATCATTACCACTCACTGACTGGTTGCTAGAGATTACAGAACATAATTTCTGCTTGTTGATTGGTTGCTAGAGATTACTGTACATCAATACTGCTCACTGATTTTGGAAAAGGGTTTGGGAGTTTCTTCCACATTTGTAGCGCATAGAGCAGCCCATTGAAATGAATGGGCTGCCCTACACATGACCTACATCTTTATCCACCCTGTCAGTACACCTTTGCATCCTTAAACCCATGCTAACCTCTGCACCCCAAACCTCCCCCATCCTCTCCACTCCTCCTCCCCCTTTAACTCTACCTGCCTCCTCTGTTCATCTTTGCACCCACCTTACTTACCTCTATACATTCCCTCCTTGCTCACCTGTGCACCCCAAACTGTAATTCCTTCGCTGCCTACCTCTGCACACCCCACACTACCCTCCCTCCACTAATTTGCTTACCTTTGCAGAACAGGCTGATGGTAGGCTTAATGACCACAGTTGTAGGCAGGACTTTCAAGTATGCCCTTTACCTCCCCAGTGGGCAGCATTCAGTATAGGTGATGGTGGATATGACGTCCAGGGGGGCATGATATACATATGATTTCTGCCTCTATTTACATATGAATCCTGCCGGTCTGCCGCTTTACATATGAATGCCGTCACTATTTACATGTCAATGGCCGTATTTACATATAAACACAGGGTCTGCAGGTGAGTCATCTGTACACAACAATAGGGCAGAGCTGTGCAGCATTAGTAACAGAACTTTACACCAAGATATCAGGACACAGCACGGGACTAAAACCTCAAGGGACAAGGGAATTTAAACTGGGATAGTTGCCAAGTATGAGGCAGCTGCTTTGGGCCCCACAACAATGACAGGGCCCAGGGCAGCTGCCCCTTTTGCCCTGCCTTAAAAACGACCCTGATGTGAAAGCATATTCAACACTAATAAATACATTAAATATAATCACAAATAGTGTATGCCAGCCTTAGGGTTACAGGAAAGGTTAGCTTGAGGGCAAGGTTAACAGGAAGGGTTAGTAAGAGCAGTGCCAGATTTATAAAGAGGGCAAAAGGGGCAATTGTTTCGGGCCCCCCTGCCAGAGGGAGTCCCAGACTTCCTTTATAAAAAACATGAAACTTTTTATCCCTCGAGACTTCAGTAGTGTGTTCATTGAAGAAATTGTCCAGTTTACAGCTTTTGCCAAGCTCCGTTCGTGTCTCACTCCATCTCAACAAGCAGTTTTATTACATGATAAAGGGATTGCTGATACCTTTCCAGGCGTTATTGTAGCTCTTAGAATATATTTGAGCATGATGGTCACTATTTGTGTGGGAGAAAGGTCATTCAGCAAATTGGCACTGATAAAGAACTATCTGAGAACCACGATGACCCATGAAAGACTAAGTGCTCTGTGCCTACTGGCTATGGAGAGAAGTATCTTCAAGATGATACAGTTTGATGAGTTAGTTAATCACTTCCCGCCCGGCCTATACCAGATTGACGGCCGGGCAGTGGTTCTGTTATCCTGACTGGGCGTCATATGATGTCCAGCAGGATAACATGCCAGCGCGCACCCACAGGGGTGCTCAGTGCAGCGATGCCGAGTGCTGTCTGACACGAGTCTGATCGCGAGTGCTCAGTCTAACACACCACATCTCCAATCGTGATAAGGAAGCTCTGTCAGAGGCAATGTTGCTAATCAGCTGCCAATCAGTGCCCAGCAGTGCCCCAATAATAAATTCTGACAGTGCCCACCACAGTGCCAATCAGTGCCCACCACAGTGCCAATCAGAGCCCGCCACAGTCCCAATCAGTGCCCATTACAGTGCCACTCAGTGCCCAGCTGTAACACCTGTCAGTACCTCATCAGTACCTCATCATCAGAGTTGCCCATCATTGCCACCTGTCAGTGCTACCTGCAAGTGCCAATCAGTACCGCCAATCAGTGCCAATCAGTGCCGCCTGTCAGTGCCCATCACAGCCGCCTGTCAATGACCATCACAGCTGCCTGTCAGTGCCCATCAGTGCCACCTCTCAGTGCCCATCAGTGCCACCTATCAGTGCCCATCAGTGCTGCATATCAGTGCCCCCAATAGTGCCCATCAATTCTACATATCAGTGCCTCCTCATCAGTGCCCATCAGTGCCACCTTATCAGTGCCAACTCATCAGTGCCCATCAGTGCCGCCTCATCAGTGCCTATCAATGAAGGGGAAAAGCAAAATGTTATGACAGAAACTAAGAAAAACTTTTTTTTTTTCAAAAATGTTGGTCTTTTTTAGTTTGTTTAGCAAAAAATAAAAACCCCAGAGGTAATCAAATACCACCAAAAGAAAGCTCTATTTGTGGGAAGAAAATTATAAAAAATTTAGTTTGGGTACAGTGTTGCATGACCGCGCAATTGTCATTCAAAGTGTGACAGCCCTGAAAGCTGAAAATTTTCCTGGGCAGGAAGGGGGAAAGTGCTTGGTATTGAAGTGGTTAAAGAATTTGCAGATGCTAAGTGCAGGAAAAAAATACTTTTTGTAATTATTGTAGTTTGATGCATAACTGTGATATATGACTTGCCAGTTCCAATTACCTGTATAATGTGTATTCTTACAGTCAATAAAATTGAGAAAAAAAATCAGACAAGTGTCGTCTTCAGAACCTAACATATATATTTTTTTAGAACAAATGTGGTTTATCATTCATTTTAATTCACGTTTTTATTTGTCATATAATTTTATTTCTATGTCGGGGGCCCCAGAACTTGAAGTGCCCTGGGCCTCCCAAGGTCTAAATCCGGCGCTGTGTAAGAGGGTTAGAGTTAATAAAAGGGTTAGTGTTATGCCGTGTACACACGAGCGGACTTTCGACGGACTGAACTCCGAAGGACTTTTTGACGGACTTTCGACGGAGTTCCGATGGAGTTCCGATGCAACGGACTTGCCTACACACGATCACACCAAAGTCTGATGGATTCGAACGTGATGACGTACAACCGGACTAGAATAAGGAAGTTCATAGCCAGTAGCTAATAGCTGCCCTAGCATCGGTTTTCGATGGTCGGACTAGCATACAAACGAACTGATTTTTCGACCAGACTCGAATCCGTCGGAAAGATTTGAAACATGTTCTAAATCTAAAGTCCGTCTGATTTTTCCACAGCAAATGTCCGATGAAGCCCACAAACGATCGAATTGTCCAGTGGATTCGTCAGACCTTTGCTGTCGAAAAGTCCAGTCGTGTGTACATGGCATTAGTTTTACTGGGAAGGTTAGTTTGAGGATAAGAGGTACAGAGAGGATTAGTGTTAATAGAATAGCTTCAGTGCTGGTTAATATAGAGGTGGGGTAGTATAGGGTATTACTGTCTTTCCCAGAAGCTCCACTTCATAATTTCAATCCCCAAGCTCTTGAAACTTAAAGAGGATGCAAACCCTCATGTTTTTTATCTTAATGCATCCTATGCATTAAGGTGAAAAAACTTCTGACACTGACCGGCCCCCCCAGCCCCCCATTTTACTCACCTGAGCCCTTTGTTCCCTCGGCAGAGACACACTCTTCCTCTCTGCCCGGGGTTCTCGGCTCTTGATTGGATAGATTGATAGCAGCACAACCATTGGCTCCCTCTGTCAATCAAATCTAATGATTCGAGCGCCGTGGTTGGGCCGAGTCCGGCATTCTGTGTTTTTAGACGCAAATGCTGGACTTGGGAGCGCGCCCAAAAGGTAACCCCCAGGGAGAGCGCTTCTGCCAGGGGGTTTACCGATACAAGGAGGAGCGGCGAGTGCCACCAGGGGACCCAGAAGACGAGGTTCGGGGCCACACTGTGCAAAACGAATTGCACAGTGGAGGTAAGTATGAAATGTTTGTTATTTTAAAAGAAACAAAAACGTAGGTTTAGTGTCACTTTAAAGTGGTAGTAAAGATGTTTTTACTGCTTTATACCTACAGTTAAGCCTATACTAAAGCTTACCTGTAATTGCAGTAAATATCTCCTAAATATGTACCGTTTTGGAGATATTTACTTAAGCAGCGCTGGTGATGTCAGCGGCGTGCCGTGACCGTGGCGACCCCATGGCTCAGCATGCACGCGGGAGTGACAACATCGCAGTTAGGCTAACCAGATGCCTGCAGCCTGCGAACCCAGAAGAAAGACCAGGTGAAGATGGAAGCCCTGTCAGCAGTGACAGCGTGCCGCTGGAGGGCTTCGTTTTCAGGTAAGTCTTTCATAATGTGCTAGTATGGGATGCATACTAGCACATTATGACATTAACTTGCAGGGAGAAGATTTTTATTTTCTTTGTGGGTCACTACCGCTTTAAAGCTAACATAAAGGGTTAGAGAAGCTGTTGTTTTCTAGGTGTCTGGTTCCTTTAAAAAAACAAAAATGTGTTCCCTTAATCTCAGAGGTAGTACTTCAAACAGAACAACAAACCAAAAGAAAGCAACATAAGACACAATTAAAACTCCAATAAGAGATGTAAACATAAATGTTAGTTCATGGTAATTCTGTTGTATTCCCAAAAGAACAGCAAGGTCCAAACCAGACTGCAGAGAAATACCTTGTGATTTATTTCATTAAGGGGTATTTTTTATTAAGCATGGTCAGTTGTTTGTTTTCTTATTTTACATTCATCGGCACGTTCCGGGGACAGTTCATTTGGGAAAGTGTTAAAATCCCTGCTGCCAAAATGTAATTTGTTGCTTATTTTATTTGCAGGTTACTGAGGCAAATAAAACACAATGAAAGACTATAATAATTCTTGGACTATCTTGAAAGTGTTTAGCATTCCCCCAGCTGTACTGCTGAGCTGAGAAGTCAATTTGTTTAATCCTTTTTAGGTGTCCCTGGGACATATTTTTTTAACCTCACAAAAGAGGTCTGGCACATAGCCAAGTCAAATGCTAATATTAGTTGGATTTTTTTTTATGAATCTTTGGGAGGTCTGTGTTTAGTTACTGTTTACCGCAAAGTCAAATGTAGACCTCCATTGTTGTCTGCTTGTGCCTCATGTATAAGTACAGGTCAATTACTGAAAAGAAAACTTTTCCTAAGTTTTCAAAGTCTTCATTTTCCTTTTTAGTTGACTTTGATTACTTTAAACTGTTAAGAAAACACTTAAACAAACAATCAAAACCCTCCAAAAAATAAAAGTTAAAGCTATAATAAGGAAAGAATGGCTGGAGCTGTTGGAAGTGCTTGATTGGGAAAATAGCCTCCCTATACAACAGTGCCCAGCAATGTCCCTAGTTATAGTAAATGATCAGTAAAAGAAAATGATTATTTCCCTGACCTGCAGAAAATATTGCATGCTGTTACATGCTCAGCCGAAAGGGAGGACCAGACGTCAGGCAGAGCCACTGATTGTTCAGCTCCGATTAGCTGGCTCAGTCCCATCATCCCACAAGCTTCTGCAGTTGCATGACCCACACTAAAACACATGGCCAAGGGTGGCATATTTTTTATATTTTTTACATTATTTACTGAGTACAGTAGAGTGAGTACACCCCTCACACTGATGAAGAAATTACACTTTGCTACAATGTAAAGTAGTGAGTGTCCAGCTTGTGTAACAGTGTAAATGTGCTGTCCCCTTAAAATAATTCAACACGCAGCCATTAATGTCTAAACCTCTGGCAACAAAAGTGAGTAACCCCTAATTGAAAATGTCCAAATTGGGCCCAATTAGCCGTTTCCCCTCCCTGATGTCATGTGACTCGTTAGTATTACAAGGTGTGAATGGGGAGCAGGTGTGTTAAATTTGGTGTTATCACTCTCACTCACTCATACTGGTCACTGGAAGTTGAACATGGCACCTCATTGCAAAGAACTCTCTGAGGATTCTGAAAAAAAAGAATTGTTGCTCTACATAAAGATGGCCTAGGCTATAACAAGATTGCCAAGATCCTGAAACTGAGCTGCAGCACAGTTGCTAAGACTATACATCGGTTTAACAGGACAGGTTTCACTCAGAACAGGCCTTGCCATGGTCGACCAAAGTGAGTGCATATGCTCAGCATCATATCCAGAGGTTTTCTTTGGAAAATAGACGTATGAGTGCTGCCAGCTTTGCTGCAGAGGTTGGAGGGATGGGGGGTCAGCCTGTCAGTGCTCAGACAATAAGCCACACACTGCGTCAAATTGATCTGTGTGGCTGTTGTCCCAGAAGGAAGCATCTTCTAAAGATGATGTACAAGAAAGCCCGCAAACAGTTTGCTGAAGACAAGCACACTAAGGACATGGATTACTGGAACCATGTCCTGTGGTCTGATGAGACCAAGATAAACTTATTTGGCTCAGATGGTGTCAAACATGTGTGGCGGCAACCAGGTGAGGAGTACAAAGACAAGTGTGTATTGCCTACAATCAAGCATGGTGGTGGGAGTGTCATGGTCTTGGGCTTCATGAGTGCTGCCTGCACTGGGGAGCTACAGTTCATTGAGGGAACCATGATTGCCAACATGTACTATGACATACTGAAGCAGAGCATTATCCCCTCCCTTCGGAGACTGGGCCACAGGACAGTATTCCAATATGATAAAGACCCCAAACACACCTCCAAGAGGACCACTGCCTTGCTAAAGAAGCTGAGGGTAAAGGCGATGGACTGGCCAAGCATGTCTCCAGAAATAAACCCTATTGAGCATCTGTGAGGCATCCTCAAATGGAAGGTGAAGGAGCGCATGGTCTCAAACATCCACCAGCTCTGTGATGTCATCATGGAGGAGGGGAAGAGGACTCCAGTGGCAACCTGTGAAGCTCTGGTGAACTCCATGCCCAAGAGGGTTAAGGCAGTGCTGGAAAATAATGGTGGCCACACAAAATAGTGACACTTTGGGCCCAATGTGGACATTTTTACTTAGGGGTGTACTCACTTTTGCTGCCAGCGGTTTAGACATGAATGGCTGTGTGTTGAGTTATTTTGAGGGTACAGCAAATTTACACTGTTATAGAAGCTGTAGACTCACTATTTTACATTGTAACAAAGTGTCATTTCTTCATGTGTTGTCACAATAAAAGATATAATATTATATTTACAAAAAATTTTGTGAGATACTGTATATGATTTTTACATCATTGACAACATTCACAACATTATGGGAAGATGGGTGATATTTAAAGCTGAACTCTAAGCTTACAGTTAAAAATACAGTGAGATCTGTTTTACCTGCCAAATAATTTGTATTTCTGTCCATCCACTTCTCAGATCTTTAGGGAAGAGTAACTAGGGGTGACTCCTACAGAACCCCCAGTAGGAACAGTAATGGACTATCTCTGTACCCAATTATTTAATAAAAATATTAAAAGTATATAAATTGCATTTGTTAAAAAGACATAGATGCACATTGTGTGATAAAACAGCAATACATGATAACCTCAACAGACAGTAAGGTATACAAACATGTCTAACTGGTCACATAGTAGTCTCAGACAAATGCTAAAGGCATATGATTCACAATGTACTGTATATCCTCGACATGTTTCGTGTCAGAGGCTGCTTCTTCAGGAGGTGTTATACATAGTATCATCTACAATAAAGCAAACAATTTCATCATACCAAAGTATCAATAAATTGTAGCAAGGGGAAAAGAGTCACTGGTTGCTTACCCAAGAGAAACCAGATCCTGGATGGCAGTCAAGGTAGGGATGTCACAGGGGCCCCCTCATGGTGGACACGTTGTGCAAAACTTGTAAATATGTCAATGTAACAATAATTGCTGAAAAAAGATAAGATATACTAAACCAATTGCTTGATAGACATCCATATCAAAACTGTGGTGTAGGGGGTAGACAAAACATGGGGGAACCTTGGAACCTGAGGGAACAATAGGAAGGGGGATAGGAAGGTGGTCAGAGAGGGAAGATAGAGGGGCAAAAGGGTAAGAAAAAGGGGGAGGGGGAAGAGAGGGGAAGGGAAAAGGAACAAAGTGGGAAAGAAAAGGGAGGGGGAGGAAAAGAGGAATAGAAAGAGGAGACAGGAAAAATATGATAGAAAAGGAAGAGGTAGTAAAAAAAAGATAAATTGGCAGGATAAAATGGGGGAGAGGTTGAGAAGGAGGAAAGCAAAAGAGAGGAGAGAGGAGGGGGGAAAAAAAAGGGGGGTAAGGAAGGAGGGAGGAAGAGTGGGATGTGATCTATACAACTCTAACAGGCAGAACAGCCAGGTTGGTGCAGTTACTTTTCCCTATAAACAAGCACTACAATGTTAACTACCTCTCTTCAAACTGTGATTGAACAATAAAGAAGCTGCAAACTAATGAGATCATCTCTTTGCTCACTCTCTTTTCAGTATACTCGTGTCAGCACATACAGTATTGTATATGTGCAGAGTAAGAAATGGACTCCATTCTGCTAAATCACCAAAGAATTCATTTTCCAAGACTTTCTTATCTGTAGCATACACAGTAAGATTATTTAGGTTCATTTCAATACGCTATAATTACATCTATTGCAATTGCTTCCATTTTAAAGGGAACCTATAGTAAAGAATCTGCCATGACTAAATTTTATTATTTACCTGCATGTCATGCTGATCCAATGGCTTCAGTACTTTCAGAGTCATTAATCAGCCACAAAATGTAGATTATACGCTCTGACTGAAACTGCAAAAAAAAATTTGAGAATATGGTAGCGTTTTAAAAGGGGTTGTAATGGTTTGTTTTTTTTTTTAAAAAAACAACAAACATATTATGCTTACCTCCTCTGTGCAAGGGTTTTGCACAGAGTGGCCCCGATCCACCTCTTCTGGGGTGCCCCGGCAGCGCTCCTGGCTCTTTCTCTTCATTGGGTGCCCCAAGGGAAAGTGGCATTCTATGGGGGCACTCATGCTGGCACGCTCCCGAGTCCCACTGCTGCGTCCATTGACACAGACAGCAGGACTCGGACCCGCTGATGACCCGTGACAGAGGATGGAGCTGCTGTGCTCCTCCCCATCGCTGGAACGATCGTGTTCAGGTAAGTAAAAGGGGACTCTGGGGGGGCTGCTGCACTAGACAAATCTCCCTACATAAGTTTTACATGTATATCTGCTGTCTTTGGCTTTATATACTGTTTAGAAAGTGCACATCATGTTACAGATTTTCTCTTCCTGTTCAGCACTGGGAGTGGATTATTGGAATACAGCCAAGACAGCTGATTGGAGAAAAGGCACACACCCCCTCTCCTCATTGACAAAGGAAGGAAGTACTGTGCAGAGCTCTGCTGTGAGAAGGCGAGTTCTCTGCTAATCTATTTATGGCAACCTCCCACGACACAAATTTCAGGCTGCTTTTATCTCCCGTCTCGGAGAACTTGTCAGACGTTAGCAGGCTAATAATAAAGCTACATAGCAGGAGAAAGCCACAGGACTCAGTACTTTGGAAAGAGATAAGAAAACACTGCAGATATATGTGCCCAGCTTAAATTTCATGAATTCATTACATCCACTTTAAACTATGAGATTTCTATGTAAAACTACTAAACAAAATGTTGTATTGAGCCATTTGACGATGAGAAAAAATTAAATTAGCACATCACATTTATTGCCCTTGATGAAAGTGTCCCTGTAAGCAGTTTTAATTAGACTGTATTTTAAATTAATATCCATCTAATTGAGAAATATTTTAGAATGGAGTTCTACAAAAAGTAAAAGCAAAAGAAATAAAAATGCATTAAAAGAAATTCCAGCGTTAAATCCATTTCATTACTTTAACCGGAGAGCAGACACATCACTTTCAATTTGAGTCATGAACATTTCACTTCACATTAAAGATCTAAATCTAGATCATTTTTTTCCTTCCAATATAGAAAAGGTTATTTTTGGAAGGTGCATTCGGCTGCAAAATAACAAGAAAAGCTCCCATTTTAATGGTAAACACGGCATCAGTCACTAGAGCATGCTGGGTAACCTAAAGGGAATTTAGGGGGTTTCTTGGGGGGATCTTGTGGAGAAGCCAATGAAAATGACATTAACATAGGAGAAGTAGCTCCTCTTCTTAGGAATGGGCATATGTAAGGTGTACATAATAAGGCCTAGTGGAGTCATGCATTCATCTTAGCATTGTGCAGCATTCCCTGCTGGTTTATAGAATCCTGATTCCACTTTTTCCTTGTCAAATTTGTTTATTGAATTTTAACAATTAGTATACATAAGTACATATGGTGGCAGCAAAAGAAAAGATCACATATATGGTAATACTATTGAGTTGTAGTTCCAACATAAACTAAAAGTACCGTATTTATCGGCGTATAACACGCACTTTTTTCCCCTTAAAATCAGGGGAAAGTCGCAGGTGCGTGTTATACGCCGATCCCCTGAGCTGCACAACTCAAAAATCGCCGACCGCGATTTGAAAATGGCGCCGCCGGCGCCGAAATACACAGAGCCGGTCCTCGGCTCTTTCCGGCGGCTCTCGTTCATTTTCGGCTCCACTCGTAGTCCCGAGCGGAGCTATCCGAACCTACTCGGCTAGGTTCGGATAGCTCCGCTCGGGACTACGAGTGGAGCCGAAAGTGAACGAGACCCGCCGGAAAGAGCCGAGGACCGGCTCTGTGTATTTCGGCGCCGGCGGCGCCATTTTCAAATCGCGGTCGGCGATTTTGAAGACAGGGGATCGAAGGCTGCACTGGGCAAGGCTGCACTGGGGGAGGCTGCACTGGGGGAGGCTGCACTGGGGAAGGCTGCACTGGGGAAGGCTGCACTGACGAGGCTGCACTGACGAGGCTGCACTGACATGGCTGCACTGACATGGCTGCACTGACAAGGCTGCACTGATGGGCATTTAAATGTAAGTTTTTTTCCCTTCAACTTCCCTCCTAAAAGTTTTTTTTCCTTAAAATTCCCTCCTAAATTGGGGTGCGTGTTATACGCCGGTGCGTGTTATACGCCGATAAATACGGTAGTTTAACTAAAACAATTTTAGCATGGATCTAACTACTCAAAAGATTGCGTCATACATTGTATAAGAGAGCATAAAAGCAACATAGATCAGGTTAATATAAGATGACCTCAGATAATAAAAAAAAAGGTCTTAATTAATATCAAGAGTATAGTTTAAGAAAAAAAAAATCAAATACAATTTTTATAGAATCTAAAATCTTATCCACTTCACCCCCGAATTGACCCCCTTCCTGACCAGAGCATTTTTTGCGATTCAACACTGCGCTGCTTTAACTGAGAATTACGTTGTGCGACGTTGTACCCAAACAAAATTGACGTCCTTTTTTTTCCCATAGATAGAGCTTTCTTTTGGTGGCATTTGATCACCTCTGCAGTTTTTATTTTTTGCACTATAAACAAAAAAAGAGCGACAATTTTGAAAAAAACACAATATTTTGTACTTTTTGCTATAATAAATATCCCCATTTTTTTTTTTTTTAAAAAGCAAATTTTTTCTCAGTTTAGGCCAATATGTATTCTTCTACATATTTTTGGTAAAAAAATCTCAATAAGCGTGCATTGATTGGTTTGCGCAAAAGTAATAGCGTCTACAAAATAGGGGATAGATTTATAGCATTATTATTATTATTATTATTATTATTTTATTACTAGTAATGGCGGTGATCTGCGATTTTTATTGTGACTGCGACATTATGGCAGACAGATAGGACAATTTTGACACATGTTTGGAACCATTGGCATTAATACAGCGATCAGTGCGATTAAAAATGCATTGATTACTGTAAAAATGTCACTGGCAGTGAAGGGGTTAACACTAGGGGCGGTGAAGGGGTTAACTGTGTTCCCTGGGAGGTGATTCTAACTGAAGGGGGAGGAACTAACTAGAGGAAGTGATGGATCGTGGTTCCTAGATAATAGGAACACACGATCTGTCACTCCTGTCAGAACAGAACAGGGAAGTGTGTGTTTAGATACACTCGTCCCTGTTCTGTGTCTCCTGCACTCAATCGCTCGTGGCCGGCGGTCATCGCGACCGTCGACCACGAGCATCGGCACCCCATGCTGTGCAGCGGGTACGCGCGCGCCTGCTATCCAGAAGCCGTGAGCCAACGTACAGTTACGTGGTTTCGCGCAGGGGATCCAACCTGCCGCAGTATAAGCGGAAACGGTTATACTACATATTGGAACTTTGTACAATTTGTATAATGATAACCAAGGAAATAAAAGTTCTGCTACCAGAACTATATAAAGAGTAAATTAAAAGAGGAGAGAGAGAATAGGAGGAAAAGTAGAAGAGAGAAAGAAGATAAAAGAAAAAGTAATCTTAGGTAGGAGAAAATAGATAGGGAAGAAAGAAATTAGAGGTAGCAGGGATCCCCAGGGTAGTACATGGTAATAAACACATACCATTAATGCAGAGAATGGAAATATAAATCGAAATGAGCAAGGTCTTAGTAGGGAAGCATCAAAATTGGAAGGCAAAAAGTGACTGATTCCCCATTTTAAAGCCCAGTAAAAACCTCATATTTGTTTTTACTCTAATGCAGTCATTCGTAAATCCAGTACTGAGCATGCCTAGTTTTACTTTTCTTTTGCAAAAAAAAAAAAACCCTGCACTGGCAACACCAGGAGAGACGTGCTACTAAGCTCACACACAAGCAGCAGCCCAGCTGTTATGCCGCGTACACACGGTCGGACTTTTCGTCTACAAAGGTCCGACAGCCTGTCCGACAGACTTCCGGCGGACTTTCGGCGGACTTGCAGCAGACTTTCTAACGAACGGACTTGCCTACACACGACCACACAAAAGTCTGACGGATTCGTACGTGATGACGTACACCGGACTAAAATAAGGAAGTTCATAGCCAGTAGCCAATAGCTGCCCTAGCATGGGTTTTTGTCCGTCGGACTAGCACACAGACGAGCGGATTTCGGGGTCCGTCGTAGTTACGACGTAAAGATTTGAAGCATGTTTCAAATCTAAAGTCCGTCGGATTTGAGGCTGAAAAAGTCTGCTGAAAGTCCGGAGAAGCCCACACACGATCGGATTACCAGCCAGCTTTAGTCCGTCGGCGTCCGTTGGACTTTTGTAGACGAAAAGTCCGGCCGTGTGTACGCGGCATTAGACACACCACCCTGAATACTACTACTCATGCCGGACCACCGGAGGGCTTGTATGTGTAAGAGTGCGCAGTCTGACTCTCCTATATGTAGGCAGCACTGGGTTTTTTAACTTTTGCTGCAGCATTTAGCAGATAAAAAATCAAAAAGACATATACCCTATCTAACCAAATAACTGGGCACACTAAAAAACCCAGCTCTTGACTTACTCACCTTAGCTCATTCACCCAAGTTGCAGGTACCTATCATCTTTATGTTCGACTTGTGTTTTATCTTGGGGGCTGACCACCCCTACTATCCTAGGATATTCTCAATACATACACGACTTTACTGATAACAATTCTATAAGTCTAGGTCTTATTACTAACTAGCGAAGAGTCATCCAAACAGGTTAGCTTTCTCCCCCTATCCCATGCGAGACAGCCAACCACTATGATGTTATTGACATTGCTTCTGTTAGGTGACAAGGAGCCATGCTTGTTTTTGGACCTCGACTTACGAAAGTGTAGAATGTTTTATGCCGCGTACACACGACTGGACTTTACGGCATACTTTGCCCGGCGGACTTTTCTACGGACTTTACGACGGACTTTCCGAATGAACGGACTTGCCTACACACGATCAACCAAAGTCCGACGAATTCGTATGTGATGACTAAAACAAGGAAGTTCATAGCCAGTAGCCAATAGCTGCCCTAGCGTTGGTTTTTGCCAGCCGGACTAGCATACAGACAAGCGGACTTTTCGACCGGACTCAAGTCCGTCGGATAGATTTGAAACATGTTTCAAATCTAAGTCCGTCAAACTTTTGAGAAAAAAAAGTCCGCTGGAGCCCACACATGATCGAATTGTCTGACGGACTCTGGTACACCGGACCAAGTATGCCGGAAAGTCTGATCGTGTGTACGTGGCATTACTGTTTGACATTGATGGTTATACTATCAAACTGTTATATATGTTTATATATGTCATACATATTTGTTTTATATATTTCTATTTGAATGCATAATGTTTAATGAAAATTTACAACAAAGAAAATATACAATAAAATAAAAAAAAAAGATATACACTGTATATATTTATTAGAAGCAAAAAGAAAAGTTTTCTGTGGACTCCCTCCCTGTGTGACACCACTGATTAGCCCAACATGGTCTTATGGCATCCATACCCAGAATTACTGAGAATTTCTTCTGCCATGGAACATGGAATGAACCAGAGGGGTAGACAATGAAAATGTATGTATACTGTATGCTAATGAGGGAATCAGATCAAAAACTAAATGGAGAAAGCACAGGTTTACCCAGGGTACCCTTGTTCTTGACATCGCAGATTATCCATGAACAAACACAAGCGATACATTTTAGGTGATATTAAAGTTTCAGCTTTTTTAAAGTCATACAAGTTAGTACAGCCCATGTATAAGTCATTTTAAAGGCTACATCTTGCATATGGAGTACAATTTTGAAAACCATACCATAAGAAAGACATTGGTGATTTAGAGAGGGTTTAATGACAGCAGGCAAATTAAAGTGGAATTCCGCTTAAAAAAAAAAAAATTAAAAGTCAGCAGCTACAAATACTGCAGCTGCTGACTTTTAATAATTGGACACTTACCTGTCCCAGGGTCCAGCGATGTGGGGGATCGAAGCCCCACTTGTCTCCCCCTCTGCTCGGCGGCGCCGGCATTGTAACTGTGGGCGCTTGGCTGTGGCTTCACAGCCAGGCACCCACTGTGCATGCGCGAGCCGCACCGCATGCCGTGACTGTCTGCGCAATCATCTGGGACCTGTGACGTGTCCCAGATGATTGCCTAGAGGGAGGGGGAGAAGTGATCTTCCTTTCGGCGCCGAGGGTGTGCCAGAAGGAAGTGGGAGCTGGAACCCTCTGAAAAGAGGGTATCCGCCCCCCCAAAAAAATGACATGCCAAATGTGGCATGTCAGGGGGTCACCTTCTCTTAAAGCGGAAGTTCCATTTTTGGATGGAACTCCGCTTTAAAGAGGTATAGTATGTCTAATGCCACAGATGCCCAATCCTCCTCTTCACACGTCCCCCGCCAGTGCTCCTGGCTCCTCCCCCTTTACCAGTGCCCCCCTTTACAAGCTGCTTGCTATGGGGGCACTGGCGCGTGCTTACTCCTGAGCCCTGCTCTATGCATCCATAAGACACATAGAGCCATTGCTTGTCTCCGCTCTCTCCTCATTGACTCACTGGCTGTGATTACCAATGAGGATAGCGAGTCCCGGTACAGCCAAGGCTCTCGTGCACATTTCTGGATCGAGTGGGTACCCAGGTGAGTATTAGGGGGCTGTGGGGGGAGCAGCACACAGAAGGTTTTTTACCTTCATGCATAGAATGCTTGAAGGTAAAAAAAACTTTCAACCTTTACAACCACTTTAACTGAAGTAGAATTTGGCTCAATGTATTTTTTTATTATTATTTATAGGTGCAACCTGGTGGGTTAGGTTAGACAGTGACTTCCTATGTGTCTTGGATACTCCAGCAGTGCCATAATTCCTGTCTACCAGGGAGTTTTTGGTGTTTCCTCCCACCTTTGTGTGTTTCAGCTCCTGCTGTTACATTCTCTGTTATATACAATAAATAAATCTAACAAGCAGAATAGGAACCTCTCATAATAACTACTGTATGGCAGGTGTGCAGACCTGGGACTCAAGTGTAGATATCTCAAAAATAAAATCCCTACTAAGAGATTTAAGAAATGATCGGTAATTTAAACTCTCAAGCATCATTAAAAAAAATTAAATATAATTTCATTATTCTCTTAATCCCTTAAAATTTTAACTTGCCCAACACTTTACTGTTACCTAAACAAAACCCTTATTACTTAATTTTAAACGGGAATGGTGATCCATTCCTCAAAGATGTATCTCTACGTGTATCTCCAAGGTGTCCACTGAAATAAGCAAAAATAGGAGGAGAGTTCTTATGTTGTAGCAGGTAGACAGTACTATTTAACATAACCTTGAAAAAAAAAAAAAAAAAAAGAAAAAGTATGGCCTCTATGGTGGGTACCAAAATCGGGGTTGATAGGGACTTGTACCATCATCTGGGAATCATTAAATAGCAAAATTGGTAGCCTAGTCCCCAACTAGGCTGCCACAAGAACAAGGGGGCAATTGGACTATCACGGTACAGTAAGGCAATACAATTTTGAATAATATAACGGAATATAAAAATTACAAAGGATTTTATTGATGCCAAAAATACAATACTCCCTTTAATCATGATGCTGCTTTACAAGTCCTTACTTTTATGCCTTTCGATCATTATACCCTCCCGATGAATCGGCCCTGCCCACGAAACTAGTTGAGGAACATGACATCTGTGATCCATTGTCCTAATGTAATTGTCCCCTCTTGGGGTTAATCTTTTCACTGGTGATATATTTGTACCGCTACCATGTTTTTTATTATGTAGATGATGATTTGTTTTTTGGTATCAATAAACTCCTTTGTAATTTTTATATTCCGTTATATTATTCAAAATTGTATTGCCTTACTGTACCGTGATAGTCTAATTGCCCCCTTGTTCTTGAGGCAGCCTAGTTGGGGACTAGGCTACCAATTTTGCTATAAAATGGTAACCTTACATTTGGTGAGGTTGCGATTAAAGGAATGTGGTCAACACAACCCTCCGAGTGTGCATGTGGAGAATACCTCGTCTCAACCCAGGATGGAAAGGTCACTTGCAATGCCTCAGGAAACTCAGCCTAGGTCCTCATGTGGGACATTAGGAGGTGGTTAAGCTTATTTACAGCAAAGAATGGTATTGTGTACTACTGTTTACTACAGCGAGAGGTCAGAGTTGGCATAATTTGAATAAACATTCACGTTAAGCTACAGGCATATTGTAGCCACAGGATGCATATTTGGTGTAATAAATAAATAAATTATGACGACACCGACCTCTCCCCAAGCAGTAGTACATAATACTAAGGGCGCCTCTGCCACTCAAGCACTTAACTGCCATTTTACTTCTTTGCCCTTATTACTAACCCCTAACCCTGACACCTATCCTAACCTAACCCAGTGTTTGAACCTAACACTAATCAAACCTCCTAACTAGACCCCAACACCAACCTCTACTCTGCTGCATGCTTAGCTCTTGCAAAAATAGTGTTCTCTGCACTAATAGCAAGAACATTTTACAACATTAATATCCTGGTGATGGAGGGAAATGCTCTGCTACAAAAATAGTCAGAGCACGGTTTTATTCTGTCTTGTAGACTCTGTGTATTTTTTTTTTTTAAACCTCCACCTAAATGTCTGTAGAGATCACACAGATTATCCCAGTTACATTGCAGTAGAGAAAAGAATACAATATGAATGGAGCTTAAAGCAATCCTGTGATCAAAAATATAACAGCATCCATTGCAGGTTTATGAGTACATCTAATTGAACATGAGTAGGTATTATTCAGTATGGAGCAGAACATCGGGAAAAAAGAGATGTCTTCGTTTCAAAAGCCCAAAACCTTTGTCCCCAAGTGAGCCTTCCAACTTTGTATTTGTTTGGAGAAAGTTGTAATGTTCTTGCATTTTCTTTGACATTTAAATGTAAGGAATGTATCACCCCTGGGACTATCTCACCCCCTGCCCTGTAAGAAATGATTGGCGTGCATTTTCAGGATGAAGCTTCTTTTTAGATTACAGCTTATTAAACTGTGTCCACGTTATGGGAATATCATGGGAATATCAGCCACGTATGGAAATGCCTTTAATGTATTCTATTGTGTCAAAGTGGATATTTTAACTGTTCCTATTTATTTAATTCTGTTTTCTATATCTGCATTTTCAGGAAAACAGGATATTTAATTGCATTAACATTAAAAGGACCACTCCACTTTTGTTAAAATGTATTTTACTGCTATACCTCATTGCCTGTTCTGGAGACCCCTTGACAGGTCCTACAGGGGACAAACACAGACAGCAATAAATATTGTTGTAGTATTGGAATAAGGCTGACATTTACCGTGCTTATATTTTACATTCCCTGGTTCCTCCTTTACCCCTTATCAACATGATAATTAGTAACTACAATTTAAATAAAACCTTTCCATTTTCATTATCTACCTTTATAACCAGTTCAGCTCTTTGGACATATTACTTCAAAGAATGAACCTTTAATCACAAGCTAATGGCTTGTGAGACCAAGGCACATCCATGCTTCCATCTCACATGTAAACAATGATCCAGTTTCAGATGCACCCTTTCCTGGCCAGTACAGCCAGGGGACACATCTAACCGAGCAGTACTTGGTTAGATGGTGTGAAAGGCAGGGGGGACATTGGGGTCACCCACTCAATGCTATTACATAGGGGCTTATTAACCCCTAGTGATAGCTAGCAAGTAAAAAAAAAAAATATATATATATATATATATATATATATATATATATATATATATATTTTTTTTTAGAAAAGGGTTCCTTAACCCCCGTTTCCCCGCAGACCTGCACAAACGCAAGCCCAGGTTGTGCACGCATATGTAAACCGTGGTCGCACCACACATGTGACACATCGCATATGAATGTCAGATTGAGAGCAATAATTCTAGCATAAGAGTTCCTAGTTAACTCTAAACTGATGAGCTGTAAAGGCTTTTTAACCACCACAATACCGGGCACTTACGCCCCCTTCCTGCCCAGGCCTTTTTTTCAGCTATCAGCGCTGTCACAAATTGAATGAGAATTGTGCGGTCATGCTACACTGTAACCATGTGAAATTTTTATCATTTTATTCACACAAATTGGTGGTATTTAATCACTCCTTGGTTTTTTATTTTTTCCTAAAAAAAAAAAGACCAAAAATTTTGAAAAAAAAAAGTTTTTCTGTCAGTAAATTTTGTAAATAAGTAATTTTCCTCCTTCACTGATGGGCGCTGATGAGGCAGCACTGATGGGCACTGATGAGGTGGCACTGATGAAGAGGCAAGAATATACTGCACTTATGGGCACTGATAGGTGGCACTGATATGTGGCACTGATGAGCATTGATAGGCGGCACTGATGGGTGGCACTGGTGGGCACTGGGCACAGATAGGCGGCACTGGTGGGCACAGCTATGTTGCACTGATGGGCACAGATAGGTGGCACTGGTGGGCACGGATATGCGGCACGGATAGGAAGCACTGATGGGCGGCACTGATGGGCACTGATGGGCATTGATGGTTGGCATTGATGGGAAGCAGTGATGAGCATTAATGGGCAGCAGTGATGGGCAGTGATGGGCAGCACGGATAGCCAGCACCACTGATGGCCACTATTGCTGGCACTTGTAGGCATTGATTGCTGGCACTTGTGGGCAAAGATTGGCACTGATTGCTGGCAGTGGCATTGCTGGCATTGCTGGCACCTAATTGTAAGTGCACTGATTACATCCCTAGATGTCCTCTGTGAGGAGATGCCACTGATCGGCTCTCCTCTCCTCACACTCTGTCAGCGTGACGCGAGGAGTGTCAATTACCGGCATCTCTGTGTCTACATGTGACCGGCTGTGATTGGACACAGCCAATCACATGGTTAAAGAGCCACGACTCGGCTGCAATCAGCAACATGGCGCGGCTGCAATCAGCGATCTGTGCACCCCCGGGGGCGCGTGAGAGCGGTCATTCTGACGTCCACCCAGAATGAGAGCTGAACTGCCCAGCCATCTTTTGACGGTTGGCGGGCAGCTAGTGGTTAAGCGTCACCTATGGTGATTTTTGGGCACCATCGTTTTTGGCGATATCGCCGACGTACGCAATTTTAAGACATGGAATGTTTGTATCTATTTACTCTATGCCACCTCAGCTTTCATATTTTAACAAGAATTGGTTATAATATTGTGTGTTTTTGCACAAAAATTAATTTTATTATATTTTTTCCTGAAAATTTGCGTTTAATTAACAGTTGCGCAAATATCTGACATAAAACTTTGCAACTATCACCTTTTGATTCTACAGGGCCTCTGCTTTCAGAAAATATATAATGTTCTGCGGGTTTAAGTAATTTTATTGCCAAAAATTAAGATTTTTACATGTGTGCAAAAAATAAAAACATTGCTCTAGGGCTGAACTGGATAATCCCAGTGACATTGTGGCTTTCCCTATGCAATACAGGCTGACGGGAGGGTCCAGCAGGGTGCTGTACATAACTTCCTGAAAATATCACAACTCCCTGTCTCGGTATTCCTCTCAAGCTTAGGTTTGCGCAGGGGGTGTGCCAAGTGTGCCTAGGCACACCCTAATCACCCTATGCAGTGCAGATTTCCTCAAAGTCCACTGTTCTACCAACTGATACCATCCACTGTCCTACTGACATGTCCACTGTTCTACTGACGGATACCATCCACTGTCCTACTGACACGTCCACTGCTCTATTGACACCAATCATGTTTTAAAATGTTTGTTTACTTTTATTTATAAGAGTGTTTGTGCCTGTGTATATTGTATATATATATATGTGTATATATATATATATATATATATATATATATATATATATATATATATACACACACACACACACACACACACACACATGAATTTGTGTGTGATCCTAGGGGTGAACACCTATGCTCTCAAGAGTCCTTGACCCTGATGCAAGCAGTAGGCTTTCTCTTGGAAGGAGTTATGGAAATATCAAAAAGCCTTGATAGGTGGGTGTCAGTCTAGAGGAGTGAGCATCGCTAGACACCTGCATTTACATGCGGACTATCCAGAGTAATGCTCACATGGGGAGGCTTATCCTTCTTGAATACAATAACAAAAATTCAATGAATAAAAGTGGTGGGCTAGGGACAGCCAGACTGAGGAAGAAGGGGCTAGATCATAGGTGCTCAATCTGTGGCCCTCCATATGTTGCGGAACTACAAGTCCCATGAGGCATTGCATGGCTGACAGATATACAAGTATGACCCCAAAGGCAGAGGCATGATGGGACTTGTTGTTTTGCAACAGCTGGAGGGTCACAGGTTGACCACCCATGGGCTAGATAATGCTACATAATTACATGGTCAGGTTGAAAAAATACAAAATCTAATTCAACCAATTGAAAAAAAAAAAAAAAAGAAACACACACACACACAAATAGAAAATCTCCATATACACTATCCTATACCCACCATTGATCCAGAAGCAGAAAAAAACCCCAATAAAGCATGATTAAATTTTCTCCAGTGGGGGAAATTTTCCTTCATGATCCCCCCGAAGGCAGTCAAATATTCCCTGCATTATTACCTCTAACAATTAGTGTTCAGTTATATGTTGTGGATTAAGGAATGAATCCAGCTCTTCTTAACAATCTACTGAGCTGGCCAGAACTAATTCTTGAGGGAGTCTATTCCATTTTCACAGTTCTTACAGTTCTTGGCGGCTGGTGTTTTTTTTTTTCTTTTGGGGGGCAGCAAACAGCCACCTCCATGGTCAGCCGGCCTGCGGCCACGGCAACTCTCCACCCGGAGGACAGTCGGGACATCAAAGCCCCACACTTACCCCATCTAGGAAGCGGGCAGGCGAGCAGTGTGTCCGGCATCTTTCTTTCTCCTCCTGTGGTGTGGATCATGGTGGCTTCCATCGTTCATCCCACTCCTCCTAGGCATCCAATAGGATTGCCTGATCTTTTAGCCAATGGGGAAACTGGTATCAGACTGTCAGAAACCAAGTAATCAGGCCGAGATAGAAGTACAGTTAAATCACACTTGTTTAATAATAAAAGTAAAAAGAACAAACGTAGTCAAAACATAGCCAAAGTTCAGTAACTGGAATGGATAGTCAGCCAAGCCAGAAGTCAGGGATCAATGTAGTGGAACAGCAAGCAGGATCTGGAGCCAGAAGGGATGTCAGCAAAGCAAGTCTTGAACAGGATTGCAGGAGATCCTGAAATCCTCTGGATTGGACGCTTAAGTAGGCAGGACTGACGAGCAGGATATCATCAACAGCTGAGTAACTGTGGAGAGATAGGAGCTGGCAATTATCCGACAGCTGAGCGGCCAGCTCAGAGAAGGAAGGGCTGAGCCCAGCCCTGACACAGAGCCGCGCATCCTGATTGGCGGAGAGGCGATTTAGTGTTAGAAAAGCGAATCTTCATTTGCTTTTCGAACACATCTGGGTGGGCTCCAAGTGCAAGGCTTTGCACCATGAGTCCACCCTATTTTGAAGCCTGTTAGAACCTATGGCTCTAATAAGGTGCTTCAAAAAAACACCCCCGCAGCTGTAATTCGTGCACCTGGCATCCTGAAAGGGGCCAGACGCTTGAGTAGGGGGTGGCCACGGTGGCCGTGGATAGATTCATGCTATGCATGAATCTATTTATTAATCATATAGGGGGTGGCGTGGGTAGAGGGGGCGGCGTCCCTGCACCCTTAATGGACGGGCTACCCCTAATGTGAAGCTTAAATCTCTTTTCCTACAAATGTAAAGTGTGCCCCTTGTCCTCTGTAATGACCTGAAAGTAAATATCTCTACACCAAGTTCACTATATGGACCACTTATGTATTTGTACATGTTGATCATATCCCCCTTAATATCCTCTTCTAAAGAGGGAATACATTTAGTTCCTCTAATCTTTCCTCATAGCTGAGATCCTCCATGCCTCTTATCAGTTTGGTTGCCCTTCTTTGCACTTTCTCCAGTTCCCGGATATCCTTTTTGCTCCAACCAGGAAATGAGCAGGACCATACTTTTCTTGCTGCAGCTTCAAATGCACACTATGAGAAGCTCACAGAATATGTTATAGTGTATTAAAATAAGAAAAAAAATGAGCCTGCTCCAGTCGCCGGAGGCCGAGTTGTTTTCCTGGTTGACGTAATAAAATTGTCAAAGGCACAAAGGTACAAATCAATGGAGTCCAATCATGAGGACTCCTTTTTTTTTTTTGTTTTATTAACATTGTCTTCACCACTGGCTGTGAACAGCTTCCTTTTGTTGAAGATAAAGATTAATTGATTTCTGCTGGGAAAAAGAGGCAGTTTTGCTTTAATCAGCCACTGGAAAATCCTGTTATATATGTAAACAGTGTGACTGCTGATATAACAAATATTAGATAAATCTTTGAAACTGAACAAAAAACATTATGCTAATTTGTTTCTGGGCAGTTTATGACATTTTGGAATCAGTATGGTTTGCATTTTTTGAAGTTATAATTACTTATCGGAGTTGATAGCTTTGGTAGCTATTTGGACTGCAACAGGAAGCAAAACACCTGACTGATTAGTTCATAGTGAAAGCCTCCATTCACCGATCAATGTTACTTCATTACATAGTTAGGTTAGAAAATGACACGAGTCAAATGAGTTCAACTAACACAAAAAAAAAAAAAAAATACATTTAAGACCTGCATTCTCCAAACCCTGAACCTACAGACAATCTCAAGGAACAGTGCCGGACTACCAAATAGGCAGCATATTACTTGTAGCACTTACCCCCGAAGGAGCTGCTGGTTTAGATTGGGCTTACCGTTACCTTGTGTCCGTCACAGGGGTCGCAATGGTGAGGAGGAAAAAAGAGTATTAAATGATGTCTGCACCAAACACTTAGTTTTTCTTTTGTTGCAATTCTTTTATTCTTTGAATCCAAAGGAATAGGGAAGGAGGATTAAGGGAATTCAGGTACCTTAGATTGCAAGTCAGGGTATTTCTACTTATCCAGAGGACTAACGGTCTCCCCAACTGGATATAGCAATCACTGGATAGGCCTCTCTCACTGACCTAGCAGCCGGGTGCAATGCTTGAACACAGTCTCTACCACAGACTTGATGAAAAAAACAGATAATTGTTGCGGTCATACACAATCCTCTGCCACAGGATGGTGTAACCGAACGTTGATTAGAGTTAAAGTTTAGCTGCACAGTACCAGATTCTTTCAGCTAACCCAGCGATACTGTGAGTTAGATGATCCAGGTTGCATCCCCTGACTGGGTTTCCAGGCTTCTCCTGAGATACCAGCATACTTGGCTCGGTCACCTCTAGAGAAGTCCTCCCCTGGCCTCCTCCAATCGATCGGCTTCTCCCCGCAAGCAAGAAAGCACAGGACCAACCTCTGGATCAGCAGGCCCCAGACCTCCTGGGCCTACTTTTGTAGTAACAAATGCTCAGGCCAGCTGGCCCAGAGACAGCACAGCTGCCACAGCACACCCTGGGCCAGGAGGGCCTTCAAGTCGGGAACAACGAACCCCGACCAATTGGCGCCTGTACCTTAGGTACCCTTACCCAGAATGCACGGCGAGTGAACCACTCCCACCGGGTTATTTCTGAGTAAAGGGGTAACCAATGCATCCAGCCTGTTGCATTTCCAACACTTACCGGTGGCCACAGCGACACCCACGGCCAAGTGGAAATTGACACAACCCAGCTGAACTGGTACAGAAACCAGGAAATTTACCATAATCAGTCTGAGCTAAACTACAGCTTCACACAACTTAAATTTACATAGATAGCACCTGCCCATCAGGAGCAGGGCACTACATATGTATGAGCTCTAAATGCTGTATTGCATGCCATTCATACTCACTCAGTCACTATGGGATTTGTTTTCTGTATTCTGCAAAAGTCCTGGTTGATTCTGCTATACTTTATCTCCCCCTTCTGTCCATGTCCCCACTGCAGTTGAGGATTTTGCAGAGCAGTGTTGGCAGCTCTGCACATGCTCAGTTTTCAGTGTATTTTCTACCCTCAGCATTTCCTCCCTATCACATCTGAGAAGCCCATGTGACTATAGGGTGACTATAGGGTCACACATGTGTGCGTATACACAGTGGTAAAACCCTCTCTGAGAAATGCCATGCAGGAATTGCAGATAGGGGTTGATTTACTATAGGCAAATAGACTGTGCATTTTGCAAAGTGCAGTTGCACCCTTCAAGAGCAGTTGCTCCCAAGCTCAGTAAATGAGCAAAAGCTCTGCTGACTTCCATAATCCAATCATGTGTAAGCAATAATGCTGTGGTTTTTTTTTTATTTTCCTTGCACATGATTGGGTATTCTTTGCAAAGTGAAGCTTTATATCATCTACTGAACTTGCAGAGTGCAATTGCACTTTGCAAAGTGCACATTCTATTTGCCTTTAGTAAATGAACTCCATAGTGACAGAAGACAACAAAAGCCTGTCTATGCAGGGCCTACATTTTATTTTCGTTAGGGCCCACATGCACTTTAAGGTACCCAGAAACTTTGCTAGATAACCCGATTCCATTTTTTCAATTGCAATTTTAAAGTGAAAGTTTAGTCAGAAAATTAAGTCCTGATAGATCACTTCAGGCTGGCCCCTTTTTCTCTTTAGTAAATCAACCCCACTATCTCACCCTGCTCTGCACGTGCTCAATTTCTTCCATTCTGCTAAAAATCAGAGTCACTAAAGGCTAATCAGCTGACATCCAGAAGCTTTACTGCTGCTCAGTACTTTGGGCTTCAGCAAAATGGCAGCCTCCAGTAAGAAGAAACAGGAACAATGCTGGAGGCAATATACAGCACACACTACTTTTGGCAGAATAATTATTAATGTGGAATGTATCTTCCTTGCTAAAGAACATTATTTTTTAACAAGTTGGTATGGGTAATGTTCCACTTTAAGTAAAATGTGGCAATTCATTTATTCACATTTGATCAATGTCCCTAGCTCAAATCAAAGAGCAAACAATTTGACAAGTTTACATTTTCTTTAGCTCTACCCGAATACTAGACCATTCTGATCAGAAAAAAGGCCCAACATTTCATGGTGATGTTGCAGCTTACCCTCAACACATTCATATTGGCTGCCCACTGTGATGGACTGTCTTACCGACCAATAGGAATGTGTTGGAGGCAGGATGGACTGAACAAGCTCCACTTCTACCAGAAAGTGACGTAGCTTTGCCTGGAGGGATTGGACAAGGTATCTGGAAAGGGTTGGTAGATTGCAGTTACTACTGGCAGGCTACTGGCATTTTATGGCTGATTAGTTAGTACTCCATGTGGTGCCTCCTCCAAATTAACTTCAAATTGAAAAATGTCTTTAAGAGTAATTGCTAAACACTAGTGCTTACAAACCCGGGATGGCAAGATTCGATTGAATCCCAGGGTACATCTTTTATATATTTACAGTTCTGATCTCTGGATGCCCATGGCTAGATTTTCATTCTGGTCATTACTGAAGGAAATGAAATACATTCCATTTAAATGTTATCTCAGACTGTAATTTTGTGCCAAATGTTTGTTAATCCATTCCCTTAATTTCAGCATGGTCACAGACCTGTTTCACACATGAAATGTTGCTGATAATTTTAAACGAGCTAGTTCCATCTGCCTGGTTTGCATGCTGTTTTCTTATCACTCTTGATCTCTCCCATTTTTTTATATAAAAAAGGCTGTTTCTTGTTTGCTTACCAAAAAGCTGATAGAAATATTTTACCTAAACATAAGCAAGACCAAAAAAAAAGGGAGTACAACAAAACAACAAAAAAAGTCTGCAATGTATTCTTTATTTTAAAGAGGACCTGTCATGGTTGGGTTTATGCAAGAATAATAATATGATTTATATTTTACATACAGGCTACCTATTAAAGTAGAAGCTCAGGCTATATAACATTTATATAACATGCAATATATGCCATCTCCCCACTGTTCCCTACTATGCTTCATACAATTTAGCATAATTCTATTTCCTATTTGACTCATCTGCATGATATGCACAATTTACAACAGGGCTAAACTCCATATAGCAATGATATCACCCACGGGCATCCACTGTTATAGTTGTTGCCAGGGGGGAGAGAGCTACTTCCCACTGCTGGCACATTACACAGAGGACATGGATTAAAGATGCACAAAATCAAAAGAAATAAAAAAATATAAAGCTTCTTGCCACCATATAAACAAAAATGTTCATGTCATGTGCACCCAGGGCTTTTCTTCAGGGGGAACTTGGTGGAACTCGGTTCCACCACCTCTGGCTCAGACCCTTTGGTGCCTGCTCATCACAATCACTTGTAAACACAGAACTCTGGTTTCTGTGTTTACAAGTGACAGCTCTGCACACTGTATATAACGCAATCCTGGTATTTAATGCCCCTTTAAGACCCTCCTACTGTTTTCGTGAAATTTGCCTGAACACACCCACTATTTTATGTGATTTGGAGGGTGTGTGCAGGGGGGGGGGGGGGGTTGTGGGGCCGTGGTTAAATTCCAGCACTATTGTTTGAGAAAAAAAAGCCCTGCGTTCACCCATGTACACAAATGCTACACACAATAGTTATTTCCACTCGCACTGGAGAGAGAACAATAATTCAGGGTGCATCATTCATGGTTTACTCTATACTGATAGCATTTGAATCTGTTAGAACCTCTTTAGGGATTTTATTGGTGTCTGTGTCCTCATTGAAAAAGCCTACTCTCTTGTCCTGGTGACCATTGTCAGTGAGACAAAAAGTGATAAGAAATCACACATTTTAAGCCCTCAATGAGAGGAAATCCCCAAATGCTGACATCGATGCAAGGGAGAAAAGGTCTGGTGTCCCCCATAGAACACCTCCATCCCAACATTGTGGAACAGAACACGGAAAAGTCGCCCTGGGACTTTGAGTGAGCTGAATACGGATAGCCATTAAGCATATCAGAAGTAAACATAGTCTCAATATTTATTTAAATAAATGTCATACGCATATAAATAGCATAGATGGGTGTCAAGCTGTTAAAATAGTACAGTACAATGTAAAAATTGTCATGGACATACAATATATATAAAATGCAGTACCACAAGCATCTAATATAACCCTACGTGTTCCGGTGACAACTTAAAGAGTGTTGTTTCCCCTAAAGCCTAGTACACATGGGCCGAATGTCGGGCGATTGTTGGTCCGACAGAAATAAGCTGTTCGTCTGGCTTCTGTCGAAGAGCCATGGCCGAAAAAGGTTTGCCGACCAGCTCCCGTTTGGTGCTCTCAGCCAATGGTTGAGAACGCTGACCAGAGTGTTCTGGGCCATCCCCCTGTCAGAACACAATAACACAGCAGGGGAGATCGCTGTACTAACATTGGATTGTTTGTACAGAGGCTCCAACCTGAGCTGTCAGGTTTCTTTTTTTCAACCCTCTGGATTGAACGAAAAAACAAAAAAAAATACAAAAAAAACAGGGTGCACAAGGTTTAACATTGAAGAGATTTGCTCTCATGTTCTGTTGTGACTCTGGAATATGAAGTGATGGGGAACACAAATCCCCCCCCAAAAAGATGTTGATTACCACCATTTCCCATACTGTCCCTAACTTAAAAAATTAATTGTTTTAATTCAGTCATCCATCTCTTTGTCTTGCAGTGTGGAAAGGACTTGTAAAATACAAATATTACAAAGCACAGCCTTTCTCAACCTTTTTAACACATAAAACAATTAACCTCTCTGGCGGTAATCCCGAGTGTGGCTCGGGGTGAATTTATATTACCAAAAGTGGTAACCCTGAGCCACACTCGGGATTGCATCACAGTATCCTGGAAAAGTTACTTACCTTGTCCCCAGGATCCTGCCATGTCTCCCCGCTGTGTGTGCGGGCCGTGTCCTCCGCTTGATCCACCGCTGTGCCGGGCTCCGTTCCCTGCGAGCATTGCGACGCACGGGGATGGAGCCCGGTGCAAAATTCAAAAAGTGAAAAAAAACATAATACATACGGTACACTGTAAGACAAAAACAATTCCATAGCTTAACTCACCAACCAGTCTGCTGACCAACCAAATTACCCTGTCTAACTGTCTGTTAAAAGCAGGTTAGTTAGCACACATTTGCAAACGCATGTGAAAGCTGCAAGGCCTTGTCACGGCACCCTGTGTTGCTTGCAGTCCTAACACTACAAATTTATAAGTGTCTCCACAGTGGGAGCACATGCATGGAATGGATAGATGAGGGGCGGGTGAACCTGGAGGCAGCCCAATCCCCCTTAAAGGAACAGGAGCACACTGGACACCCAGCAAGAGCACAATGGCAGTGAAGGTGCCAGAGTACATTACTGTATCAAATCATTTCACCTCCTTTTTGTCCCTAATGCTTTGTCCAATGCCCTGCCTGCAGTCTTATATTATATATAATGTAATTTCTGCCTGGAAACTTGAGAATGTCCATAGCAACCAAAAAGTGACCCTTTATGTCAAAAGTGGTTTTAGGCCAGCTAGAAAACAGCGATAATAAATTAGAATCACTTTCAGAATTGAGCGATAGTGATTTGTGGGGAAATTCGTCCTCAAACGCTGAAAGTAACGACAGCGACAATTCTGCAACTGAGAAAACTTCAGTGTTATGGATTTGATTAGATTATTGAATACATGTTATTATTATATTATTATGTGTTATAATTATTTATAGTTATTTATTATATTATAATTTATGATTTTGTGTTTCAAACTTTATCATACCCGGGATGTCTACTAGACTCTTGTTTGGACGGATTTCAGTGAGTTATTCCTAAGAATTACAGACCTACAACATAAAACGCCAAAATTCCATGCAAAACAATGTACCGCTCTGAGATGCAAAAATCTGACATAATCATACCGCCAGGGTGGTTAAGATACCATTCAGGTCTTGGGGAACCCCTGCTAATAACTAATATCTATAGCTCACAGTACATTAGTCTCAATAGTTATTTGTGATTTAGGAAAGAATAAAAGAATAAGTAATGGGAAATACTTTGTATATTTGACACCCAAGGCTATTCTATATGATCATTTTTTTTTTTCCAGTGATATTGAGATGAAACAAATAAAAATAATAATGGCCAGGAAATAAATGTGGACAGTGAAGTATTACCTCACATTAGTGACCAGTAGAAATATGCCTGCTTATTATGATGATCAATGTAAGGAGCACCTGGTACAAACGTTCATCTCACTTGAAGATCTTTATGGAACATGTAATGATAAAAGCATAAATACAGCCAACTAATGTCAGGGAAAATATGCCTTCCCCTTCTTCAGGGCTTGAGCAGTTTTAATAAAATGATGATGGAATGCACTAGGGGACCTGTATTAAGGCTTGATGAACACTAATGTTTCTTGATGGCACTAAACGCTATCAATGGTAGCAGCCCAGGACCAGATCAAGGTCTACCCATACATTATTTCAACAGTGGATATTTTACTTTGAAAAATAACTAACTTTGCCGTAGATCCATCAGAACCAACTACTATCAGTCCGGCACTATCACATACATATCAGACCTTATTTTGGTAATCTGTGAAATGCTCCCTGAGATTGGTGGTCAGTGAAGAAGGGGAGACTGGTGGAAAGTCAGGGTCCCTTACATGGACATTTGGAGGGTCAGTGACAGAAGGGCCCCACTGGTCATCCCAGGTGGTCAGCAAAAATGTTACCAGCCTTACAGATAGTGAAAAAGATCATTGGTGTCAGTGGTTACTTATCTGAGAGTCAGAAATTGCTTATTGCTCAATAAACCCTTAGCAACTTCTGGAGGAATCCTAGGATTCCAAGGAACTCTGTTTGAGAAAGGCTTTTATAACATTTATCTTTACAAACGAAATGAAGAAGCAAGGGGGTTGATCTACTGAAGTCAAATAAACTGTGTACTTTGGAAGTGCAGTTGCACTCTGCAAGGGCATTTGCTCTAGTGCTTAGTAAAAGAGATGAAGCTTCACTTTGCAAAGAATACCCAATCACATGCAAGGAAAATTTCAAAAAACAGCATTTTTGCTTTCACATGATTGGATGATGGAAGTCGGCAGAACTTCTCATTTACTAAGCTCTGGAGCAAACACCCTTGCACGGTGCAACTGCTCTTGCAAAGTGCAAAGTCTATTTGCTTTTAGTAAATCAACCCCAAGAATTTTAAAACATAAGCTCACATTAATAATATTATTTGAAACAAATCTCTTTTTATGTGCATATCTAAGCATAATTATAAAGATCACTCATTCCCTTTAACAAAGATAAAAAAGAAGACTGAGGAGTTATTGAGTTTTTTTTTCTTTTACCATCAACTTATCATGATGTTGCAATGCACTTTAAAGGGAAACTCTACTGCCTTTCAGTTGGATGGCACTTGGGTGTAGTCAAATTTATCTTTGAGGTAATTTAAGCTGGCCATTGATGGACCAAAATTCGGCTAGTTCACCAGGGTCCAGCTGAATTTGGATCCATCTATGGGCAGGCTTGTTGTACAGAAGTCAATATCTCAATTGATTTCTGTACAATCAGCCTGTTGGAAAATGTTTGCTTAATCAGTGCTGCAGGCTATAGCCGGCGGGGTTGATGAGTGTTTTCTAGTGGTGAATTAGCCTCCCTGCTGCCAGAATGCAATAGCTCAGCAGAAAGGATTCCCAGATTCCACATTGAATGTGCAAATAAGGGAATCTATTCAATTTATTTCGTTTAACCCACTGGTTGAACAAAAAAAAAAAATAATCATGTATGGCCTGCCTTAAGGTGACAAATTTCTGGAGAACCTTTATATGCATGTCCACATCTATGAACAGTATGTTGTGTTAGCATATTTTTATGCCTACAATTTTCTCTTTGTGGAAAAAAAAAATTATACTAATTCAAATTCATACAAAAGCTGCCGAATAAGTATTCACCAGTGTCAAAGGAATCTTGGGTAATAAGGCTGTAATTGTCACATTGTCGCCCACTCTATTGTATGTTTTCAAACTGTTCAATTTAATTAGTGAAGACTCAAAGTTACTTTGCTTGGACTATACAGACAGCCTAAAAGAGTTTTATTTTATTATTTTTTTTAATATCCAGCTATGGATAAATGTCTTTCTTGAAGATCTGTGGATAGGCACTGTAGCTAATTTGTACACTTTTGTACCAGCCACAAAACTGTTTCGCATACGACTTGAGAGGGATTAATTTTTCTACTTCAAACAGTGCAATTCTGTAAAAATAATTAAGTTGGATGAATCGAGTGGGAACACTTTCCTCCTTCACAAAGCAAAACATCATACATGCTTTTTAATATTAAATATTAACTTGAGCTGTGGCGATTTGTGCTAGGATTTGTAACATTCTAATGCCTGGTAGATTATACTGTTACTGATTGTATTGGTACATCTGCAATTTTGATATAAGTGCACGATTGGTCTTTTTAGTTCATTTTATGACGCCAGTATCTCTTATTGAAATTTTGGTACATTTCATACCATATTAAAAGTGTTTTTTCAGTAGGCAATATTGCAACATTAACACATTAATGTGTTACTTGCTATCCATTTCACATTTTGAATATAAAGAATATAAAGAATTTTGCTTCAAATGGATTCCATACATCAGCAATGGCAGAGTATAATAAGGTCAGGACAGGTGGTTGCCCAGGGCCCCAGATTCCAGTGTTCCATGGAGATACCGAAATGTTTTTTGTATCGTTCTCGAAAAAAGGTTTCATTTAAGATAATAAAATGATCATTCACAGTACATATGCACAATGCTTGTCTCTGAAAACATTATTTTTAAATTATGTGCCGCCATCATACGAATAATTTTTAATGAGTATACTGCTGCATAAGATCTAATTCAAAATTCATAATCTTTCTGAAATGTTTCACAAACCCACATCAGAGGCAAATACAAATGTCTATGTACATTGACCCTTATGCATGATTTAGTTAAACTGGCAGGGGGCCCATTAATTGAAAACAGCCCCAGGGCCCATTAGACAATTAATCCACTGCTGTATATCAGAAAATGTGATTAGCACTGCTGTATTCATTTTCGTATAGATTGGATGATGGTGCAGAGTAACATTTTCCAATTGTAAACTGACCATCCGATTTTGCTGTCTCAGGGTAGTTGGACTGCGCACACATGTCCGATTGGCTTTCATTGGTCTATGGGTGGCCTTACCCCAAGTCTTGTGTTTTCACGCAGATCAGACCTTATCCAAGGACTTGAACTGAAAAGAATGGTGATGGATAGTATTACTAAGCAGGAACTAGTGGCTGGTTTTGAAATGAACTAAGATATCTGCTCCTATGTACCATGTATTTACCTATAAGGGGTCATAAAACATTTGTTGGACAAATGTCACACACATTCGCACAAGCTGCACAAATGTGTCCCCATTTTTTCTGTAATAGAATAATTCCTAAGATTGTTAGCTCCATCTAGTAGCCAAAATGCAGTGTATGCTTTAGTAAATAAACCCCATTGTGTACTTAAAAGTGGGGTATGCCTGTAGTTCTCTGGAATACCTCAAGAGAAAATATACTACATTTTGACCACTAGATGGAGCTGATGATCATAGGAATTAATTTCACACGGGGTGGAATCCGTCCAAATGGAGGATCTCTCCACTGATTCCCGCTGAGCAGGCGGATGACAGGTCCGTGTCTGCTCCGCTATGCAGCGCGGATATGAACACAGACCGCTGCCCTCTATGGGGTGGTCAGATGGAAATGAACTGCATGTCCATTTTCATCCGATTGTAATCTGATCCACCAGATAGATGGCGAATGTATCACCATCTGTCTGTTTTTAGCAGACCGGATTGGATGTCGGTGGATGACAGCAGACAGATGTCCGGCTGACATCCGCCACCCCATAGAGATCAATGGGTGGTACAATCGGGTCCGCCTGAAAAATGATCTGCCTGATCTGTCCATTGGTGTGAAAGGGGCCTTACAGAAAATATGGGAATAAAAAAAATGGAAGCAAATGAGGTGAAGCTTCACGTTGCAAAGAATACCTAAACACAAGTGAAAATAAAAAAACAGATTTTTTGATTGCACACGATTGGATGATGGAAATCAGCAGCACGTTACTCAGCTCTGGAGCAACAGCTCTTACATAGTGCAACTACAAAGTGCACTGTCTATTTGCCTATAGTAAACCAACCCCAAAATGTTCTCTGATTGGATAAAGTGCAGATTGTGATGTCACACTTTACCCAATTAGGAAATGTTTTGCATTCATTGAGAAATTGCATAGTGTTTTCGGAATGGTGCCCATGTCGAGCAAACAACCTCCTATGTTTATAATACAGCAGGGCATTGGCTTGGCATGGGACCTAGAAGCTAGTGCGGATGACTGGAGTAGCAGTGACTATTACCCCAACTTTCACAGGGATCCCACAGGTACAGCACATGCATACTTACACTGGTCCAAGCTGGACCAATGTGTTACTATGAAAAATATCCATACCTGGGATATATCCAGGGACTTTAAAGTGGTTGTAAAGTCAGAAGGTTTTTTTATCTTAATGCATTAGGATAAAAAAACTTTCTGTGTGCAGCAGCCCCCCTCAGTCCCCCTAACACTTACCTGAGCCCCATCTCTCTCCAGCGATTTCCACAAGTTCCTCGGCCATCAGGGACTCTCCTCCTGATTGGCTGAGATACAGCAGCAGTGCCACTGGCTCCCGCTGCTTTCAATCAAAGTCAGTTAGCCAATCAGGAGAGGGGGGGCGAACCGCAGCTCCTTGTCTGAATAGATACATGTTGCTGGGACTTAGCTCAGGTGCCCCCACAGCAAGTTGCTTGCTATGGGGGCACTCAACAGGAGGGAGGGGCCAGGAGAGCTGAAGAGGGACCCGGAAAGAGGAGGATCTGGGCTGCTCTGTGCAAAACCACTGCACAGAGCAGGTAAGTATAACATGTCTGTTATTTTTAGACAAAAACAAATGAGACTTTACAATGAATTTACCTTCTATTTGTTAGGCCCTTAGCCAGAAAAAATAAATAATGCAGCCATCACATCTAAGGACTGGAAAGCTGCAATATATTACAATTTTGTTTTTGAGTTTAGATACATTTTAACTGTTGAGTATATTTAATAAAAGAGAAAGTAGAATATACTCTCTCAAAAAAACAACAGACTTTATGGGCACAACACGAGGCAGTACATGTAAAACCAAAATAATATTTATTACAATTATTGTTAAAACCACACACATACTAAAATGATTACAACACCCTCTACTTAACAGTAGGTCAACAGGTACCTGACTACAGACATGAGGTCATGGATCCAATCATATAAGACGCTACAAGGGTCCATCAATGTAGAAGACAGTATAAGTAGATATCAAGAGTCAAGTCTATAACTCCTCCAAGCATGGATGCATATCTACTTATGCTGTCCTCTACATTAATGGACCCTTATACATCTTATATGATTGGATCCATGCCCCCATGTCTGTAATTGGGTACCTGTTGACCTACTGTTAAGTAGAGGGTGTTGTAATGATTTTAGTATGTGTGTAGTTTTAACAATAATTGTAAGAAATATTATTTTGGTTTTACACTTACTGCCTCATGTTGTGCCCATAAAGTCCGTTGTTTTTTTTGAAAAAGTATATTCTACTTTCTCAATCCTTTTTCTCTAATAGTTGGACATTGGCAAGGTGAGGGTCCTCCTTTCTCTGTTATATTTAATACAATCTATCAAAAGATCCTATAGACACAAGTAAAGTGCCTGTAGTTGTATAACTTTGATACTCCTGTCCCCTATCTTCACTAGACATTGGTACATTCTGCTTCATTTAGACATCACTCGTTGTGAAGCAAAAATTCCCTTCTAGGGGTGCAGTGGATCAAATTACTTTCAGAACTCAGCCTTCCCAGTGACAGCTTCCTGAGAAATATCAGAACTTTAATGGTATTAGTTTGAATAAAATCAAGATGTGCCATTTATTTACACATACTAATTAAATAGTAATGCGGCTATAAATTAAGGTTATGCTGGCGCCTGTGTCAAGCAAGATGAAATATTCTATAGTCTTATGAATATGTATGCTGGTAATGTTCCAAGTGCACTTGGAGGATACAATGTAGAATTTGTAGGGTACTAAATTTCTTTTGTTAGTTTACTTCAAGTGTTTTATGAAATATGTCAGACACCCAAAGATTCAGAGTCAGGCAGAAGAATTCATTGCTGGGGGAATTAAGCTTCATAGAATAAAAATCATTTCATGGAAATAGACGGTATAAATCTGAACATGAGCAACAGAGAATGAAGGTGGCATACACACTAAACCAGCTCATTCACAACTAAGGGAGTGGAACTACTGACTTCTGATCTTGGGGTCTGCCAAGCCATGTTCGGATCTCATTCCTTGCATAATAAAGTTCTATGGGGTTGATTTACTAAAGGCAAAGAGACTTTGTACTCTGTAAGTGCAGTCACTCCAGAGCTTAGTAAATGAGGTAAAAGTTCACTTTGAATACCCAATCAATCAAAGAATACCCAATCACATGCAAGAAAAATAAAAAAATAAAGAAACAGCATTTTTGCTTGCACGTGATTGGATAATGGAAGTCAGCAGAGCTTCTGCTCATTTACTAAGCTCTGGAGTATATGCACGTGCAGAGTGCACAGTCTCTTTGCCTTTAGTAAATCAACCCCTATGATGGATTTAAAGTGAACCTGTCACCACAGTATACATACCAGCCAAATGCTGTGAAAGTAGGCACTAAACCTTTCAGTATGATATTAATCCCCCCTTTTATATTTAGGTAAAATAAATAAATAATACCCACAAATAAAAGGGTGGATTAATACCACACTGGAAGATTTAGTGCCCCCTTGTTTTGCTGTTCTCTTCTACCTATGGCACTTTCGGGAATGTTATAGACTTTCTGTCCTCCCCAACCCACAGCTGCAACCTCCCCCCATTCAACAAGTGAAGTTAACAGGCCTCCTACATAATGGCAATAGGATTATAAACAATTTAGTCATGTGACTGCCAGCAGTGAAAATTAAAAAAAAAAAAAAAAAAAAATATATATATATATATATATATATATATATATATATATATATATATATATACACCTCACAGGATGCTTCCGAAATTTTTTAGCCTGAAGATTAGTTAACACCCCCCCCCACACACACACACACACACACACACACACACACACACACATATACACATTTTTCACAGCAGATATCCTGTAGAATAAAATGTTGGTAGCTAAAATTATGTATGGTCTCATGCCGTGTACACTCGGGTGGACTTTTTGACCGGACTGGTCCGACGGACCGAATCCGGCGGACAATCCGACCGTGTATGGGCTTCATCGGACCTTCAGCAGACTTTTTCTGTCGAAAGTCTGACGGACTTTAGATTTGGAACATGCTTCAAATCTTTACATCGTAACTCCGCTGGACACAGAAATCCGCTCGTCTGTATGCTAGTCCGACGGACAAAAAACGACGCTAGGGCAGCTATTGGCTACTGGCTATCAACTTCCTTATTTTAGTCCAGTCGTACGTCATCATGTATGAATCTGTCGGACTTTGGTGTGATCGTGTGTAGGCAAGTCCGTTCATTAAAAAGTCCGTCGAAAGTCCGTCAAAAGTCAGTTGAAAGTCCGCCCGAAAGTCTGTCGGACCAGTCCAGCCGAAAAGTCCGCTCGTGTGTACACTGTATCACAGTTTTAGTGCCACATTTTATCAAACACTTATTTTAAGTGAAAAAATATATATCGCCCATTTTTTTTTTTTTTGATACAACATAAAAGTTGATTGATTCAAGTAAATAGCTACCAGACATATGAAGACTTTGAAAGCTTTTACAGGTCATCCGTCTAGAGCTAACCATGAATGTTGACCCTAACCTTTATGCTCTCACTTTGTCTTGTGTGGCAATGTTTTTTTGCCTTTTTGCATGTAAGTACTCATGAAGTTCACATGGGATGGGAAGCTTTTCATTTTTTTAATTTATTTGATTTATTTTTTCAACTAAAATGTTTTGCTCCTGGAGTCTGACAAGCCCACCGGAATGGAAGTGGGAGGTCTCCCCAGCACTCCATTGATTCTAATCAAGGACTTCATGTTTAGTTAGCTTGCTGCCCATCTTGTATGTTTTAAATGAGCTGTTTATTAGGTAGTGAAGCCAGGATGAAGTCTTGAAGCCTGCACCTTTTAGGATAAGTCAGCTTTCCAGCTTTCTTATTTAATTTCTCCCCCAAATGTTTAAAAAAAAAAAAACTTCTGTCTTTAGAGCTCTAATACACACAACTGAATAAGAAGAAACCCCCCCCTTTCCTTCACCTTTGTGCCTTCTTTGTTTCGACAAGCCTACAGAGTTTCAATTAGAGAGGGCGACCTCAAAGCAGCCATGGGATTGGGAGCTTTACATTTTTTAAAATGTATATTATTTTTTAAATTCTCTTCAAAAATGCCTAAAGATGTGTGATACCAATATTATGAGAACACTATAGGGTTGATTTACTAAACCTGAAGAGTGCAAAAACTGGTTCAGCTGTGCATGGTAGCCAATCAGCTTCTAAATTCAGCTTGCTCAATTAAAAGGTTCAGTTGTTTTTTTTTAAATAACAAACATGTCATACTTACCTCCACTGTGCAGTTCATTTTGCACACAGTGGCCCTGATCCACCTGTTCTGGGGTCCCATGGCGGCTCTCGTGGATCCTCCCCACAATAGATAACCCCTCTGGGAAGCTCTCTCCTGAGGGGGTTACCTTGCGGGCGCACTCCCGTGTCATACATTCGGCGTCCATAGCCACCGAGTGTATGACTCGGCCACGCCCCCCAGTACCTGTGTCATCGGATCTGATTGACAGCAGCGGGAGCCAATGGCTGCGCTGCTATTAATCTATCCAATGAAGAGCCAAGAAGCCATGGAGAGAGTGATGCCAGATCATGCCCACAGAAATCAGGGCTCGGGTAAGTAAATCGGGGGGTCTGGGGGGCCGGTCACTGCAAGGTGTTTTTATACCTTAATGCATAGGATGCATTAAGGTGAAAAAACACAAGCCTTTACAACCCCTTTAAGAGTTGACAAAAAAACTTGGAAGCTGACTTGTTATCATGCAGAGCTGCACCAGATTTTCCATTCTCTAATTTTAGTAAATCAACCCCTTTGTGTTAAACACCTTCTTACAAATATTTATATAAATAAAAAGCATAACAATGTATCAAAAGTACAAGTTTATAAAACACAAACTCTAAAAAAAAATTAATAAAATGGTCCCCAAACCATTATAGTTTGCCTTTGACTAGAGAGCAAGTAGAGTGTCTAGTCATTGAAGACACTTGATGATAACACACAACAAAAATTTGCAGATCAATCCATTTCTGTGTAGGAGAGGAAATGATGCTCTCACTCCATGAGTGCTGCACACTTTAATCAGCCATGCTGGGGAGGGGATGGCGGTAAGTCCTGGACGTCCAGTGATCTGGGTTTGGATGAATTCTCATCCTCAATAAGTTCTTGGCCCTGCTATGATTACCAGAGCTGTTGCATGTTATGATGTTGAAAAATACTTTAGTATCTTCAAAAACACATTTAATGCAGAAAACTTAGTTGACACAGTTCTGGTGCTGACTGTGATGTGTGTAAATTACCTAGTGATTTTTTTTTCCCTCTGATCTATCCAACTAACAGTACAATTTAAAAACACCATTTCCTGATTAGAAAATGAGTGCTTGGCCACTTAATGCGCTCTCCTACGCTATGTATAACAGAATTATTTAACATCTCTATCTGAGGGCAAATGCAGAGGAAATTGAAAAAATAATTCTAATTTCTTTTTTCTTAGATTATTCATCTAATCTATACTAACAATGATTGCACTTTTGTATCCCATTAGTACAAATGAATGCAAATATAATAGAAACTCAATGTTGTAGAAAATGACTTTTGAGATAGTTCTGAATATTCTGTAATGGAAGGAAAGGCAGAAATATTTTTGCCAGTCACAGCCACTTTTTAGGAACTGAGATGACAAAACATCCATGATTTAATTGCATTACACACACACACATATATATATATATATATATATATATATTCTCTGAGTGCTGGTATGGTTACAATATATACATATAAACTACATATATATATATATATATATATATACTCTATATGCTAAAAGTATGCTGGGGGTTCATTGCCCATTTTTGTCTTTAATTGCATCTTTATTTTATGTTTTATTATAAATTCCGTTATTTATCTGCAAGACTAAAAACTACTATTTTATTTTTTTTTCTTTGAAATAAAGTAAACATGAAAAAAACTCATAGGAATATTTTTTATGGAATACTGGCTGCAAGCTATTGGAGAACTGTAGGCAAAAGCTCTTGTTGTGACATAAAATGACTTGAAAATAAAGAAGAACACAGAGACTGCAGAATTACAGAGAAGGGAAATATCCACTCCTGATTTCTCATTAGGAACAGGACCTCCCAGCATAATCAGTTGTACGCAGGCTTCCAGCCAGCAGACAGTGTTGTATTTTCTCATAAAAAAGCCTGATATCATTTGCAAATTTAAAGACATGGAAAGTGGGTTTGACTTACTAAAACTGGAGAGTGCAAAATCTGGTGCAGCTCTGCAGAGAAATCAGTCAGGTTCCGGGTTATTTTCCAAAGCTTAATTGAACAAGCTGAAGTTTGAACCTGATTGGCTACCATGCACATCTGCACCAGATTTTGCACTCTCCAGTTTTGGTAAATCAATCTCTTTGTATTAAATGTATATTGCAAAGTGAATATTCTATACAAATTAATACAAATCAAATATAATTAAACTAAAAAGTATATGCAGTAAAACATATATTTGTTCAAGTCCATCTATGGGTTTCTTATGTGACAGTCTAAACAGGCCCCAGATGTGTTTACTATGAGATGCACAGACTCATTCAATAAATGAAAATGTCCTTTACCTCCACTTAGTGAGCTAAATCCTCCTTCATTTGTATCTCACAGCTCGCAGCCTACGGTCAACCTTGCCCCTACAACATTTTTTCATCCCACGGTAGTATCAACAGGCCCAGCCTTCATGAGAGTAACAATGTTGCTCTGAATTCAGAAGCATTGCAGCAGCTTTGTTGCTACAGATGAGCTTAAAAGAGAAGTATGTTTTTTTTTTTTTTTTATATTCATACTTACCTAGGTGGATGCAGCATCAAACCGATTCTGCAGCTATCCCCTCGCGTCCCTGCACTGTGCACCGAGTCACCAAACATCGCCGAAGGCTCACTTTTCTCCCCTCTGCGAGCGGAGAGATGCCGCCTGTCAGTCAGCATCTCTCCTGCCCTGCTCCTCCACGCTTATTGGAGCGCTGAGCAGTGGAAGGGCAGGGAGCGGCCGTCTCAAGGCAGCTGGCAGATCCAGACTTCGGAAGTCGGAATGACGCGCTGCCTCGACTGATTGCATTGACATCAGCGGAGAGCGGACTTCAAACCACTCTCCTCTGAAAACTGGTCACAGGAGTGCAAAACGAATTGCACTCCTGTGACCCATAGGAGAAGCCCAGCCTAAAAAGCTCAGGCTGGACTTCTACTTTAAGGTTTGGTCCAAACACAGGTTTGATTCTTTTTATTTGCTTACAAACATCAGCTGGGGGTTCAGGTGGTCTGACTAGCCAAACATGGCCACTTTGTTAGGCTGTTTGCCAAACTGCCAACAGACTGGGTTTGGTTTAAACTGACATTTGTCTCAAACCTGAAGCTCATCCCTACAGAATAATGGGCGAAGCTTTTTGGCAATACTTAACTTGCGGGTCACTGGAGTAAAGGCAGAGCAGCTTTAGGCTCTGGAAGGGTCCCAATATTGTTGGGATCCACCCAACTACTTTATTGACAGCTGACTCTGCTTTTCACTGCACTGACTCTGCTTTTCAGAGAGCTGGAGCCAACTGTGCCAAACCCCTGTCCAGCCTAGCGCTTCATTGAGCGCTGGAGGAGCAGCTCTGAGAAAACCAAGAGCTGAGCAATCAGCAATCATGTGATCACTCAGTTCTTGGTCTTAGGGCCAAAGTAGAGAGCTACAGTATCACATCAATGCTGCAGCATAGAATTAAGTATAGATGTATGTTTTTTTTTAAACCTCATACTTCTCCTTTTGGAACCTCCAGTGTAACTTAAATCTTAAAGGAAATTATAGTGCATATTTTTTTCCATTTGCATAAGTTTAGAATAAGAATTGAAAACTGTATTTTTTTTTCTTGTAGTCAGGTTAATAAGAAGTATGCATATTTTATTTTAACCATATATAGTGAGTAGTCAGCTCCACAGTCAGAAGCCTACATGTTTTCTGCAGTGTCTTTTTCTACGGTGATAAAATAGTGTAATTTGTTCTGCTGCTATACAGTTGTATTTAGAATACAAATCCGAATGAGCCAGAGGAGGGACGGGACCCCTTCCCACCCCTAGCTCATACAGCTCAGTACAGAGTCCCAATGAGAGAGAAAGGAACAGTTCACACGTAGGCAGCTATGGCTGAGATGTCTTATCAGTAAGGCCAAAGTGCTCTGAAAAAACTCTGTATTTTTTACTACTTAAATATTTTATACATTTAATGAAGAATCCTTTAGGATCTGAAGACACTGACTTTGGCTCCCTAGTGGAATACAAAGAGAAAGTGTTCTAGAGAGAGGAACGAGAAATTTAGGCTCACAGTAATACTCCAACAATCAATTGGACAGGTTTGGAGCAATAAAAACTGGACAGATGATCTAATCCCTTCCTATTTTGATCAAAACCTTTTTTACAGTAGTTCAATTTTAAATATGCCTATAATAAACAGACAAGACCCAACTGTGACATATTCATGATGATCCGCCAAAAAAAAAAAACTCAGCAACTGCCCTCATACAAGGAACTTGTTTCTTTTTTCGAGGCTAACGGCTAACAACTTTGCAATGTCTCTTTAGTTTTTGTTCACCCTTGTGTTAAAACTTTCATCCCTTGACATGAAATGGCTACTACCTCTCCACCTAGATTCCTACTCCCAAAGATCCACAGGAGATATAGCCAGGAGAGGCTCTGTCAGGCTGCTTTGAATTGGTTCTGTTTATCTCTCTCTCTCTCTAGATACTTCAAACTTGAAAGATATCAGATATAAAAAGGAGCCTTTCAAAGAAAATGCTTTTTGTGTCTAGTCTGCTATCCCATTGCTTTTAGTCTTTTCAGAATGGTGTTTAATTAAAGATGAGGGGAATTTCATGAATACGTTTTGTGGTCCGGTTCACTCTTGAAACGCTTAAACCTGGTCATTCCAGAAGCCAGTCACACTGTAAGTCAAATGTTCATAGAACAAATGGTAGGATACTACATTCTTGACTCACTGTTTAATATATCCTGAAAAAATATGACAAATGCATCTACTACAATGTAGTAGGATGAGGACATTTTGACCATGAAACTTAGCCCTGGGCTTTAACAGATCTTAGAAGAAAAAAGTTTGAAAGTGAAATTCTCCAGCTGCTGTGGTTGGATTTTCAGATACATCACCTACTGAGGTGCTGGAGGGAACCTAAATTCTGTTATTACAGCTACTGATTTTAAAGCTGTTGGATAAACATTTTCTAATATAACTGATTCTGATTTTAAATTTAGTCTTGTTGCATTAATAAAAAATACTTTTATTTTTAAAGTGATTCTAAGGGTTATTATTATTTTTTAAATAACAAACATGTTATCCTAACCTGCTCTGTGCAGTGCAGAGCAGCCCTGAACCTCCTCTTCTCAGGTCCACCACTGGAGCTCCTGGTTCCTCCTCCCCACTGCTTGCTTTGTGAGCACAGAGCATGGCCCAACTCCTCTCTATTCTCACTGGCAGTGATTGACAGTAGTTGGAGCCAATGGCTCCCACTGCTGTGTCTGAACCAATGAGGATGGAGATAGCCAAGAGCTTCTGCTCTTGTTCCCATCGCTGGATCAGAATTGGGCTCAGGTAGGTATAAGGGGGGCTGGGGGCTGGAGCTGCACCCTGAAGATTTTTTACCTTAATGCAGAGAATGCATTAAGGTAAAAAACCTTGTACCTTTACAACCACTTTAAATACAGCTATTTATTTATTACAGGTACTTATATAGCACTGCCAATTTATGCAGCACTTTAGATATATTCACAACAGTCCATACCCTCAAGGAGCTTACAATCTAAGGTTCCTAACTCACATTCATACATACACATACTAGGGACAAATTAGACAGGATCCCATTAACATACCAGCATGTCTTTAGAGTGTTGGAGGAAACCAGAATAGCTGGAGGAAACCCACAAAAGCACATGGAAAACATGCAAAATCCAGGCAGGGAGTGTTGGGGTTGGGAAATGAACCAGTGACCCTAGTGCTACTAGGTAGGAGTGCAAACCACTGCACCACTGTGCCGCCCCAAATGCCCTATGCAACAACACTCAGACTGTAAAAGGGAAGGTCAGAGGTCTGAGCCCAACAGGTTCTGGTGTATGCAAATATACTAACAAGTAATATACTGACAAAATAAGAGAGCAAAAAAAATGGTATTTTGCATATGTTGCTGCTTTCTTATTGTCTAATCACAGGCAGTGAGCAGGGAGGTGACTAAAATCTCGTACACACCAGTCGTTTTTTTGCGTTCAACCCAGCAGGGCTGGGAGGAGCCACTGTCTTAGCTATCCTGTGTTAGTACAGCGATCTTCCCTGCTGTGCTATTGTGTTCTGACAGTGGGATTGCTCCCTCGCCAGAACAATCAGGTCAACACTCTCAGCCAGTGGCTGAGAGCGTTGATCGAGAACTGATCGGCGGACCTTTTTTCGGTCATGCCCCTTTCACAGAAGCTGGCTTTTGTCGGATCGACTCTAGGGCATACGGGCCAAATGTCGGCCAGTTTCTATTGAACTGACTGATGCTGCCCGACAGTCAGCCTCTGTGTACTAGGCTTAAAGTTGAAGTAAATTTTTTTTTGCACTTGTACCTACAGGAAAGCTTATAGTAAGGCTTACCTGTAGGTACCATGAATATCTCGTAAACCTGTATCGTTTAGGAGATATTCACAGTGAAGTCTCCGGCACATGCACTCTGAAGAGAGAGCCCTGCGCTCCTGCCATCCCTTCAGAGCCCTGTGCTGCAGTCCGTGACTTCCGCGCGCATGTGCGGATGTGACATCATCACAATGTGGCCAATCAGACGGCCAGAGCACGTGAACCCGGAAGGAAGACCGGGTGAAGATGGAAGCCCTCTCAGCCGTGACCGGGCACCGCTGAAGGACTTCCAAGGTAAGTATTTCATAATGTGCTAGTAAACAATGCATACTAGCACATTATGCCTTTACCTTGCAGGGTTAAAAAAAAAGAATTGGTGAGGTTTACTACTGATTTAAAAAGTATTGCCTAACTAAAATAGAGAAAAATCATATGATAGGCTGAGTCTGTGATGGATGTGTGTGAAACTGATTAGACAAAATTACAAATCCTTTGGCAGTTAAGGCAGCTCCCATATATGCATTACAACTGGCAATTTATTTGCATGCCTGGAGTCTAGCTTTTAATTTCTTAGTAGTTTGAAAATATATTGTGTGCTGATTGAATCTCTGATGTATCCATTATAGTCCTACTTGTTGCTACCCAGACACCATTATCTTTGATCCATCCACCTAAGTAATATTATATCTGTATGTACTAGACTTCTTGCTCTCTGCTAGAATATCTTCATATTCATATAAACAATGCTAGGTCAGATAATTGCTAGTTTTATATTGTGTTTTTTACATTTATTGTTTCTTGGTGACTGTACATCACGCAATGCCTCTTCAAGCAATCTCTGAAATTCAAAAACATTTGCTGTCTTATACATATTCTTCAAGACAGGTGTGAATTTAATATGTGATTGCCATCAGTTGTCATGAATGTGTTTACTCTGAACACAGATGTAAAAAGAAAAATTTTAAAAAAATGGATAATGCCGGCTACATCTGCAATTTTATATATCGATTCCAATTTTTTTTGTTTTTATTTCTTTGTGTGTCGTATTGTCATAATGAGCTGAAAAATAGACTGTTGGGTTATAAATAAAATTTAATAACAATGACAGAAGCGCTAGGCTGGACCCATGCAGTGACTAGCCTTAAAAAAATACCCATTAACAATATCGCTTGTATGGTAGATAAAGGGAAAACCAGCTGAGATGCAATGGCAAGTACAGACCCTTATACTCTTTAGAAAACAGGCGACATGCGGAGAATACAAAGCGGATGGCGTTGCACTGAACTGGAATTCAGCACATCAATCTGCAAATTTTTTCAAAGATGAGTATCAACAATGGGAAAGATGTGATGTACAATAAATTATTTTGTCGAGGGCTTTTGTTTTGTTGTTATTTTGCTTTCTCGTGGGTTCAAAAGCATCAACATCCAAACCCTTTATTCTCATTCTTCATGTTGCCTTTCAAATTCACTTGATGTCAAATTCGTATTTTTTTTTTTTAATATGCAATTAGATGTAAAGGAACAATGAACGTATCCTGAAGGACAAGGAATATCAATATAAATATCCAAAGTAAGTATATTAATAGAGACATAAAGAGACCAACTTTGAGCTTCTGGGCAAAGCAATAAACTAATCTCTATCCAGGATTCAATCTAATTTGTCATCTCTGCTTGGTGGATAGACTCGCAGGTACAGCTTGTCAACAACAATGGGACAGTTCTGAAAAGTGTCTTAAGGCAGAATTCTAGAATATACTACTGTATGTTGTGTTTCAGTTATGTGTATGTTCCAGGACTCCCACAATGTAATATACAGTATATGTTGTAAAAATGGAATCTTGCTCGAAATATTTTTTTTTTAGATTTGGGTGAAGTGAGATTGAGTTTGCTCTCCTTATGGATCTTTATTACATTCTCAGTCTGCTTCATTACACCCGTGAGCACAAGCTCTCAGCCATGAACTGAACTTCTGGTTCTCTTTCTGGTTTTCATCTTCTATATATTCCAGAGAAACAAGAAAGCAATGAGAGAAACAAGGTTTCAGTGCTTGGACCTTCTTCTGGCTTTTATCTTCTATATATTCCAGAGAAACAAGAAAGCGATGAGAGAAACAAGTTTCAGTTCTTAGACCTCCTTCTTGCTTTTGTTTTGTAAATGATTGTTGATGTGATTGTAAAAAATACGGCAGTTAAGTGCTGTGTGAACTAAAAGGTCAGTTTTGTTGTTTTTGGGATAATTTTCTTTTCTTTTTTGGTATGTGGTTGGGCACTTTCTGAAAAATATCTAGTAGGAGGGTGGTCCATAAGTGTTTTGCTTTCACGGTTTAATTCTTTTGACGCAGAAACCACAAGGCATTTGATGACACCAGTTATTAGCCCCCCTGAAGTTTTTCTTTTAGAAAAATACACTAGAGTGGGGAACTGAGAAGTTGAATTTAGAGCAGATGCCTGGCTGCCATGGGGAGGTTGGAGGGGTGACACCGTGTCTTATTACTTAAAGTTAAAAATCTAAGGCTTCATGTAGAGCCCCATTTTAATTAAGTTACCTAGTTATGTCTAATGCAACATGTACTGTGAACCCCATCTGTCCTTTTTTTTTTTTACATATTATCCAATGAGACAGATTATATTTTGATAATTCATGCTTAAATTAACCTATCTGTAACACAATGCTGCCAACCATCCGTTCATTTACGGGCAGTCTGTAAATTTTGAGCCCATTTTCAGGCTGCCCATAAATGCCCGTTGCGGGCAGTGGCGCCCATAAAAAAGGCGACAGTGCAACTGTGCATGCGCAGTTCTGATGCCTGCTGGCCTCGGGAAAGCTTGTACACGCTCGCCCATTTTTGGCCAGGCAGCGCATGCGCAGTGACATAATGGTGCCGCCTGGCACCATTTTTTAATGGAAGGTACTCATTCTCAACGACGCCTCACCACAGCAGAGGAGGTCAGTCTCTACCTGGATCAGAGAGCTGACTGTGACCATCCAGGGCAGACATGCGTATTGTGTTGATCAGCCTCCCCTATATTGAGCCAAGTATGGAGGAGGAGGGAGAACAGCCAGAGACAGCAGAGCCAGCCACAGAGACAGACTCAAGCCTATCACACAGCAAGTTCACTCCACCAATAGGAGAACACTACACAGAACTCCTACTAAAGAAGGCACATATGGGTTTGATATATATGTACATACATGTAGAGGAGGAGTGAGGACACTCATGTGAGGGGGCAATATAAAGGGGGCAGAGAAGGACACCACTGTGGGGGTTGAAGGAGACACAGGAGGACTCTGATGTGGAGAGGTGAAAGGGGCACAGGAGGAAGACACTGATGTGGAGAGGTAATATGAAGGCAAACAGAAGAGGAACTTATTGTGAGGGGGTGAGAAGGACACTACTATGTCCACACAGCCTCTGACCACCTCCTGTACCATGTCCGTGCAGCCTCTGATCCCCCCCCTGTACCATGTAAATGGAGAAATATGGTTTTTGACTCTTGTTTAAATTAAACCCATTGCTAATAGCACTAACTACATGTTTATAGTTTAGATATTGATATTTTCACTGTTTAGCACTAAAGAAAGCCATTTTAGGCACCTTTTTGCAGTGCCAGTAAAAAATATGTCTCTGTCAGTAAATTCAATGAATTTTGTCAGTAAAATGTTTTAAATGTTGGCGTCCTGTCAGTAAATTTCACTGGTGTGGGGGGGGGGGGGCAACACTGCTGTAACAGATGGACATGTTGTCACAGGGTGGAGGTTTGGATTACAGCACACCTTACTCAGAGATTGCTGCTACAATTACAATTCACAATTGATCAGCTACTGGATGTGATTTTTTTTTTTACTTTTGTGGGGCTTTTTCTATATATTACCCTTTATTTTTATTCTTATGTTCATTGCACTTAATTTAAGCGATATTGTGTTTTCTGCTTTTCATGTGATGGAGACAATAACGCAGCATTTTAAATTTATATTATCCAATGCAGCTGTTACAGTATAACAAAAGACAAACGACTTTCCATCCTGGATAGAGCAGAGAGAGAGATTAGAACCTCCATCAGTCTGTGTCCCAGTTAGGTAGATTCAGCCCCACGGCTAGTCAGTTTATATGCAGCATAAGGACTTTGATGATGTTTTATCATTTCACTCTACATACATCCTATATATGGTAAATATTACAGATACTTTTCCACTATGCCATTCCTCTAAGATATAGTATTGTGAGTCTTAAAAAGCCTCACATACAGAACATGGAGCTTTAGGAGTAGTCAAAGGTTTTTCTTATTTTCAAATGAAAAATGTTTAAGAATCTTAGATGTTGAATATATTTGGGGTCACTATCTGAATGATGAACAATATTTGCATCAACATATGTGTGTCAGCATATGTGTATATGTTTGCTGCACAGGTTCTAAACAAGGACAGCCACGAACTCAATGTCATATTGACAGATTTCCTGCAGACCATCAAGATAGGGAATAACACAAAAGCTCCACACAGCCTTGTTCTGGGTCCAGCACTCCATGGATATAATAAGCAGTAAAACCCAGTCTCTGGAACAAAGTTTCATTAAATTTGCATTAAGGTAAAAAAATCTACAGCATGCAGCACACCCCTAATACTTACCATTGTTTGATTGCGATCCAGCAAAAATGCATGAGAATGGCTGCTCTCCTGGGTCTCTGCCTCCTCACTGGCTGAGAGACGGCAGCAGGAGGGCATGGCTGAGCCCCAATCTGTGTGTCTTGTGGACAGACAGAGCAGGGCTCAGGAGTGAGCACCCGAGTGCCCCCATAGCAAGTGGCTTGCTATGGGGGCACTCGGAGAAGAGGACGGGCCAGGAGCGCCAGCGGGGGACCCAAATAGAGGAGAATTGAGGCTGTTTTGTACACAACCATTGCACAAAGCAGGTGACTATAACATGTTTATTATTTTGAAAAAAAAAACCTTTAATATCACTTTAAATCTATCTCTTTATTAGTTACTATAGATGGTAGGCCTCTTGGCTACTCCAGTATACAATAACCTTTTTTCTGTTTTTTTTTTCTTAAAAAAACAACCAGAAAAGTGCTATCACTAAAAAAGCCAGTATAACTTGCATGACTGCACATTCTGCTGATAGAGTAACACCAAGTGTAAGCAGGAGCAACTGCAGCCCACATTTTAAGCACCTGTATTCTCACTGCTTACTCTACACACACATTCTTATATTAAGATTCTAAAGTTTAAATTACTCTTCTTCCAGATTATCACTGACCTATAAAGTTTGGCAATAATTCCTCCACATCCCTAGGCTGGAAGCTGTGCCTCAAAAATGCAAGCAGATGGCAATAGACTAGTCACCAGTATTGCCCTTGGTCCTTCTGCTGTCAATCTTTTCACTATTAATGATTGACCATGCCTTGTTCCACACTGTGTATATGTGCAGAGACAGCCATTGTAGTAGAGGCAGGACTTTGCTTCCTCATGTCATAGCTGGTCCCATCAGAACCGGTGATCTGATGATTAGTGGGATCAATAGTGAAGTATCAGGAGGACAAGTGGAAGAACTCATATTTCCAAAATGAATGGAAGCACTGAGATCCTTGTGCTGCGGTCTTCAGGTACAGCTTCCTTTCCAGCAAGGAGAACAGCAAGCAGCAGAGTAGCGACATCACCAAAGTGCCTCTTACACTGCAAATATACAGGTATTAGTCTAAAGAACTGCTATTTTTCGGGAGGAATTCAAGACAAAAATTCATTTTTAGGTGTATTTCTAAGGCACATTTAACATTTTTAGATGTTCCAGAGCAACTCTTCACTTGTTGAGTTAGGGTCCAATTTAAGAGGAACACACCTAACTACGGACATAACAATGATCACCCAATCCTGTTAGAATTGGCTGGAGTCAGAAACAACTATTAGGTAAATTCCTCTAGTAGCCCTCTAACCATGTGCTTTGGAAAAAAAGATATTCCTAGATTTATGCTTTCAAATATATATATATATATATATATATATACCCATATTTGAATATTTATACCTTCCAGATGCAATAGTAAAATGAAGGGATTTACATGTCATTTTATGGAAGAAGACCAGTGTTTCCTAAAAAATAAAGCTATAGGCAAAGTTCTCTCCTGCTGTTTGTGGTTGGCATGTTAACTGAAACCATGAGAGACCAGTCTAACTCTGCAGGCTTTACACAGCATGAATTTGTAAAACAAGTAATAGAAAAGGAAGCAACATTATCCTTGAAGTACACAAATGGCGCGTCGTTCATTGCCCATAAGCTGTGGAAGGTTAATAAAAGTTCTTAACAAGAAGATAAACAGGTCACCTCTTGTCAAGCTGCTAATTTTATGAAGCTTGCTACATATGCATGGACCATTATAACACGTATTATTAGGATAAGGAAAAGAGCGTAAATATGGCTTATGGGAAATCAGCATGTAATAACAGCGGTGGTTTGCAAAGACTGTTCTTTGCCAGGCATTACTACTTCGAGCAGCCGTGTTTTAGGACATTCATGCATGAACACAGGTGGTTCCATCATTAGCACAGAAGGCCTCATCCTCTGATTGATCCTCAGGTGTCTACATGAGGAGACTGTTAATTAAATCTGGCACTGTTGGAAGATGGGGATAAGGACTGGACTTGGAAAAGACTTCATGAGGGATTAGCAAAATCTTAATTAAGTAGAAGGATCATGGTTACCTAGCTGTATATCCATCTGGCAAAGGAAAGGCAAAGTTTAAACTTTTAAAAATGAGCATACATTAGATCTTATGTAGGCATTTGGAGGAAATCTATACAAGAATCAGGAAAAATATGTTCACAACATACCAAACTGTGGATAGAGTTAGTTCTTAGGCCTCATGCACATTGCTGCTCATAAACTGATGTTTTTGGGACTTTTGGCACTTTTTGCCTAATCCTGTGAACGCATCTCCATAAAAGCCTATGTGTCCATGCACACATAGACTGCCTTATGAAATTGCATGCATGCCCGATGGCTCTACTGTGCATACTCTGAAACATATCGCAGCTCCCCCTTCGGTGACATCATTACGCTGGCGCCATATGTCACGTTTGCGGTCCAGCGCCATCTTAGAAGGACCAGGCCAGGTTCCTTCTTCCCTTCTAAGCTACACAGCAGACCTTGGCAGACACTTGGCAGGCAAATTCTATATATGTCCCCGACCACAAACACTAATAAGCCTCACCTTTTAATTTGTGCTTGTAAGTTGCCATTTTCTTTATATTAAATGTTTCTGACAGTCTTCATGTAGAGGTGCTTCTTCTTTGCTCTTTTTCCTGTGTGGCATAGAGAGCTTGCTTTTGCTCTTCAGATAGGCTGCCCTGGTGCACATACCAACATCTTTTATATTAATGGACTATATGGACCTTTTAAATTGATATTTATCATTGGCTTTTTATGCTTTACTTAAGGTTTCCCACCTGCTGGCGCCTACTTCTTTCTACTTTTTTTTGATTAGAGGCAGTCAAAGCCTGAAGTCTGAATGCAGAAGAATGGCATTCATGAGAGGAACTTTTGGGCATAAAAATGCCAAACGTGCCTAAGTGTTGGGCGCATTCAGCCGTGTTTATTTATTTCAATGGCCAGAATAAATTAAAATTCTAACCAATGAAATAAATAAACATCCAAACACCAAATGCTGCAAAAGTTTACTAAACACATCCAAACTGGTTTGAAAAAACGCAACGTAGGTGTGTTTTTTACGCTGATTTTCTCCTGTCAGGAGAAACAGCATTTACAATAAGCCAGTGTGCATGAGGCCTAATGCCCTGTACACACGGTCGGATTTTCCGACAGAAAATGTGTGATAGGACCTTGTTGTCGGAATTTCTGACCGTCCGTAGGCTCCATCACACATTTTCCATCGGATTTTCCGACACACAAAGTTTGAGAGCAGGATATAAAATTTTCCGACAACAAAATCCGTTGTCGGAAATTCCGATCGTGTGTACACAAATCCGACGCACAAAGTGCCACGCATGCTCAGAATAAATAAAGAGATGAAAGCTATTGGCCACTGCCCCGTTTATAGTCCCGACGTACGTGTTTTACGTCACCGCGTTCAGAACGATTGGATTTTATGACAACTTTGTGTGACCGTGTGTATGCAAGACAAGTTTGCGCCAACATCCGTCGGAAAAAATCCTAGGATTTTGTTGTCGGAATGTCCAAACAAAGTCCGACCGTGTGTACGGGGAATAAAACTTGTTTTTTTTTTTTTTTCAATAAATATGAGCTGTTTGGTTTATTAGGCTATAGAGAGCTATAAAATGAACCCATGGACTACCTATGGACATTAAGGTATTTATACATTCTTAAGCAGTAAATAAGCTTTAAAACAAGCTCTCACTGACCACTGTAGATGCAGGCACTGCAGACAGGAGCAATTCTTCCTCACAGTCCACAGCAAAACCACTGAGGTCAACTCTCTATGCTCCTCATTTCCCCTACCAAAGCACTGCTTTTTATATATTAGAGGTTTGAAGGACTGAAGTCTCCCAAATCACTTGGGAAAGGAGAACAAGGCGAGCTGAGTTGCCGAGAACCTGTGGGAAGGGGGTGAAGGGTGCACTGAAATTCTGGGTAACCATTGGGATGGAGGAGTAATAAACCTGAGTGCTGTTGGGGGATGAGTGCATGGAGCAATAGGTTGCTGATTCACAGCTGGGAGGTAGGAGCAGGAAAACTGAGCTGCTGAGTCACTTATATAGGATCGGGTAGAAGGGAGGTAAAGCTGCTGAGTCACTGCTGGGAATGGGCACCAGGGAGCTGAGAATGACTTGAGCAATTTTATTACTTCTGCTTAAAATGCTGAAGATGTATAGCTCCACAGTGCCTTCAACTACAGAGGACATTGAGGTCACATTTTAAAGCCCAATTCAGCTTGATAACTACATATAACTAACTGAATGATGTTCATAGCCTTACCACGGTTTCATTTAACATGGGGTAAACAACTTATCTGTCAGTTAGATACTGGTTTCAAAGCTTGAAATTGAAAACCCTGACTAAATTTTGTCATATCTAGAATAAATTAAATAAGTACCAGTATTTGAGTAAGAGGATGTCCTAAGAGGTCATAAGAGGGCTTCTCTTCTAGGGTGGAAGATCATTTTCACTGTTGGTTGTCAGCAAGAATTTCAAGGACAATAGCTGAAGGCTGAAAGAGGTCATTGCAGTAAGAGAGATAGTGCAGGGTTTCTGCTTATGTAGTTCTTGATGCTGAACAAGATCCACATGCTCTCTGTGCTGAAGGTAGATTTAATCAAAGCTACAGTCACCTTAGTGGAATGGTGCTCCCCAGAAGCATCCAAATGTAACAGGAAGCCTTGCAAATAGACTATGGCCAGTTTTAATGTCAGTGGCTAGCCTCAATGTCCTGGAGCCCCCCAGTAAAAGGATATCCCGATCCAGTCTTTTAAATCAATATGCCCTCCAATGTTCCTTCACATATTGACATCTAGTAGTTGACACAGATTGACCATACTTTTTCACATGATTATCCTACAATGCTATGTATTAGTTACACAAAGGATGCATATCATCAGTGGTACATGTCTCACACTTAAGATGGACATACATGGATCAACATTCAGATGATTCAGCAGGGACCAGACAAATTTCGATCCATGCGTCTTCACTTCAATTGAGCAGACGTTGATCTACCGCTTGATAACCACATCGGGCCATAAGCATATTCTGATTTGGTGGCGCCTGCCTGCTCTCAGACTACAATAGGGCAGCAAGGAGGATTTCTTCATCCATTTCAAATGTGTAGATGGAGGCTTTTTGTCCTTTTTTTTATTCAACCCGACTGTTCATTTATAAAAGTGGCCCATGTATGGCTAGCTTTAGGGAATCACAAGGAACTGGTTTCAATGGAACCTTGGTTTACGAGTAACATGTTTTGAAAGACGAGCAACTTTTTTTTAAAAATCCTGGCTCGGTTTGCGAGTGTTGTCCTCCAAAGCGAGCAGGATTCAAGCCAATGGGGTGTGAAGTACCGCATTTGGCCAGAGGTGCGGGGGTGCCGGTGACACTCGGAATGGTTCGGAGCCGCTCGGAGATACTCGGAATCACTCGGAAATACTCGGAAACACTCTGTTCCCAAGTGTTTCCGAGCCTTTCCGAAAGTTTCCGAGTTCAGTTGAGCTGTCCCCGAGTATTTCCAAGGCTCTCCGGCGCCCCCACCTCTGGTCACATGCGGTATTGCATGCAATAGAAGTCAGTGCGGAATAAGTTATCTTCGTTTCCATTGACTTCTATGAGGAAACTAGCTTTGATATGCGAGTGCTTTGGATTACAAGCATTCTCCTGGAACGGATTATGCTCATAATCTAAGGTACTTGGCATGAACTTCACTGACAAGGCTCAAAACTCATGCTAGACTACAGTCCTCTTCTATCCCTTCCTTAAATAATTCTCTGTACATTAATCAAATTTACCTAAAAAGCTGGGAGACGTGCGACACCTCATTTTGTAATAAATGATAACATCCCACAGACACTCAAACAGCAATGTACATTATGAAGGGCAGAAATTCAGCCTAAAAATAGATCCCTCTATTGACTTGTCTGCTATTAAATAAGAATGCGACCCTTAACACCTGCCGAGATAATTATTTATCGGTTGCAGGAGTTTGCTTTTTGCTCATAAAATAATTTCATATTCCATTCAAAATGACTTTTTTTACCGGTGCGGCTTTTTTGTCTTTCTGCTTCCTTAGCTGATGTAATGGAAGGGGCTTTGTGAGTATGTCAGCTGAACTAAAAACTGGAAGTAATGAAGAAGTATAAAACAGTCCCAAAGTGTCATTTCTAAACATTTTGTTCTTTGACGGTATTTTATCCCTAGTCCTTCTGGGAAATTCTAGGTGCATTAGTCATTTGATTCTTTATTAGAGTTATGAAATGGAAGAAAAGGGTTTTCTGCCCATTATAAAAGATCTGTAGAGACATAATTTTTGTGAAGCAGGGCTGGACAAATCCCAGAAGGGCAGCTAGCCAAAAATAAATCACTGGTGTCTAACTTTTTTCAACTTTTTCTTCAGAGAAATGGGACAGATTCACTAAGTCTATACAAAACTTACCAGATACTGAGCAATTTTGTTCTCTCCCAGTGGTTGAACAGAGTTGCAGAGAAGACAAGAGGAGATAAAGTAAGTGAAGCTGAGAAGGGTAGCAGTTAAAGTGTAACTCCAGCCAAAAATATATATATATATTTTGTAAGTTTTAGATGGATAAAGGATTCAGCCGTTGGGTTTTCACTAAAATCTGAGGCTCCATTACTGAATTATTTTTCAACACCATGTGTGGTGCTTGGATTACCAATCAGTCCATTAATTAATGTTACTTTTGTAGCAACATAAATATTTTTTTTTTTTAAACAAAAGAGTAGGGAAATATAGAAGCCCCATCAGCTTGGCATTGCTGTCTGTGTTCCCATTGAAGATTTCCCCTAACTTCCAGTCTGGGGAAGCTATTTTTGAGACAGTACGTGAGAGTAAGTCTTTCTAATGGAGCTCTGGATAGAAGCAAAGAACCGGAGTGGGGTTTTAATCCTTCTCCATTCTATCCACAAATTGAAAAAAAAAAATTTGACTGGATAACCAATAATTACTGGATAGTAACCAAACTGATAAGAGGCATGGAGGAGCTCAGCTATGAGGAAGGATTAGAGGAACTGAATCTATTCCCTCTTGAGAAGAGAAGATTAAGGGGGGATATGATCAATATGTACAAATGCATAAGTGGTCCATATCGTGAACTTGGTGTTGAGTTATTAACTTTAAGGTCATCATAGAGGACAAGGGGACACTCTTTATGTGTAGACGAAAAAAGATTTAATCTCCAAATACGGAAAGGTTTCTTCACATTAAGAGCTGTAAAAATGTGGAATAGACTCCCTTCAGAGGTGGTTCTGGCAAGCTCAGTCAATTGCTTTAAAAAAGGCCTGCATTCTTTCCTAAATGTACACAATATAACTGGGTACTAACATTTATAGGTAAAGTTGATCTAGGGAAAATCCGATTGCCTCTCAGGGGATCAGGAAGGAATTTCTTCCCCAGCTGTAGCAAATTGCAGCATGCTTTGCTGGAGTTTTTTTTTTTGCCTTCCTCTGGATCAACTGTGGGTGTAGGTTTGTGTATATGGGATTGTATTTATTTTTTTTTCTTGGGTGAACTTAATGGACTTGTATCTTTTTTCAACCTGACTAACTATGATTTACAGCCTAAGCAGAACTTTTTCCAACATCATATGCTATAACCCACTATTTATCTGCTTCAGCTCAATTCAACTGCTAATAGAGAAGGAAAATAGCCAATGTTTATAAGAATAGGGGAGCTTGATTGGTAGCCATCTGCTCTACAAAGATAGCGTTGGGCAAATGGTTCGGGCCGAGCAAAAGTTTGGCCCAAACATCACCTGTTTGCCTGTTCAGCAAACACCCGAGTTTGTGGAGCACTCAACAGGTTGTTTGCCCACCAAGCACTCCACAATGCACCGTGTGCTGCACAATGCATTCTAAGCCCTGATTGGGCAAAGCTGGTTGATAAGGAGTGGGGCCGGGAAGCCGGCCATGGCGTCCATAACAACGGATGCGCCATCAGCTGTCAATGAGCTTCCCCGCTGACAGCTGAATAGAAAACAAAACATTGCTTGCAATAAAAAGTGAAAAACCCCAATCCAGGCCCTTCAGGTCTGCTATGGATTTTAAGGGGGAACCCCATGCCAAAATTAAGAAGAAAAAACGCATAGGGTCCCCCCCAAAATTCATACCAGACCCTTATCTGAGCATGCAGCCTGGCAGGCCAGGAAAGGGGGGGGGGCGAGCGAGTGCCCCCCTTCTAACCCATACCAAGTTAAATGCCCTCAACATGGGGAGGTGCTTTGGCCCCTGCCCCAAAGCACCTTGTTCCCATGTTGATGGGGACAAGGGCTCCTTCCTAACAACCTTGGGCTGTGGGGGTCTGTGGGCGGGGGGCTTATCGGAGTCTGGAAGCCCCCTTTAATAAAATGGGGCCCCCAGATCCTCCCCCCCATGTGAATGAGTATGGGGTACATTGCACCCCTACCCATTCACTAAAAACACAAACACCGTTTTTGACAATTCCTTTATTAAAAAAAAAAAAAATAATTCCCCCCGATATAGATTCATTGTCTAACATGCCGCCGCCACAGCTGCCACCTCAGCAATGGCATTGTGACGTCATTTTTTTTTCTTTAGAAAAGTCAGTTTATCTGCAGTAGGTTCTATACATGGTACAGATGCACCACTTTACAGGCAGACTAAGGGGACCACTTTACAGGCAGACTACGGGGACCCCCTCGGCACTATATTTCAAGGAATTTTTAATTTTTATTGTTTCACTTTAAGCATCATTAAAATCACTGCTTCTTTAAAAACAATCTTTTTTAAACTTATTTTTTTGCATTGATACATGTCCCTCAGGGCAGTACACGGACCCCAATACCCTTTTTATAGCCAATAAATTGCATATAAGCCTTCAAAATGGGGATTTTTGATTTTCACGGACGGATCCCATAGACTTCAAAGGGGTTTCGAAGTTTGGGTCCGAACTTTTGCTGTTTTTGGGAGTTATGGTGTGAACCGACTCGAGGGGTGTTCGGCCCATCTCTACTTAGAGACATGGGGTGCAGAGAGCGTTGATGGCCAAATGGAATGGTGGGGAAGAGAAAGGAAAGTGGGTGAGTAAAGCTGTTGAAGGCAGGAACAAAAAGAACCTGTTGTTTGTCCTGCAAGGTCACTTTAAAAATCACATTTGTCACTCAAATTCAGAGATATAAAAATGGACAATTAATCCTGGTCCAATTTAATTGAAGTCATTTTATAGCACCACCGGGCCCATAGTGCAAAGACCTTCGTGTTAATGAAACATTGTAATTCCAGTTTTCAGTTTTCATCTGTAAAGGAATGAGTGACAAATGGCTTTCTGCTTCCCGACTATGCTCTTTCTGTAAACACCATTAGCCGTTAACACTATCACTTTCAATGTATTTTCTTGTTTTCTGCTGTGAAATTGTGCCTGAAAGTGTAATTTCACTGTAATTGGGAATACATTCTGGGCACAAGATCCAAGGATATGATTAGAAACACAGACATCCTTATTATGCTACATATGGCCACACTCCCTGCTTCCCAATAATTTCTCTTTTTAGGATAAAATAAAAGACAATTAATGGAACAGTGTAACAGGTTGTGACCTTCAAAGACTGAAATTCAAATACTAATTATATTCATATTAACAGCTGCTGTGTGGTTGCTAGCATCAAACTGAAATAAAGACGCCAAGCGAGTTTAACAGTTACTCCCAGACGTCGTTCATACTTCCGAAGACCACTTGTGCAAAGATCGCATTTATGGTCTTATTCAAAAAAGTCAAAGTGCTCAATTTACTAAGCCATAAAGATTGTTATTTGTCAAAATGGCTGTTATTTTGAGCAATGACAGCCAATGCGCATTGAAAATAACAGTCACATGGCTAAAAATGATGACCATATGGCATATAACACATGCTTACACAACTTACAGAATGGAGCCTTAAGTATAGTGTGAAAAGTGTAGTTACCCATTAGAGAATGATCAAAACAGAAATTGGACCTCTCCTATGTACAGTATAACACGATAGCAAGAGCATTGACAAAAAATAAATAAAGGAGATAGAAAACTAGGAATCACTTTTAAAGCCAATGTTTAGGTTTGGCATTTTTTTACACAGTTTCATTGGTCCAGCTTAACCAATGTAAATATATAAATGTGCCATACCTGTGGGATTCTTGTGGAAGGTAGAAATTAGACCCCCTTCACATATCCTGTAGTGGGACATGGGTTCCGACTTGCGATTTTAAAAGCAGGATTTACATGCATTTCCACGTGTAGCACATAGGGCTGCCCAATCACTTGACTGTCCTATGTGCGATTGTCTCACCAAAGAAGCTCAGGGAGCAAATTTTGGCCATGAGCCAGGTGCGATTTTACACATTTTGCTATGATTTAAAATCAAGGGCAGAATCACTCTGTTTCTACCTGTGATTGATTCCTGATCACTTAACTGTGAACGGGGTCTTAAGCTGGGTACACACAACCCGTGGGTTGAAGGAACAAAAAAACTGTCTACTTCAGTCGGAGCCATTGTACTAATCATGCGAGGTTAGTACAGCGATCTACCCCGCTGAGCTGTTGTGTTCTGACACGGGGATGGCCCCCCGCCAGAACACTTCGATCAGCGCTCTCTTCCATTGGCTGAGAGCTCTGATTGGGAGTCGGTCAGCTGCTGGTTTTCCAGCATGCATGTCCAACAGAAGTTTGACCGGCTTCTGTCGGACAGACCGACATACACACGGGCAGAATGTCGGCCATGTTTGCCAGAATGTTTTTTGAACTGGCAAATATCTCACAACATTCTGCCCATGTGTATGGGGCTTTAGTGTAGTGGGCATTAGCTGAGAGGTCCTATGACCAGCAGCAAGAGGCTGTTCGCTTGGCACATGTGTCATTCAGGGAACACTTTTCTCAATGTGGGCAAAGCATTTTCTGGTGGGATGAGGCAGAGGCACATTCTCCATATCATCCAATTATAAACACTTTGGGGGAATTTCCTAAAATTGGAGCATGCAAAATCTGGTGTAGCTCTGCACAGAAACCGCAAACTAAAACTAAAATCAGCTTCTAGGTTTTTTTTTTTGTCAAAGCTTAATTGAGCAAGCTGAAGTTAGAAGCTGATTGGTTACTATGCACAGCTGCACAATATTCTAGTAAATCTCCCCCATTGTGTTCATTGAGAAAATGTAAAATGTTATCTCAGTGGAGCCCATGCCAAGTTAGCGACCCTCTGTGTTCAATAAGCAGCAGCGCAGCTGCTCAGCACAGAACCTTGAAGCTAGTTGCAATTACATCAGTAGCAGTGCCTACTACATTCATTGCCATCTTCCAGAGATGTCTTAAACGTATGTACTTAGATTGGTCGAATTTAACTCTCTCTTCTCCCCTGTTCTCTATTTCTCCTTTCTTTCTCTTTCTCCTTTTGTGTAGGCTATGCTTCCTTCCCTGTAGTGTTGGTCCTCTTATCTTACTACAAGTCTTACTGTACAGTTTGTGCCTATCTAATAACAGTAGATTTTTCTAGACTCTAGGTGCGCCGAGGATTCTAGATCACATGAATCAAACTCAGTTTTGTATTTAAAGAAAAAAGATGTTTTTTAATTCAAAATGATTACGGGGTTTAATAAATATGACATTTGATTTAGGTAAAAAGTAACATTTAATGATAGATCCATTTAACTGAAAACAGAGGTTTAGTTGCCTATGCTTGCAAATATATGTGAAAGCCAGTGATGGTTGGTGCTGGAGGATTTTGGAGGGGGGTCCGCACTCACCCTACTGCGGAGCTCCCTTGGACTGTCCGACGCCGCAGCATCCAACTTTACCCAGTCTTCTTTCTGGGTTCTGAATGGCCAGGAAGCCAAAGCATCACAGGGTGGGAGAGCTCGGGGGGCAGTGCTCTGCGCATCAAGGACAATATAAAACTGGCCAACTGGGGCCTCGGGATGTGGTCATGTGCCTGTGAGGGGGTGACAGACCTGGTGGAAACTTATTGGTCTGGCGGGCTGGGGGGGTGGCGCCCCTGCACCCCTTGTGGACCGGCCCCCACTGGGGGAAGCCATACTCCATGCCAAGGCACCTCTGTAAATGATGGTCTTGGTTTGGTTTTAGAACCAATATATCCATGAATGCATTAAGTGCTAGTTTGTCTGGAGGTTACCATATGCCATCTTCATTAAGTTTTTTGTTTTACAATCCAAATTTCTTAACCTTCTGAAGTAGCACATTGTTTTATTTTACTATGCAATTTAATATGCTTATTACATCTTGCATGCCTTCGGTTAAAATTATAAATTATTTAAACCAGCTCCTTCTCCAGCTCTAAAAGTCAATGACAAATTAACAGTAAATGATCGAACAGCTTCAGAGACACCACACTGAGCCAAAGATATATTTCATCTCTGACGTACAAACTTCTTCTCCACCTTAAATAGTACGGTTTATTTAGGCAGATTTATTACCTCCTCCATTAACCTTACTACATATAAAGTGTTTTAATGTTTCTTTTAGGCTGTGAACTCATGTCTTACAGATTAACAAAACTGTGTTTGTTCATCCTGAAAATTAGGAGTCAGAAAGGAAATGAGGTAACTATGGTTTAACAGTCTATTCGGGAGGAGCTAATGATTTACATCAATGTCGGTAGTCACAGTCGGACTTTACTAGAGGCTTAAAAAATAAATGGCCTACCTAATATTATTACTTCAGTAAGTGGTCCATTTGTCTAATGTGCCGCTACCGCCGATGGCCAGTGTTGTCAAATAGACTTTGATGGGTGGATTTTATGTTTTGTTCTGTGTTTGCAAAATGCATCGGCAAGCCATGCCCTTCACCTACAGGTGCAATGCATTTAGAAATGCCTTCCGTAAATTACTGTGAACATAATTCAAAGACATGAATTGTAATGAATGCAAGTATAGCTAACAAAGCAAATTTAAAGAGGACTTGAATTGTGGAAGCTGTGCCCGAAAAGGGGGAGCAGAAGCCAGAGTATTGCCTGTGAGCTCCCTACAGATGATCTTTTTTTTTTCTATGACTTGTACTGGGCTATGTGAGCAAAGCCTAATGGGAACACCAAACTAAAGGTCTGAGAGCTCAACAACTTTTAATATTGATATTGGTTCACAAGAAGAAAAACAGAACAGCCAAAATGTTTTTGGGGGGCTCAAAGACCTCCACTTTTTTCAGGTCTTAAAGTGACTGTAAAGCTTTATCTTATTTTTCGTTAAAATAATAAACATTTTATAATTACCTGCTCTGTGTAGTGGTTTTGCAGAGTGGCCTGGATCCTTCTCAGGTTTTCTCATTCCTGCACTCCTGGCTCCTCCATCCTATCGCATGCCCCTATAGCAAGCAGCTTGCTATGGCGGCACCCGAGCCGAGCCGCTGCTTTGTGTGTCTATTCACACGCGAAGCCGAGGTTCGGCCCCACTCCTTCCGCCTCCTTATTGGCTTACTGGCTGTGATTGACAGCAGTGGGAGTCAATAGTTCTCACTGCTGCCAATAGCCAATCAGCAGTGTGAGTCCCTGGAGAGGAAAGGCTCTCATGGACATCACTGGATCGAGAGGCGGATCGGGTAAGTATTGGGGGGGCTGCTGTACACAGAAGATTTTTTTACCTTCATGCATAGAATGCATGAAGGTAAAAAACCTTGTACCTTTACAACTACTTTAAGCATAATAATTAATAACGAGGACTCAGGATTGGCACAATCACCAGGAATTAATTGCTGTGTACAAATTAGGCAAAACCAGGGTCAAAGGTTCCATTGTTATCAAGACTGAAAGTGATGAGGTGATCAAGTTCATCAGAATGGAAACAGGGGTTCGACCTTCCATTGTAGATACTTGTTCCAGTGACAACCCTTTAAGAGGGAATTTTCTTTTTCTCTTGTCTTCACCTATTTTCTAATAAGTCTACACGATAGGAAGTGAAAGTAAATCTCCTCTATTGGATACAGAAAGCAAAAAAGCCCTGGGTGGGGTTTTAATCCTTACCTACTATATTTAAAATTAAAGCAATTCTGACTTTAGCTATATTTGTGTTACCCTTTTCCCAAAAAATGGCAACACAAAGGCAAAGCAAGTGACCAATTACCAACACATTCATAGTGGTGGTAGCACCTCTCCTAACTATTAGTTCATCTCAATACAGCTGACTTTGGATAAGGGTTTGTGTTCTTTTTTTCCCATCAAAGACATTTTATTTTGTTTTGCTTGTAAATTGTATTTTATTAGCATATAGTGTTTTTTGGGAACTGTCCTGTTTCTTAGTAGGTAGGTAGACTATATGCTGAACAAAAATATGAATGTTGACTGTTGAAGCCCTTTTTATTGATGTCAGTGGAAGCCTTAGCTGTTTATGTTCTTTATAAGTGTTTGTTGGCTGCTGAGTTCTACATTAATTTTTAATAATCAGCCTCTGTGTGATGTTGGTAAAGGGGCGTACAGGAAACTCCATCTCTTATGGCAGCGGGGTGCAGATTGCTATGCTTAAGGGCTTTAGGATTAGTTTTCTACCTATTGGGGAATCATTATGGAAATTGGTTGTTCTCCCTGATAAGTTGCTGTAATAAGCAGGATCATAGTCATTCAAGCAAATGCATGTATGCTCCTTGTCAATTTGATTGGAGGCAATCCAGTGTTAGGAATAACTACTTCATATATATGCTGGAAAATAAAAACTTTATTGTACAATGCCTCAGACAGAGAACAGTAACTATGACTGTGTAAAACATGTAACATTCATAACTTGCTGGAGTCCATATCTATTATTAGTGACAGATAATCCTGCTCTAGTGCTTGGCTTCAGGACTTTAGTCCTACAACTAGAAACACATTGCAGTGCTTCTACCTCTTTAATTAAACATCCATGGCTAAATGGCCAGTGCTCAGGCATGGATTGCGGTCTGCTGAAGAACTGGAGATGCTGGCAATCTTCCTTTCTATAGTCCTACAACTGCTAGACACTCCATGTAATAAATATGATCAGGAAGATGCTCAGTTAAAGATTTCAGTCCTTTAAACTGCTTGGTAATTGCTTAAATGTGTGTAAACCCTGCCAATGAACCTCTCTTATTTTGTACATTTGGTCTATTAAATATACAATTGAAAGTGTTTTCACGTATCCGTTAGATAACTACAATGAAATACCTCCGAAAGAAGATCACACCATTCGGTCCATTTGCGCAATGACGTTACCAAGTCCTAGGCTGCTCCCTTTGTGTTTTGTCAGCAAATTGCATCATCAGGGGGCCAGGGACTGTTTTAGTCTCACTGGAGGTACTGAATATATATATATCTGTGTTAGTGAGCACTTCTCCTTTGCCGAGCTAATCCATCCACCTCACAGGTGTGGCATATCAAAATGCTTAGACAGCATGATTATGGCACAGGTGTGCCTTAGGCTGGCCACCATAAAAGGCCACTCTAAAATGTGCAGTTTTATCACACAGCACAATGCTACAGATGTCGCAAGTTTTGAGAGAGCGTGCAAATGGCATGCTGATTGCCGGAATGTCCACCAGAGCTGTTGCCCTTGAATTGAATGTTCATTTCTCTACCATAAGCTGTCTCCAAAGGTGTTTTAGAGAATTTGGCAGTACATCCAACTGGCCTCACAACCGCAGACCACCTGTAACCCCACCAGCCCAGGACCTCCACATCCAGCATCTTCACCTCCAAGATCGTCTGAGACCAGCCACCCGGACAGCTGCATAATCAAAGAATTTCTGCACAAACTGTCAGAAACCATCTCAGGGAAGCTCATCTGCATGCTCGTCATCCTCATCGTGGTCTCGACCTGATTGCAGTTCATCGTCATAACCAGCTTGAGTGGGCAAATGCTCACATTCAATGGCATCTGGTACTTTGGAGAGATGTTCTCTTCACAGATGAATCCTGGTTTTCATTGTAGAGGGCAGATGGCAGACAGCGTTTATGGTGTTGTGTGGGTGAGGGGTTTGCAGATGTCAACGTTGTGGATCGAGTGTCCCATGTTGGCGTTGGGGTTATGGTATGGGCAGGCGTATGCTATGGACAATGAGCACAGGTGCATTTTATTGATGCAATTTTGAATGCACAGAGATACCTTGACAAGATCCTGAGGCCCATTGTTGTGCCATTCATCCACGATCATCACCTCATGTTGCAGCATGATAATGCACGGCCCCATGTTGCAAGGATCTTTACACAATTCCTGGAAGCTGAAAACATCCCAGTTCTTGCATGGTCAGCATACTCACTTGACATGTCACCCTTTGAGCATGTTTGGGATGCTCTGGATTGGCGTATACAACAGCGTGTTCCAGTTCCTGACAATATCCAGCAACTTCGCACAGCCATTGAAGAGGAATGGACCAACATTCCACAGGCCATAATCAAGAACCCGATCAACTCTATGCGAAGGAGATGAGCTGCACTACGTGAGGCAAATGGTGGTCACACCAGATACTGACTGGTTTTCAGACACTCCCGAACCCCCCCAATACAGTAGAACTGCAAATTTTAGAGTGGCCTTTTATTGTGGCCAGCCTAAGGTCATCTGTGCAATAATCATGCTGTCTAATCAGCATCTTGATAATCCATCCACCTGTGAGGTGGATGGATTATCTCGGCTAATGAGAAGTAAACACTAACACAGATTTAGACAGATTTGTGAACAATGTTTGAGAAGTTCAGCTCATGATAAATAGGAGCAAACACAAAAGTGTTCCATTTATAATTTTGCTCTCTCTCTCTCTCTCTCTCTCTCTCTCTCTCTCTCTCTCTCTCTCTCTCTATATATATATATATATATATATATATATATATATATATATATATATATATATATTTTAGTGCACTGAGTAATTCAGTTCAGTTTATTACCCTGTTGCTATAAACTGCTGTGCTGAATGGAGTAGGATCCATCCATCCCATAGGCTGCTAAGTCTGTATATATGTTGATACATACACTCTGGTAAGCAATTTGGATGACCTCTCTGGGTGCTACACCTAAAGTATAAAAAAAAGGCCTGGTTTTGGATGGAGTGCTGTCTGTGCCCCCCGTTAGGAAAACTCACCCTCTCTATTAGCCCTGTTTACTATTATAATTGATAGTGAAAGTAAAAGAAAATCCCAAAGTTTGGGTTGTCCCCAACCCAAAAGCAATAGTGGGGAAATCTTCCAATGGGGACACTAGTTTTGGTGACCTGGGGATCCCCAAGCAATTCCCTTCATCTGCAGGGATTTCCTCTCACTTCCTGTTTGGCTATGGTACAGGAAGTGAAGCAAAATCTCTGCAATGGGACATACATGGCGAAAAAAAAAATCTGACAGGGGTTATAACCCTCCCTTACTTTATCCAAAATGAAAAAAAGAGTTTTTTCTATAGTTCTACTTTAACTGTTGAAGTTCCTCTGGGCACTGATCCTTTTCACTGAGCTGCTGAGTTGCAATTTCACTGTGGCAGTGTGTTTATTTGTGCTCATTATGGATTGCTTACATGTGAGTACGTGCTTTTTATGAAATATGGATTAATTGTATTACAAATGACACTATGTGAGTTGTTTAATTTTTACATATTAGATACCTGGTCTATGGATTTTTGCTGGATAACATAAAGCTGAACCTTTGGAAGGCTATATGAAGTATCCATAGTTTGTCACGTTACCATTGAGTGCTTTTTGGCCACTCGTTAATAGAGGGTAATTTATTTTCTGTAAGTGGTGTGATATGTCATTGTTTCTCAATGATTCTTTGACCTGCATGGATCTATATTATAGACTATATTTACTCACAAATTGTTGATTTACACAATTTCATTGGACACTTGATTTGTTTTTTTTTTTATTATTTTGTTTATTTAGCACTGCACCTTTTTGGTTTATTGGTTTGGTATATTGGGTATCACAATTTGGGGCTGGCAGCTTCATTAGTATACACTTTTCACCCGAATGCTGAGAATGTATAATTTTTTATGCATCGGGTTGCCTCTCCTGTCCACCAACTAAATTTTTTTTTCCTATAATAAATTATGTACCCTCTCTGAGCCACCCAATACAGGTCAAAGGTTGTTTTGTAATAAAGTACTTGCTTCATGGCTACATGTTGCCACCCAGAGGGATGTACCCATCAACACCTTTACATTACTTTGGTGCAAAGCTTTATTTTCTCTTTGCATTCTGCAGAGACCTATGGTATATGAAATATCACCGGCAGTTTGTGAAGCACAGGGTATGAATCTTGTCTTGTAAGCGTGTGACAAGTCCCAAACACTCAAGCTATTTAGCCAATGGTGCTTTTGATTTGGTTTTTGCAGCTATCTCTACATTTATCACCGACAATATTATATCATTTAGAGTCTATAGCTGCTGGATTCTTGGCTACAGAATACTACATTCATTTTTACCCCTCCTTTTTTTTAAGTCAAAAGCTTAAACTACCCAAAAGGTGATTCTTACCAAGCCTTATGGAAGTGAGGTACCTAAGAAGCAACCTCGTTCATTTTTGTCAACCACTCTTCTTGTTATAGCATCTTCTTAAGTGGCACTCTAGACAATGGTAAACACTTAATTTGGCCATTTGCAGTGCATGTGTGACAGCTTGCGATCCATCCTTATTTCCAAGCTATATATGCATAAAACTAGAGTAGTTGAAGAAAGGCTGCAATAATATGTAAGTGCCCTTTTTGATTGCCTCATCTTAGTTCATGCAAGGTTATTTGTCATGCTTGGTTTGTTATGCTCTCAAAAGACTTGCAGAACTAATCGGAAAAATGATTAGGTGAGTCACTGTTTAACGGAGCAACCGCTATATGAAAGTTATCGCATATCTCATTTTCTTGTCAAAAACCAATCAAGCTGGTAAAAAGTTGTATTCACTGAACACTATTACTCATTCAGATGAGATAATTTTGCTCATATCTAAGCTAGGAATTCAATAAGTTGGTCATGAGGGCTGAAATATTACAATAGACGGTTTTGTTTAGATTTGCGGGAACATTTGTTTAGAGTCACTCGTAAAGCGGTGTCAAGTTTGTTCTTTGACTTGCAAGGTGGAAGAATACGTGCGTTGAGTGAGATGAATGAGTCTGTCAAAGAATTCCCATGTGGACTGGATCTGGAGGCAGGCTGAGTAGGAATAGGTCGGATTATAGTATAGAAACAGTGATCAAGGCAGGAAGTGTAAATTACTCCATCAAAGACTATTTGTTAAAGGGACAATATTGCCAAAAAGGAAAAGGCAGCATAAAGTGAAAATATGCTTTACACCCCACTACTTATACTTCTATTTCCATTGCTCCTCTATTGCCCTATTTGCTCACTGCAAAAAAGACAAGAATCATTGTGAGAGGTCCAAGTTAACGTGGTTGGAGTTTTCACAGAGCCGAGAATTTTTAACCTACCCCCACATATCTATGATGGAACCATTGATGAGGAAAGGGGAAGAGTATCACTGGACACATAAGATTATGTCATTGGTATAGCTATTTTAAAGTATTAAGGGTGATGTAAATAATCTGGTTCTCGGCCAGGCAGATTATTCACTTTGGAGGATCTCCACAGTCACCTTGGCTTGTAGTGTAGTTTAACAAAAATAGAAATTGAAGAGCCATGCTACTGTTAGGAGGTCCAGATATAACTCTATTCGCAAAAAAATGGGGGGGGGGAATCCAAAATGTAGCCAACATGTTTCAGGGGTCCAAAAATGACCAAACAAATGGCAACCACCCCACCCAATAACAAGCCTTTGCAGCAGGGAGCACATGGAAGGGGAACACACATCAAAAACAAACAAAAATTCCCAGTTCACTTACCAGCTAAAAACCAGCTTGGTTTTCTTGCAGGCTAGCTGGTAAGTGAGCTAGGAATTTTTGTTTGTTTTTGATGTCCAAAATAGCCCCCTTCATCAGGGTTGCCAAACCAGCTGCTGACGACACCTGGACATGTAATCACACTTGAAAAAATCATATTCAGCCTAGGTTCACACTGAATGCGGGTTAGAAATCATGCAAGTTCAGCTGAACTTGCACAATTTCAAACTAGCAATGCAGTCTGACTTCAGGGGCGATTTGACAGACATCTGTGCGGGTTCAAATCACCCCCGAAGTCATCAAAAGTAGTACAGGAACTACTTTTGGGAATCGGGGGCTGATTCGGACGGTGCCATTGCAATGTCAAATTGCATGCCAAATCGGCCCAATGTGAACGTAGGCTAAAGGTCCAGCTCACTTCTAGTTTCTTCACATTGGGGTTGATTTGCTAAAGGCACATAGACTATGCACTTTGAAAAGTGCAATTGTACTCTGCAAGTACAGTTGCTCCAGAGCCTAGTTAATGAGCAGAAGCTCTGCTGATTTTCATCATCCAATCATGTGCAAGCAATAATGCTGTTCTTTTAGATTTTCCTTGCACGTGATTAGATATTCTTTGCAAAGTGAAGCTTAACCACCTTTACTTTTGAGCAAGTGCACTTGCAGAGTGGACAGTCTTTTTTTGCCTTTAGTAATTTAACCCCATTGTGTTCAATCAAGCCCCTGAAACATGTAGGTACTCTTTGGATTGTCCTCCTGATCAAATTGTATCTGGACCTCTTATCAGTGGTGTGACCCTTCAGTTTTCATTTTTGGAATCTGAAGATTAGCTTCTGAAATACCTAGTGCTGTATTGTTAAACCCTTAATGCAGTCCTTTAAGTGGGCTTTAATGCCCAGGAGGCAGCATGGCTTCTGTATCATGTGACTGCTATGATTGGCTATGATTGGCTCTCACAGCAGTCACATGTCCTCATGCGGCCATGGAGACATATGTACAATGGTTGGATATTAAAGCCCACTTTTTTTTTACACCAAAAATATACCTTATGTGGCTGGAAGGAGGGTAAAAAGAGGCTTGGTTCACAACTATGCATTTTTTGGTGCTTTTTTCAGAAACATACTACAGTTTATTTAACATGGCTTCCTATGGGACACGTTCCCATCCTCTTTTTCAACTACGACGTTTTTGGAAAGGGTCAGAGACTTTTTTAAACAGTGCTTTTTTTTCTTTTTTAGCTCAATAGACTTCAATGGAGAAGCTACAGAAAACTTGCAGTGCATTTTTGTCGCTATTTTACCAAAATGTGTGTTTTTTAATCTGCCCAACAACAATTTGGCTAAAAAAAAAAGTATCTAAAAATGCAAAACACAAATTGCGGCAAAATCGAGTGTGCCTAAACCCAAAAAGCATTGCAGAAATGGATCAAAAGCAAACTGCATTGGTGTGAACCGAGCCTAATAGAAGGGAGAGAGTCACATGTTCCTCCATACCAGATTTTCCGTATGGCTTCAATAAAAAAAAGCGAAATGTTTTGCTGCATCTGTGTAACCGATGAGTGGCAGAAATTTTATAACGAGAGACGTTAGGTGGTTTTATGAGATTCTATAAATATTCAAATAATGCAGGCAAAAATCACTAATAGATGTGTTCCATCACAAATGCGAGACTTATAGTCAAAGACAACAATCATAAATTCCCCCATCTTCATTTAGACACAGTGGTTTATTTACTGAGATTGAAGAGTAAAAAATCTGATGCAGCTCTCCATAGAAATCAATCAGCTTCCAGTTTTTTTGTCAAAGCTCAAAGTGGTTGTAAAGGTAGAAGGTTTTTTATCTTAAGGCATTCTATGCATGAAGGTAAAAAGCCTCAGCCCCCGCAATACTTACCTGAGCCCCATCTATATCCAGCGATGATGCATGAGAGGCTTGGCTCTCTGGGACTCTCCCTCCTCATTGGCTGAGATGGCAGGAAAACGGCATTGGCCTCCACTTTTATCAATGAAAGTCAGTGAGCCAATGAGGAGAGAGAGGTGACAGGCCAGATCTCTGAATGAGCACACAGAGCTGCAGCTCGGCTCGGGTGCCCCCCATAGCAAGCTGCTTGCTGTGGGGGCACTCGACAGGAGGGTGGGGCCAGGAGCGCAGGCGAGCAGGGCCAAAACTAGGGGGGTTAGGGGGGCGCCTGCCCCAGGTGACACATCTAGGGGGGTGCCGCCAGGGCACAGACATCTCCCTAATTATCCGACATCTCCTCTTTCCTCCTATCTGGCTCAAATGACAATTAGGCCTCATTTACATGGAGCATATGCACCCATGCCCAGTGTGATGGCCGTGTACCACTTGGGGATGCTTGGTGCTCTGTGCAATCCCTGTACAGGCAGTCCAGTCAAAGTCAATTGGACGCGGCAGCTCCATGGACAAAATTTGACATGCAGACAGGAAGAGATGCATGTATCCAAACGCACAGTGTCTGCATTTGGATCTGTGCACCCACTTCCATAGGTGAAGCTCTCTCAGATGCAGCAAAAAGTGGCTCAGAGTACAGGACCTGTCTCAGCACCTGTCTGAATGAGCCCTTAGGGGAATTTATCAAAACTAGAGCAGACAGAATTTGGAACAGCTGTGCATAGCAACCAATCAGCTCATAGCTTTGATTTTAAAGCTGAACAAGCTGAAGATAGAAGCTGATTGGTTGCCATGCACAGCTGTTCCAAATTCTGATTGCACCAGTTTTGACAAATTCCCCTCACTGTGTGTTACATTTCTTACTCCTGACCACTGCATTCTAAGTACAGCACATTCTTTGTTATAGTGGTTGTAAAGGCACAAGGTTTTTAATCTTCATGCATTCTGTGCATAAAGGTAAAAAAACCTTCTGTGTGCAGCAGCTCCCCCCCCCCCCCCAGCCCCACCTAATACTTACCCGAGCCACTTCTCGATCCAGAGATGTCCACGAGAGCCTTGGCTGTCTAGGGACACTCCTGATTGGCTTTTGGAAGCAGCAGAAAGCATTGTTTCACACTGCTGTCGATCACAGCCAGTGAGCCAATCAGAAGATGGAGGGAGCGGAGTCGAGCCATGGCTCTGTTTGTGAATGGACTCATAGAGCCATGGCTTGGGAGCGTGCCTGCTTGGATGCCCCTATAGCAAGCTGCTTGTGGTTGGGGTATCCAGAAAGAGGGAGGGGCCAGGGGTGGCAGCAAGGGACCCAAGAAGAGGAGGATCCGAGCTGCTCTGTGCAAAACCACACAGAGCAGGTAAGTATAACATGTTTATTATTTAGAAAACAAAAACAAAAAACAAAACTTTAATATCACTTTAAGATTAGCTTTGTGTAGTAAAGGATATGCAATAGAACAGTTTTATTTTATTAAAATAAGTGTACTGAGGTTTGTACTGTCTGTTACATACTCGCTTGTGGCACAGTCAGTAATACATATGGCCATTTAACCGCTTGCTGACCAGCGCATGCCAATTTATGTTGGTAGAATGGCACTGGTGGGCAAAAGGGCATACAGGTACGTCCCCTTTAGGAACCAGCACTGCAGCACACGCCGCGTTCTCCGTGACGGCGGGTCCTGCGGACTCGATGTCCGCCGGGTGCCCGCGATCGTGTCACGGAGAGATAGAACAGGGAGATGCTTTTGTAAACAAAGCATTTCCCCGTTCTGCCTTGTGTCTTGACAGAGATCACCGCTCTCTGTCATCGGGAGCAGTGATCACTGTCATGTGTGTTGAAGCCCCTCCCCCCACAGTTGTAATCACTCCCTAGGACACACTTAACCCCTTCATCGCCCCCTAGTGGTTAACCCCTTCACCGCCAGTGTCATTTACACAGTCATCAGTTCATTTTTATAGCACTGATTGCTGTATAAATGACAATGATCCAAAAATAGTGTCAAAAGTGTCCGATGTGTCTGCCATAATGTCGCAGTCTCGATAAAAATTGCAGATCGCCGCCATGGTAATAATAAAAAAAAAATAATAAAAATGCCATAAAACTATCCCCTATTTTGTAGACGCTATAAATTTTGGCCAAACCAATCAATATACGCTTATTGCGATTTTTTTTTTTTACCAAAAATATGTAGAAGAATACATATCGGCCTAAACTGAGGAAAAAAATAGTTTTCTCTATATTTTTGGGGGATAGTTATTATAGCAAAAAGTAAAAAATAAAAATATTTTTTTTTTTCAAAATTGTCGCTCTTTTTTTTTTTTATAGCGCAAAAAATAAAAAACACAGAGGCGATCAAAATCCACCAAAAGAAAGCTCTATTTGTGGGAAAAAAAGGACATCAGTTTTGTTTGTGTACAACGTCGCACAACCGCGCAATTGTCAGTTAAAGTGACGCAGTGCTGAATTGCAAAAAGTGCTCTGGTCAGGAAGGGGGTTAAATCCTTCTGGGGCTGAAGTGGTCAAGCCCCTCCCACTGTTGATGCAATTTGACCACATCCACAGTTTTGGCGTGGCGCCGCTATATTGCCACATACCATTTTTCTTGGGGGGGTGCAAAAAAATTTGCAGCCGCGAGTGCCACTACGCCACTGCCGGCAAGGGACCCAAAAAGAGGAGGATCTAAGCTGCTCTGTGCAAAACCACTATACAGAGCAGGTAAACAGGGGCGTTGCTAGGTCTACAAAATATCTGGGGCTAGAGCCCATAGCAGCGTAGTAAAGAAAGTCATACGCTTGGGCGGGCATACACATGTATATACAGCAATATACGGGTGTGTGTGTGTATATCCCCAGAGAGCCCCCCACTTACATCAGGGTCCCCAGAGAGCCCCCTTACATCAGGGTCCCCAGAGAGCCCCCCTTACATCAGGGTCCCCAGAGAGCCCCCCTTACATCGGGGTTCCCAGAGAGCCCCCTTACATCAGGGTCCCCAGAGAGCCCCCCTTACATCAGGGTCCCCAGAGAGCCCCCCCTTACATCGGGGTTCCCAGAGAGCCCCCTTACATCAGGGTCCCCAGAGAGCCCCCCTTACAACAGGGTCCCCAGAGAGCCCCCCCTTACATCGGGGTTCCCAGAGAGCCCCCTTATATCAGGGTCCCCAGAGAGCCCCCTTACATCAGGGTCCCCAGAGAGCCCCCCTTACATCAGGGTCCCCAGAGAGCACCCCACTTACATCAGGGTTCCCAGAGATCCCCCTTACATTAAGGTCCCCAGAGAGCCTCCCCCTTAAATTGGGGTGCCCAGAGAGTCTCCCCCTTAAAATCAGGGTCCCCAGAGAGCCTCCCCCTTGCATCAGGGTCCCCAGAGAGCCTCCCCCTTGCATCAGGGTCCCCAGTGAGCCCCCCACTTACATCAGGGTCCCCAGAGAGCCTCCCCTCCCCTTGGGGACCCCTGCAGAGACTCGGGGCTATGGGCCCCAGATTCGGGGCTATAGCCCCAAAAGCCACCCCCTAGCGACGCCACTGCAGGTAAGTATAACATGTTTGTTATTTTTTGCAAAAAAAAAAAAAAAACGAGACTTTAGTAATACTTTAACTGAACAAGCTGAAGTTAGAAGCTGATTGGCTACCATGCACAGCTGCACCAGATTTTGCACGCTCCAGTTTTAGTCAATCAGCCCAATTAACTATTATCGGAATGGTTAGTTGACATACACCGTTGTTTTTTACTTTGTTGTTAAGTAAATGTGGAGTGCTATGCTTCAGTCCAATCTAGGGAAATAAGCAGAAAATATCAAATCAAAGGGAAGACAAACATTGTGGATTAAAGCTGACAAGATGCCGACAGAGTTCAGATAAAAGAAAACTTATATGCTATATAGAGTTCAAAATAAACAAAAAGATAAGCATAAGCAAGTATTCCGAGCACCGCTTTATATATCTGTATATAATTATAAGTTCTTTCCGTCCCCTGCTGCCTCAGCTCCTCCAGGCATAGAGTCCTGCTGATATATCTATACACTGATAACAGCGCTAACATGCTGTATTGTAAAATAATAAACCTGCTTACATGATAAAAAATATAGATGTTGTAAGGAATGGTTGTATGCATAGAGAGGTTCCTTATTAGTCTGCAAGGGTGGCAAAATGTTCTGGAGGAAACTTTGCTGGGATGCAAACATTTAATGTATTTACAATTTATGAAGATGTTTAAAACAGATTTACAGCAAAAAACAGCAAGATAAAAAAAGAACAGATTGTTACAAGATATAAAATTCCAGCTTTTTTTTGCAACATTCAACTCTAATCCAGATATTTCTCCCCGCAGTACCTTTTGATTCCATTAGATGTCCTCAGTTTGATGGCTAGCAGCATTCAACCCACTTCCTCTGAGTCTAAATTGTTCTAGATCCACAACAACTTGTGACTGGACAGAGAAAGGAGAAGGAGCACATAGCTTATCTCTCTATCACTCTGCTGTCCCTTCCTATTAGCATGCCTCTTGTCAGCACATGAACCGATTGGTTGCCTGTCCTGCTTCTTCCTCTTACACTTCTGCTCTGCTGTATAGGGACTGATTCCAAGTCAGGTACCTACACTGCTTTCATTAAAGCTGATCTCTGTGTTTTAGTGAAGGTTAAAAGGTTCCTCTGGATTAAGCTTGTCCAAACAAATTATTACCTTCACTACTATAGGCGACCGCTGTGTCCGTTTTCTAAATTGTTTGTAGCCTCAGTTAAATACAAAATACAATATCAGCTAGCCACTTAACCACTAGCCGACCAGTGCATGACGATGTATGTCGGCACAATGGCATGGCTGGGGAAATGGGCGTACAGGTACGTCCCCTTTAGGTCAGGGCATTGTGGGTGCACCGCGTACTCTGTAACCGTGCCCGCAGGTCCAGCGGACTCGATGTCTGCTGGGGGCCGTGATGTTGACCGTGCAATGTTGACTCTGTGACCGTGCCCGCAAGTCCCACGTACTCGATGTCCGCCGGGGGCCCACGATCGTGTCACGGAGCGGCAGAACGGGGAGATGCCTTTGTAAATAAGGTATTCCCAGTTCTGCCTAGTGACATGACAGAGATCTACTGCTCCCTGTCATCGGGAACAGTGATCGCTGTCATGTCAGTGGTAGCCCATCCCCCCCACAGTTAGACTACCTCCCTAGGATACACTTAACCCCTTGATCATCCCTAGTGTTTAACCCCTTCCCTGCCAGTGTCATTTACACCAGTGGTCATCAACCCTGTCCTCAGGGCCCACTAACAGGCCAGGTTTGCAAGATAACTGAAATACATGACAGGTGATATCATTTGCTGCTCAGTGATTGCAGTATTCTAGTCTGCATCTCCCCAAGGTAAAACATAAAACCTGGCCTGTTAGTGGGCCCTGAGGACAGGGTTGATGACCACTGATTTACACAGTAATCAGTGCATTTTTAAAGCACTGATCACTGTATAAATTACAATGGTCCCAAAATAGTGTCAAAAGTGTCCGCCATAATGTCACAGTTATGATAAAAATAGCAGATCGCCGCCATTACTATTAAAAACAAAATTAATAATAAAAATGCCATAAATTTATCCCCTATTTTGTAGATGCTATAACTTTTGCGCAAACCAATCAATATACGCTTATTGCGATTTTTTACCAAAAATATGTAGAAGAATACATATCGGCCTAAACTGAGGAAAACTTTTTTTTTATATATATATATATATATATATATATATATATATTTTTTTTTTTTTTTGGGGATATTTATTATAGCAAAAAGTAAAAAATATTGCTTTTTTTTTTTTTTAAATTGACGCTCTTTTTTTGTTTGCAGCGCAAAAAATAAAAAAACGCAGAGGTGATCAAATACCACCAAAAGAAAGCTCTATTTGTGGGAAAAAAAGGACGTCAATTTTGTTTGGGTGCAACGTCTAACGACCGCGCAATTGTCTTGTCCTTCTGGGGCTGAAGTGGTTAAAGTGGTTAAAGACCACTCACCGCATATATACTGCGGCAGGGCGGCTCTATTGTGCGAAACCACATACCTGTACGTTGTTTCATGCAACAGACAGTGTGGGCGCGTGTCTTATGGATGAAGAGAGCCGGCTTGGGAGCGAGCACATATCAGTGCCCCCCACGGCAAACAGCTTGCTATGGGGGCACTCGGCAAGAGGGAGGGGCCCAGATCGCTGGCGTGGGACCCGAGAAGAGGAGGATTGGGACTGCTCTGTGAAAAAACACTGCACAAAGCAGGTAAGTATGTTAGGTTATTTTTTGTAAATACTAATTTTTCCTGTACAATCACTTTAAGGTTTATTAAGATATATAAAAAAAAATAAATAAATATATTGTATATAGATAGATATACAGTAGATAGATAGATAGATAGATAGATAGATAGATAGATAGATAGATAGATAGATAGATAGATAGACAGTATATAGTTCAGTTTCTATTAAAAAAAAAAAAAAAACTATATTTTTTTATTTCTTTTTTTAGAATAGAAACTGAACTTCTACTACAAAGTGATCTCTTAAAAAAAAAAAAAAAAAAAAAAAGTTTAAATTCAGAATGATCCCTTAGCTCATAATCTCTCGCTTGCCGCAGTCATGTGTGCCATTTTATAAAATCAAGTTAAAACGATCTCCTACTTTGATGCAATTTCCTCCCAGCTCCGATCTTCAGGGAGCCTTCACATGTTGGCGTTTTCTAAATAAATGTAATACTAGCTTTAAGTTATTGTGTCCTCTATAATTGCGTTTCACCTTTGTTCCCAGTCATACTGTTTCTTTGTTATCCTTGTTGCGATTAAATGGCAGCTCTGGGACTGTCACACTTTTATTGTTGTTGCAGGGTTTTTTTTTCTACTTTGTCTTTATTTCTTGATATCTATGGCTGCAGCTGTAGGCGCTTGTTCCCTCCTGCCAGAAAAGGGTAACCGTCAGGTCTTCAGTTATATTGAAGCCCTTGCTTTTATTTACACACCAGTTAGGACTCAGGTTTCCATCACTCTGCTTGGTGAATAACTGCAGCTCTGATCTATAGGGGATCGAAATCATTCAGTATTCATGCAAGCAGCCTGGTTTTGACTGTGCAGGGACTGACCATATTGTCAAACTGTGTGTGGAGGTTTAGAAATGTAGACCTAGCAGAGACCATCAAAACTGAATTATAGACCCAGCTGGGAAAGGGCACAGCACTCAGCTTCATCTCACAAAGCCAAAAAGAACGTTTGATACCTGGGCTGAACTGCGGCACAGCCATTTTTTGCTGCCTAGCTAATAAACAGGGAATAGACAAGCAACTGAACATTTAGACAGAATGACTAAAAGCAACATAAAATCATAAATATAAATACAATAAAAGTATTACAAATCAGCGTAAAAGACAGCAACAGTGTGCATAGAACATTAACTATAACAACCAGATTACAGGTTATCGTATTTGGTTTAGGGATAGATAGATAGATAGATAGATAGATAGATAGATAGATAGATAGATAGATAGATAGATAGATAGATAGATAGATAGATAGATAGATGATCCATCAATGGCCAGCTTTAGACATTTTTCAGCTTATTTCTTGACACCTGATCATGCCTGACTATGCGCAACATGCAGAATCCTATTGCTTTGTCTTATTGTCCCTGTTCATGCTGGTATGCTCTGTCACTCTATGCCCTATGCTCAAACGGTACATGAGTAATTTTTTATAGAGTTGTAGCGCTTACCACTACAGGAGTCATTAGATATGATGGGTTCCATCTTCTGCTACAACCCTCTAAGCTGTTTTGTCTCCACTGACACACCTGGTTGTAATTTGGAGGCTGCTCATACCTGTTAAGCGTTAGTATGCAGCCACTCTATAACAGTACACAATAAATAGGCTACAAGCAACTTGGTGGTAAATGGAATATGTGTATTAAGACAAGGCAAGGTAACATGAAGTACAAACCTATAAATGGGCAAAGATCACATTAGAATATGTTAGGCATTTAACTTAGACCACATAAACGCTAAACTAAAGAATCGTATATTTCATGGCATTAAAAAATGGAATAAAAAGTGAGGTATATAATGATGGTAAAGGAAGTCTCAAAGTACAGCAAAAGCCAATTTAAAGAAAGTGCCTTAGAGTGCACTCTGTAGTGATACAACGCTAGTGTGAAATGTTAAGCTGGCTCACATTGGGGCCCTTCTGTGAGGGGGTGCATATGAAGCAATCCCTTTAAGAGTGTGCAATGGAAGGCTAATGGGCTGCTAAGTAAGAAGCAGTCTTTATATCATTAACTGTGTCAGTGTTTAGATAAACACAGATGGCTCAGCTCACTACTACTGGTGCAAAAGTATCTGGTTCAGCTCACTTGGCGGTCTGCTGTCCTCGGTCCTCAAGAACAGATCCTCACAAGGCTCAATCTCTTAGCTCTTGTCCTTGTTGATTCTTCCCTGCTGCTCAGCTCAGCAAGAAACCTCTTAATGGCTCAGTCCCACTGATGCTATGCTCAGACACCAGCAACAGGTTTGTGTCCTTTCTGGTGTAGGCACAGACACCCCAGAGATGGGTCTACACTGTCTGGTCCCTGTCCTGCAAGAGACTCTGGCTCTGGTCTGTACAGTTTGGCTTGCTCTCACAAAAGACCCCAATCTCTATTGAGTTGCCTGGAAAAAGTCTGTTTAGTTTCCCCTTTGTTCTGCAGGGAACAATGGGTAGTGAAGTCCACAGCTCCATCAGCATCCCTTCAATTGGATTGCACTGTGCCCCTTTAAGGACTACATGTCCCAGAATCCATGGAAGTTTCTGCATGGCAAGTCCTCTTGCCACTGATTGGCTCAAATCCTCTGCTGTTGGGTGGGGGAGGGCAGAAGTGAGTGGGGAATTTCACACAGAGCCTGCTCTGCTCACTTAGCAGGGAAGCAAGATTTGATAGCCAGCTGCTGCATAATGCACAGAAATACTGTCACTGCTCACAGATGGTGGGGGGGAGAAGTAAGAGAGAGCTGCACACAACCAAAAGAATGTTTGGCTACAGAGTAATCAGGTCCTTTTGCCCTCTCCAGACTTTAGTGGGTACATGTGTAAACAAACGACATATGCATTTGTGCGGTTTCTTGTGTGCGTTTTTGCACCTAGAAACTCCTCCCCTCCTCTAGGACTGCTCTCCCCTTCTTGCCTAGCCTGAGAAACAAATGCCTGCAGCTTGATACATGTACAAAAACAATAGCACAATGATTGTAAAATGCTTGTAAAATGCCTGAAAAAAAAGCTTTGGAATCACTAGGAATATACTCTGCTCTCGTGTGAATGCAGACTAACATGCACTCATAAATGAAGATATAGGAATTAATTTACTAAGATAAATAAAGGGTGTTCCCTTTGCAAGGGAATATTCCCTTAGCTTAGGGAATGAGATGGAGCTCTGCTGACTTCCATCATCTAATAATTTGCAAACAAAAATACTTTTTTTGTGTATAAGATTAGGTATTATTTGCAAAGTAAATTTACACCACATTCACTAAGGAAAATTCCCTTGCAAAGTGAGCAGCCTATTTTCCTTTGGTAAATCACTCTCCTGGTGCATAATAAGACATATCCAAAAAATCTCTTAATTCAGAGATGAAAAATATTGCAATAGAGCTTTGGGACTGTCCCAATGTTATTATTATTTGTTTTTTTTCACTTTCCTTTTTTGATTTTTTGATCTCTATGGTTACATCTTTATGCTCTAGTTATTGTACTCATGTACTAACTGTCCCAATGTTATTATTATTTAAGTTTTTTTTTTTTTTTTTACTTTCATTTTTTGATTTTTTGATCTCTATGGTTACACCTTTATATTCTAGTTATTGTACTCATGTACAATAACAAATATGTCATTTTAATGTTTTTTTAGCCCTGGGGAAGGGGTGATAGTTCCTTAAAAAGTGTGAGACATTTGTTTTGTTGACTGCTGTTTTGAAGGTATAACCCAGCCAAGAAACTTTGCCGTTTGTTATAGGCCAGTGATGGAGAACCTTGGCAGATGTTTTGGAACTACATTTCCTATGATGCTCATGCACTCTGCAGTGTAGTTGAGCATCATGGGAAATGTAGTTCCAAAACATCTGGGGTGCCAAGGTTCGCCATCACCGTTATAGACACTTAATTGTATTCTATTATCCACAGAGAAGAAGTCATAAATGTGCCCAAAGACACAAAGTTTGAATCCATAAATTGACCTGGAAACTGTCTCTTCTTCCCCCAGCTCTTTCGAGCTCCTTGCCCTCCTGCCTCCTCCTGTTCCAAAATATATATCTCAGGAAATAAGTAGGAATTAGGGTAGGGTCATGCAAGCCACATTTTGCGTCATCACGACAGCCCATTTTTTTGAACAGCCTGCTGTGACTCCTAAAAATGCAGGGAAAGGGCCCCTTTCCCCTCTTCTGGAAATGCCCGCAGCATGCTTTTGCCGGCAGGTGGTTGCAGGTGTGGGAACAGGGCAACCACCAACACAAGTGTTTACCTAGCCTTAGGCTGAAACATAGATATCTAATACGTAGCAATGTAGTCAGGTAGATAGACGGTTATGTAGTCATAACTGTAGGTAAACCTACAGATACAGTAATAAGTATCAAGTCTTTATTTATTTTTTTGTCTGCATAGGTTTGTGTGTAGGTGATAAAAATATTGATAGTACATAGTAAATATTTAAATGTACATTCACATCATTTAAAGGTATGATGATTACATGATCATAACATATTTAGCCTATTAGGCCCCTTTCACACTCCATTTGTCCGTTTTTCATCCACCAGTTTGACGGATGAAAAATGGACATCAATGCATCTCTATGGAAAAACTGATGTAAATGGATGATCATCCATTTACATCAGTTTACATTTGCATCTGTCATCATCCATTTTTTGAAACTAATCAAAGCTCTATTTTCTTCCATAGGCCCCTTTCACACGGGACGGATCCGTGTTGATCCGCCCCGTGTTTATCCGCTGCTCAGCGGGGATCGCTCCGTTTTCCCCAGCTGAGCAGGCAGATGACAGGGCGGGACCCGCACACTCTGCAGGGACCACCCTGTCAGATCTCCGCTCTCCCCTATGGGGGATCGGAGGAACACGGACCGTCTGTCCGTGTTCATCCGATCCGCTCTGCAGACGGATAGAAAAATAGGATTTTCTTCCGTCCGCAGAATCGGACGAGAGCGGAGCCGGACAACATCGGGTGTTAGCGGATGTACATCCGCTGACACCCGCTATCCCATAGGGATGCATGTATGTCCGTATTTCATCCGAAAACGGATGGATGAAATACGGACATACAGTCCGCATGTGTGAAAGGGGCCATAAGAAAAACGGATTGGATGAAAAACTGATGTAAACTGACAAATGGTCAGTTTTTCATCAGTTTTTGCATTGGTAGTGGATGTAAAAAAAAGAAGCATACTTCAGTAAGGCTACTTTCACACTGCTTTTGTGGCGCTTTTCGGGCATTAGCGGGCTGCTTTTTAGGTCACGTGACAACAGGACCTTAAAAAAAACAAAACGAAAAAAAGACCAGTTATGCGGCACTTTCAAAACGCTTATAAAGTGCTTTGGAAGTGCTGCCCATTCATTTCAATGGACAGGGGCGTTTTGCTGCTTGCAGGACTTTTCCTAACGTCCCGCAAGCGTACCGCCCGAGTGTGAGAGCACCCATTGAAGTGAATTGGAGGCAGATTTCAGGCGCTTTACAGGCGCTATTTCTAGGGCTAAAATGCCTGAAAACTGCCCTTAGTGTGAAAGGGGTCTAATAGGACTGGAACTGCATGCATAGTATTAAGTAGAGGGCTTGCATGACTGAGTTTACTGTGCAGGCTACAGTCAGGCAGTTTGAGATGTTGGGTTAGAAAGAAAGGCTTACCTTATTGGATGACCGGTGGGAAGGGGGGTACAGTGTGGCTGGGGTGGGGCACCAGTGGTCTAGCAGAAGGGTGGAGCTACTAGTGGGTCAGTGGAAGCCAGGTAAGCAAGGAAGACACTTACCGCCGGTTGTTTTCTCGGGGTGTTTGTAGCATGGGGTTGGTTTCGTATTTTCTCAAAGCAGCAGGCGGAGGGTCTCAGGTTTTTTAGGGCGGCATGGCCAAAAAACAGTAGGAAAGTTTCATGGGTTGGGCCCATCTCAGTATGGGTGTACCTTCCCTACTCAGTGACGTCAATTGTGCGGTCATGCAACACTGTACACAAAATACATTTTATCATTTTTTTTTACACAAATAGAACTTTCTTTTGGTGGTATTTAATCACTTCTGGGCTTTTTATTTTTTGCTAAACAAATGAAAAAATACTTTATATTTTGGGAAAAAAAAAAAATTCATAGTTTGTTATAAAATTTTGCAAACAGGTAATTTTTCTCCTTCACTAATGTGCGCTGATGAGGCTGCACTGATGGGCACTGATAGGCTACATGTTGGGCACTGATGGGCACAGATAGATGGCACTGATGGGCATTGATGAGGCGGAACTGGTAAGCACTGATGATGAGGCACTGATGAGGTTGCACTGATAGGCAGCACTGATGGGCACTGATGAGCACTGATAGCACGACACTGAAGGACGCTGATAGGTGGCATTGATAGGCAGCACTAATAGGGGGCACTGACAGGCGGCACTGATGGGCACTGACAAGTGGCACTGATGGGCACTGATAGATGGAACTGATAGGCATTAATGAGGTGAAACTGGTGGGCACTGATGATGAGGCACTGATGAGGTTGCACTTATAGGTAGCACTGGTGGGCACTGATGAGCACTGATAGCATGACACTGAAGGACACTGATAGGTGGCACTGATAGGCAGCACTAATAGGGGGCACTGACAGGCGACACTGATGGGCACTGACAAGTGGCACTGATGGGCACTGATAGGCAGCACTGAGGGGCACTGATAGGTGACACTTATGAGGAGGCACTAATGGGCACTGATTAGCAGCACTGGTGGGCACTGATTGGCAGTACTAGTGGGCACTGATTGGCAGCACTGGTGGGCACTGATTGACAGTACTAGTGGGCACTGATTGGCAGCATTGGTGGGCACTGTTAGGACTGCACTGAAAATCAGTGCCCTGATTATCAGTGCCAATGTCTCTTTAATGCAAGTAGGTTATCGGCTCACCTAATGCTGTCAGCCTGAGTACAGAAAAGCCAATAAATGGCTACTGTTTACATTGTGATCAGCTGTCATTGGAGACAGGTGATCACATGGCAAAGGGCCACTGTGACTGCCCTCTACCTAGATCTGTGATCAGCTGTGTCCGAAGCGGGGGCGCGCTGGGAGTGCGATCACGAGAGCATGTCAATAGATGCCCTCCCGGCAAATTAAGTAGCCGTCATTCAGGCGTAAAGGGATTAACCTAAGACTCAGAAAAAAGTCACTTACTGGTAGGTACATTATGGTTTAAAATGTTTCTGTTGAATGAAATTAAAACGTTATTTTGTTATTTATGGTTGTTAATAAAAGGCTGCTATGGCCATTTAAATCCAAATTACGCAATTGTGTCATTATTATGGTAGACGGGTGGTATATGGATTGGATAATAGAGGTAAGGTCATAGCAGCCGTCACATTAGCAATACCTCAGTCATTTTTCCTTTCATCTTAGGTTAAATATTTTACGATTATGTTGTTTCTAAGATACAGCTACAGGAACTATTAAAAATATACTGCACATTTTCTACAGTGGTTGAAGATATTGTATAATGGATCACTAAGTGTGAGCGAACATATTATATAAAGTCAATCCAAACAGAAAAGCAGAGACCAAGGAAACAGTTAATGAATGAATATGGCTCCTAATATTTAACAGCACATACATTGTTCTCATTCATCAATCAGCAGTATGTGAACAATGATTAGAAAATCAACACAAAAGGTTAGGCTAATTGTCAGCATCCATCACATAGGGAATTAAGTGCTTTAAAACTCAGCATATTCCATATGTATGTTGCTTTGTGTTTACATTTCTATTAGGGAAAGGTATTTCAGTCTTAAATGCAGTGCAAGGTAAGGTCTTTAAAACATGCAAACGTTAAATTTGCATTTCACCGCACTTACGTTAGATGGGCACATTCCTTGCATATTGTATATTTTGTCTTAATCCCGTTAAAAGCCTGACTATACTGCTTAGGGATAATGTATATTTTATACATGATTTTCCTCTTTCTGGTTCATTCTTCATCTATCTCTTGCTGTCTGTTTGTATATCGTACTATCTCTTCTATATAATAGGGGTTATAATAATATATAACTCTGTATTCTTTAGAATAAATATTTGATAATAAATGTTAGAGGGTTATTTTACCAATAAACAGCCTATGCAAGTAAGGGATGTTTACAGATAAAAAAAAAACTGTGCAGCTTTGACTAAAGATGGATAATGCCAGTAGCCTCCCTGGCGGTATGATTATGTCAGATTTTTGCGTCTCAAAGCGGTACAATTATTTTGCATTTAAATTTGGCATTTTATATTGTAGGTCTGTAATTCTTAGCAATAACACACTTAAATCTGTCCACCAAGAGTCTAGTAGATATCCCGGGTATGATGAAGTTTAAAACACAAAAACATAAATTATAATATAATAAATAACTATAAATAATTATAAAAAAAAATAAAATAATAATAATAAAATGAATTTCCCCACGATTCACTATCGCTCAATTCTGCAAGTGTTCTAATTTATTATCGCTGTTTTCTAGCTGGTCTAAAACCACTTTTGACATAAAGGGACACTTCTTAGTTGCCATGGACAATCTCCAGTTTCCAGGCAGAAAGAACAGTATATATAATATACAACTGCCTATAGGGCATTGGAAAAAGCACTGGGGACAAAAGGGATGTGAAATAATTTCATAGAGTACTGTAATCTGTAAGATTACAGTGTACTGTATGTGTTATGATTTTTCACTTTTTTGAATTTGCCGTCAGGCTCCGCCCCCATGTGCGTTGTGACGCTCGCAGGGAATGGAGCCTGGCACAGAGAGGCTTCGGGCGGAGGACACAGCCCACGGACATAGCGGGGGGGACATCGCAGGATCCTGGGGACAAGGTAAGTACACCACACCAGGATCCTGCAATGCAATCCCGAGTGTGGCTCAGGGTTACCGCTAATGGGACTGAAATTTAACCTCGAGCCACACTCGGGAAAACTGCCAGGGAGGTTAATAGAAGTGTAGGCCATTTTCATACCTCCTGAGGCCTGACTGAAAAACTCCTAGAGATGGCATCATCCCATCCTGCTTTTACATTGCTAAGACACTCCCACAGATGTAAACCCCATTGAATGTGCTCTTTCTCCCCTATTGCTGTAGCTTTGAGCTAGCGATGCTGCAATGGAAGCAATAATGGACTACACATGTGCGAGGGTTTGAGAGCTTGCTCCTTTGATGTTAAGGATAAGCAGTAATAGCTGGGAATGTCATAGTAACAAGGCAGGATAGGATGGAGCCATCTCTGTGGGTTTTTCAGGCAGGCTTTGGGAGGTATGTCATTGGCCTACACCTATACAGGCATACCCCACTTTTAAGTACACAATGGGGTTTATTTACTAAAGCTGGAAAGTGCAAAATCAGGCTCACTTCTGCATAGAAACCAATGAGCTTCTAACCCCAGCTTGTTCAATTAAGCTTTGGTAATAAAACCTGGAAGCTCATTGGTTTCTATACAGAAGTGAGCCTGATTTTGCACTTTCCAGGTTTAGTAAATAAACCCCATTGTATACGTTAAAGTGGGGTATGCCTGTAGCAAGGGCATTATCCAACTTTAGCCAAATCGGCAAAGTTAGATGTTATCTACAGGCGCCCATGTATAGGCAGTTTTTTTTTTGGTAAGGGGGAAAATAAGGCTGGCCATACATGGTTCAAATCTTGGCCGGTTCGAAAAGGCCATTAACGGTTCAAACCTGCCAAGATTTGAACCGTGTATGGCCAGCCTTATTTTCCCCCTTACCAAAAAAACTGCCTATACAGGGGCTGATTCACCTGTCTGCACTGTCTCTGTTGCTGAATTTCTTTCCTGAAACCCTTGGATATAGGAAAGAAATTTGCACTGTGCATGGCCGGCCTTACCCTTTATGTTTCATTTCTAACTGTTTATTGCAAAGAATGAAACAAGAAGTGGGGGGGGGGTGTATGTAAAAATATTTTCAATAGTCGCTGCTCCCCTATAAAGATCTAGTGTCCCCGAGCTTACCATTCCTGCCTGCCAGTGTTGGAGGATTCACCAACCAGTGGAGTGGACATTTAATTCTGACAGTTACCCAAAGAACCTAATGCCAGTCTAGCTCTTGTGCTGTCAAAACCATGAACAATTATCCTTATTTGTTATAATAGGTTATTATAATTTGTTTATTGTTTTTTGACTTACTAGGCACCATGATAGAATGCATAATTCTAGATTAAACAGCATAATTCCTGTACTGAGTACTTGAGGGTGGGTAAGAGCAAAAGGCAATCTTCACTTTATCTCTCTCCTTTATTCTATCCACTTTAATGTAGATCCCCTTAGGCTTTCATTATGACTGCTGTTTTGAACACAGCTTTTAAAGCAGAGCAGAGCGAGATAAACCACAAACCAATGGACCTGTGTGAAACATATTAGAATGGAGGTTGGGAACCATTATAAGATACAAGAAATGAAACCTCTTCAATTGCATGGATAGACTTTGATTAAGGGAGGGGTCTCAGGATTTAAAATTATTCATTATATAAGGTTTTACTGGGAGTTCATTTCTGATATCAAACAACAATGGCCACCTGAAAACCAAAGTTCTGCAAGAGTGGCACACAAATGGGTTGGTCATAAGTTTGACAGTTTCTAGTCAATTTTATTCATCATTGAGTCTGCACATATTTTACAATGTGTTAGGAAATACATTTAAAAATGTTACTTGCTCTAGGTGTCATTTAGAACCTACTGTACAAAAGTATAAGAAACACATAACAATAATATAATACGCATATATATGGTAAAGGAACATTTTTTTGGTAGATGCCACTTCCAGTATGTTATTGGATTGTCAAATAATTTAACTTACCAAATGATTTAACCCAAATGCAGAATAAAACCACAACCCTTTTGTCAAAAACACTTTTTGGAGTCCAAATACCTCTAATAGTCTTAAAAAAGTAAATATAAATTTAAACACAGTGGGGTTGATTTACTAAATGCAAGTAGACTGTGCACTTTGCAGTTGCACTCTGCAAATGCAGTTGCTCCAGAGCTTAGTAAATGAGGTTCAGGGGTTGATTTACTAAAACTGGAGAGTGCAAAATCAGGTGCAGCTGTGCATGGTAGCCAATCAGCTTCTAATTTCAGCTTGTTCAAGCAAGCTTTTACAATAAAACCTGGAAGCTGATTGGTTTCTATGCAGAGCTGCACCAGATTTTGCACTCTACGGTTTTAGTAAATCAACCTCAAAGTGTCACTTTGCAAAGATTACCCAATTACATGCATCACATGTGCCTGCACATGATTGGATGATGGAAGTCAGTAGAGTTTCTACTTATTTACTAAGCTCTGGAGCAACTACACTTGCACTTTGCAAAGTGCATACAGCCAATTTGCCTTTAGTAAATCAACCCCAATATGTCAGGTATGTGTTTTTAACCACTTGCTGCCCGTCATATAGCAAAATGAATGCAGCAAAGTGGTTGTGATATCCTGACCAGACGTCATATAATGTGCCCAGGATAACACAGCCAGCGGGGGCACACAGCCTGGCGATCGGAGGTGCTGTGTGTCAGTCTGACACACCACAACTCCGATCGTGGTATGAAGCTTTGGACAGAGGCTTCTTACCACGTGATTGGCTGTGACCAGTTAACGCTGATCATTGCGTGAACCAGGAAGTGCGGGTAAACGACTTTCCTCGGTTCACACTGACAGGGAGAGCTGATCGGCGGCTCTCCCTGTCAGAAGAGGGGTCTGTGCTGATAATCAGCACATTGATTATCAGCACAGCCCCCATCAAAAGGTGCCCATGAGCTGCCAATCAGTGCCCAACACCTGACAGCCGTCCCCATAATAAACACCTGTCAGTGCAAATATGAGTGCTGATCAGTGCCCACAACAGTGCCAATCAGTGCCCAAAAAAGTGCCAATCAGTGCCCCATCAGTAATGTCTGTCAGTGCCCCATTGAAGTGCCAATCAGTGCCACTGAGTAATGCCTGTCAGTAGTTCCTCATCAGTGCTGCCTATCCACTGCCACCTATCAGTGCCCATCAGTGCCTATCAGTGGTGCCTATCAGTGCCGTCTATCAGTGCCGTCAGTGCCGCCTATCAGTGCCATCAGTGCTGCCTATCAATGCCGCCTATCTGCTCCCATCAGTTTTTTTTTTTTTAATTGACTGTTTTTTTTTGTTCATAGTGCAAAAATTAAAAACCACAGAGGTGATCAAATACCACCAAAAGAAAGCTCTATTTGTGGTATGGAAGTGGTTAATAATGAGCAGATGTCACGAGGATTGGGTTTACATTTTGCATCAGTGCTCTAAAAGATTTGATAGACCTACCTGATGTTTATTTAGTTGTATTGCCATTGGGCTAATCAGTGAGTTTTTTTTTTTCATCAATCCAAAACTGTGTGGAACACATCTCTGGATCCTCATCATAGACCAAGAAATCAGTAAAATAAACATGTATTATTGCCTTCGGCAAGCCATAGATGATTTCATTTTATTTCCTTCCACTATGGGTGGAAGGAAAGAAAATTGGTTGATTCCCCCATCAATACAGTCAGTTTTGATGGGGGAATCCCTTCTATAGCACTATTGTATTCCGCCAACAGGTGACCAGTGGATACGGGGAACCTTCCTGGCCGGCAGAATACAAAGGCTAGCGGCTATAGCTGGGGGAATAAGTATTTGAGAAGGTCATGTGCTTGCTCTTTTGTCTCAAGCTGAGGCCCGATAATGATGCTGGACTGTTTATGCTGGGAGGGCCAGAAGCCTGTTAGGGGCCTAGCATGTGCTGGGTATACAGCCCTACATATCTGGCCAAGGACATTCACCATCTGGGAAAGCTGCCATCTCTGAAGGCCTTGCTGCTGATCTAAATTGATGTTCATTAGGGTCTGGGCTGTGACAGAGCCGGGGGATCCATACCCGCAACTACAAAGACGCCCTTGGGTAGAGATCACCCTTGGGGATCCAGTCTACTAACACTTTACTAGAAGGCAACAAGAAGCTAAGTCTGGGCAGCTATTTGGGAGGCCTCGTGAGTAAAAGTCTGCTGATCTGGGTGACTTTTTTTCTAACTGTTGCCCTATTAGGAAGATTCTTTATTTCCCTAACCTGTTTATCGTTACCATTGAAAGTGAAAGTAAAAGAAAATCACAACTTTTGGGTTGTCCCCAGAACAGGAACAGAGGAGGAATAATCCAATGAGGACACTAGTTCTGGTGACTGTGGTGACAACTAGGGATTTTCTGACTTTGTAGGGATTTCGTCTCACTTCCTGTTTAGTCTGTGGGCCAGAAAGTGAAAGGAAATCACTCCAATGGAACAAACGCCAAAAAAAAAAAAAAAAAAAAAATCTGACAAGGGTTATAACCCTCCCTTACTCTTTCCAAGATGAAAAAAAAGTTTTGCCTTCAGTTCTACTTTAGACTTTACCCCAACACTGAAACTAATCCTCACACTTAAACTGGTTATCAAAACCTAATTCTTACTGTAATCATAACATAGAACCTATAGCTTAAAACATAAGATATGACCCCCTAATATAAACCCCTTGGCCATATCCCCTGACCCTAAAGCTAACCCTAACCTTACATTAATCTCTAACACTAACTTAACCTTTAAAGGGTCATACTTATCTTAGCAAACACGTCCAACCACAGCTCCAGGATCTTGGCACCAAAAATGAATAATGTCTTACAAGTGGAACTGTATCCTCTGCTAACAGAGTCATATTTTTTCCATTATAAATAATAGATTATAAAAAAAATGATCAAACATAATAAATTATAGTCATTGCTGTAAATCATGGTACATAATGAGAAAGAACACGTTTTTGCAGAAATAGCTGTATGCAAAAGAAAAAGCAAAAAAGGTTTTAGTCTTAAAGCCTATTTGCATGGAGCTCACGTCACATCAGTGTTATGACAAGGGTATTTGACTGGACATGTCTTTTCAAATTCCTGTCTCTCTCATCTCTGTCAGTCTACTTTATACCTACTGGTCATGCGTCTTAAATCTATCCATTTTCATATCTGCGGAACACTGCGCACTGTCAGCACTATGTAAATGAATCAAGTATCTGTGTGTTCTGTTCTAAAAGCGTTGAGCCATATTTATCAAAGAGTCCGTGGAGAGGATTGTCTAAAATAGTCAGTATTTTCCTACAGCTACAATTTAGATTAAAACTTAAATTTTTCAGCTGTCAGTTTCTAGTTTGGGTCAGATTAGTTGTTAGCTCAGCTCCAGTTATGGGTACCATACTCAGAGAAATGCCTTATTTAATCGCCTTCACTTGTCCCAGGGCTTTATTTAGAAAGGAGGTTGGAGTAAGGTATCGGTAACTTATTCATGATCAGAGTTAATTGAAGCCTAGATACCCAGACTAGAGTTTTTTAGGTCCGTATGCATTAATTGAAGACAAACTCCAGTTAAACCTCCCAAATTTAATATTGTGAATATGCGTAGGTTGAAGATGAACTCCAGGAATTCTCCACAGATCAAATTTGATAGCTTCAGTATGCATTGGTCAAAGATGAACTCTAGGTACCCCCCAACTAATTGCTAATCTAAGTGGTGCACCAGTCCAGAGTTTTCTCTCTTTTTCTTTTCAGAGGATGTGGGAGGGTGCAGCGTAATGTGGTGGCAGTAACTCACACACAGTCCAGTTGCAAACAGAAATAACTTGTATTGTAGTCAAAATATAACAATTCACAACAAGCCCGGTGATGGCAGCCCAACCAGGAGCACTCACAGGTGAACAGCAGATTGTAGCAGAGCAGATCTCACCTGAACAGAGAGTATCTGTCTTGGGGCCTGGCCAGTCCTAAGCCCAAGTGGGGAGGTTTCCAGGAGAAGTGAAGGATCCCTACTCTTTCCCTACTTATCTGGAACCTTTAGGTGACCTGTCCCTACACTACTCACATGCTAAATGTGCACCAAACTCATGAGCCAGGGTCTAAAATAGACTCTGCCTGATCCAAGATAGCCACCATAATAACATGAGCCCTCAACATCCAACCGGATCTCTCCCCAGTGACCCAGGAAACCGTAGAGGAGCCATGCTCCTTTTGACCTCCTCTCCCTTTGCACTGCCCCTGCAGTAGTGCGCTACCAGCAGTGGAGAAAATAGACTGTACCTGCCTACAGGGAGAAGGGTTCCTCTTTAGGTGTCAATGTCACCACACGGGTGATGTGGACACCTTACAGAGGCATTGTTCTCTCAGGAAGCAGTGGAAAAATGACACCAAAAGGAGGGAATCAGTCGATGGGAATAGACTGCAGCTCTAGATCCCTGTTGGTGACCCTTGAAAGCAACGCCAGAAAGAGACGTGGGCAGCAGACTTAGGTAAGGATGATAAACACATGAATGCATGAAAGCAGATTGGGAGGAAGGGGCTAGAGGGAGGACTGTCAATTCCAGGACTGGTCTTTACCTTGACAATAACTCTGTAACTATATTGCTTACTTAAATATTACATTAACCTTCACATAAGCCCAAGAAGCATCTCAAACTGATGTCATTGACATAGGCCCTAAAGCTGGTCATATACAGGCATACCCCACTTTTAAGTACACAATGGGGTTTATTTACTAAAGCTGGAAAGTGCAAAATCAGGCTCACTTCTGCATAGAAACCAATAAGCTTCCAGGTTTTATTACCAAAGCTTAATTGAACAAGCTGGGGTTAGAAGCTCATTGGTTTCTATGCAGAAGTGAGTCTGATTTTGCACTTTCCAGCTTTAGTAAATAAACACTATTGCGTACTTAAAAGTGGGGTATGTCTGTACATAGAAATTTCTACCACTTTACTTCCTGGAATCCCAAATGTAACTGAAATCAAGTGTCTGAAACTAAGTAATCCACCACCTGGGATTTTGCCCTACCACTAAAATTCTGCTGATTATGAAACAGGGAAATAAATCAACATTGTCAATAAGGAGAAATATTATAGTAATGTCATGAAAAAAGATCCGATTTTTTCCTTGAGGCAGGGATCCCATCTCCTTGTGATCATTGGAAACCAACATTTTATGTTTGGAATTGCTTTCCAATTTTGAAAAAAAAAATTTAAAGTTTGATCACGCAACAAAATTGCCATGTGCCCTGTGCATTGTTAGCTGTACCATAAGCCCTGCAAGGTGCAACTGTTTGTGCATTTAGCAAATCTAATGCCCCATACACACGATCGGATTTTCTGACAACAAATGTTGGATGTGAGCTTGTTGGCTGAAAGTCCGGCCGTGTGTAGGCTCCATCGAACATTTGTTGTCGGACTTTCCACCAACAAATGTTGGCTAGCAGGTTCTTCCGATCGTGTGTACACAAGTCATGCACAAAAGTACAAAAGTACACGCATGCTCGGAATCAAGCAGAAGGAGCCGAACTGGCTATTGAACTTCCTTTATCTCGGCTCATCATACGTCTTGTACGTCACCGCGTTCCCACGTTCGTAATTGTTGGCCAACATTTGTGTGACCGTGTGTATGCAAGACAAGTTGGAGCCAACATCCATCCTTCGAACAAAAATACACATTTTTGTTGTCGGAAAGTCCGATCGTGTGTACGGGGCATAATTCTAACATTTCTTTCTATAAAAGCAGAGAGGAAGAGATAATGAATATTGCTTACAAAATTAAAACAGGTAGCATTGTTAAAAACCCATACTTAAAATGAATCAGCAGGGCATATGTAGCATTACTAAAAATACACATTTTTTAATGAAGAATGATTGCTTTTCTGCCAAGAATCACTTTAAGCCTAGGCAAAGATGATGTACTCTTTGAATATCATGTGCATGGTGGGTGTTTGACATCATTAGAGACTGTAGATAGTCTATTGTTTCCAATCAGCCAGATTTTATTATTGACTAAAGAGTATCAGCAGGAAGCAGAGTCTCTATCAGTAATGAGCACATATAACTCTCTGCATATACTTCGGTAATTATACACTACATAGATTTAAACAAGGTGTGTTAAACAGTAACACATTTAATGAATTACATTAAAGAGGAACTGGAGTCTGCTAACATAATTTGTAATAAAAACATCTTTGCCATTTTGAAGCTTCCCTCCAACCACTTTGCATATTATTTTATATATATATATATACTGTGATTCTGTACTTGCCAAATATGCTGCAGAAATCTCCCTCCACTGAGTCTAGCCATTTTAACTGTGGGCAGCTGAAGCTGCTGCCTGTTCACTTTCTGAATTTACACAGACACACAGAGGCACACCTCCAACTCTGCAGCTCTCATTGGCCCTCTTATGACTCATCTCCCCTCCCTTCCTAGCAAACTCTCACAAGAGTGAGAGAGAGACCGGTGCATGATGTCATAAGCCTAGGCTTTTTACTAGACAAGAAACAAGAAGTGGGCTGTATAAGGTATTTACTGGCCGAAAAAAAATGTTTTACAATCTAAAGTTAAAACAACAAGGGCAGAAGATTTAATAGACGGAAAGATGAAAAAATGGCTGAAGTTGCGCTTGTACATCTAAAAAATATAAAAAGAATGTTATAAAAGATTAAATGTCTTTAATCTTCCTACTCTACCATACATTTTTAAATTTGCATGTACTTATAAATACAGGTCAGAATTACTGATGAGGCAGCTCGGTGTTTTTACTCCCAGTCCCAAACTGAATGGAGCTGTATCCAGTACAGCCTTATCATTAGAGATGAAATGGGATACACTTTAATTATTGTCTACTATAACTGCAGTCCAGGACAAGTCCGTTGGGGTTGATTTACTAAAGGCAAATCCACTTTGCACTACAAGTGCGCTTGGAAGCTCTGCTGATTTTATCATCCAATCATGTACAAGCAAAAATGCTGTTTTTTATTTTCCTTGCATGTCCCCCTCAGACCTACAGCGACTGCACTTCCAAGTGCACTTGTAGTGCAAAGTGGATTTGCCTTTATTAAACAAACCCCATTGTCTTCCACTGGAGAGTCAAGTATAATTGTCCACAAGCTATGATGGGTGAAATAAAGAGGTTATTGCTTATTGCTTATCTCCCAGAAGCAAATACAGCTCTAGTAATGAGGGACCAAGTCACGCATTATTCTGAAACACAATCAGTTTGGAGTATGACTATGTAATGCAGCATGTAGCAAGCCTTGATTTATAGGAGACCACAGATAAGCATACACCACAGCTATTTTTGTACCTTGAATTGATTATGGCAGGCAAACCTTCTCACTTAGCACTTCGACTTCTATCAGCCTGGAGAAGTTAGTGGAATGGCTTGGCTCAGTATCTACAAAAAAAGGTGCAAGGAGCTTGCAATAAGGCTTGCTATGAGAATACTCATAAAACTGGCACTAGGACATTTCACATGCTACAGTGCTACATTACACATGCATATTGACTCCTAAAAATCATTTTATTATTATTAACAATTCAAAAAAATACATAAACTATACCAGATATTTAACTATAGACAGTAAAATTGGCTACTCCCACATATAATGCCCTCAATACCCTACCAGTCAGCACTCTACAAAATCAATATATGGATAAGTTCTATCACATTGATTTTTATGATCAGGGTGATATAAACCTCCTTTGGTGGTTCCAACCAACTGCTCATTGTGGTAGAAATGTAGACTGGCATAACAAATTTGGCATAACACATAGCAAGCGCAAGACAATTAAACAAGCCAAGAATGACACGTAAAGGCATTATAAGCCTGCCTACCTGCACCTCATACATTTCACCAGCATATCATATGCATTGATCATGTAGTTTAATAGTGTCATTTGTTGCCCTGCATTCACAGCCTATAGTAGAGTAAATCTTCACTATCCAGTGTTAGAAGTTTATCATTATGTTCAATAATGAAGTGTGTCACCTAGCACTGCACCGGCGAATGAGTAACCTCTGTCTGTAGTATGAGAACTGATACTTCCTGTGAAGAAACTACATATCTTACAATTCCTGAGAGAGTTCAGCACTTGTGCAGGTGAGAGCGAAATAGTAATTAGATCTTACAGATATACAAACAGGCAGAGCAATCAACAGAGATCTCACCATCCTGGAAGAGGCATGCAAAATACAATATAATAACCCACAACAACCAATTCGATTTCAGCTTTCTTCCCATAACTGTTCAAAGTAAGGCCTTAGGCCTCATGTACACTGCTGCTGGTAAATGGACGTTTGGGAGCAGTTGGGCATTTTTTCCAGCTGCCCCTGAACTCTTCTCTTTGTTATATTATCATTACATGTACACAGGGTCGTTTATAGTAGTTTCTAGGCAGTTGAGTTTAGAAGCATTTTTTGGAACGGAAAAAAAATGCATTCAGGATGGATGTTCAGAGGCATTTGAAATGCCAAATGCCTTTAACAGCTTGTAAACACGCGTAAATTCAGTAACTCGCGTGTTTCATTTACAGGCGTTTTTCATTTTTGACTATTTACAATGCTTCTAAAAGCAAGCGCGGCAAAACGCGGCAAAACAAACGTTTTAAACGTTGGTTACTATCTATGAAGGTAAATCATTTCAGGAGAGGTTGTAAAAATGTCCCGTGTTCATGAAGCCTTTCAGCTCAAAGGAGAAACTATTTTCTTTTTGATTGTGCTGTCCAATTAAAAAGCAAAAACAAGTACATGCGAGGTTCTGGACTCTGATTTTTAACCTGTCAAATGAAAGGTGTTATTTCAACTTGATGGAATGACCTCAACAACTCAATCCAATGTAAAGGTCACCAAAATTGAGAGATACACATGAAAAAAAAAACAAAAAAACAAAAAAAAACAGAGTGCCAACTTCTGCCTAAAGAGTCCAAAATCCTTTATTGCCAATAACAGTGTGATAATGGGAAAATAAACTGTAGCAAATGCATTTCAGGGTGCAAAAATGATTACTTCTTCAGGGCTTGGTCAAGATAGCTTTCTATTGGATTCTATCCAAAAACTTCTGGGGAATAAAAACAAAACAAAAACTAGTTGTCTCAATGGACTTGTTACATCTCCATACAGCTAATTCTTTTTTCCTAACAGAAATCCTTTCATATAAAAAGAAAGATATTGTTTTAATGTAATAAAGGGAGATTTCATAAAGAGTGACATGAACACCCTTTGGAATTCTTCTAAGACACTGCATCAAACTTGTCAATGTTCGCGGTTGATTCACTGGTCAGAGACAGATACATGAATCTTTTGTAGCCCGAGGTTGGAATGTTAATGCAGGATGTTCCTTCCTTAATGCGCTCACTCGCTCTCTTCCATCTCGGCCACTGCAGTTTCACACTGACAAGCATGTGGCTGAAGAATTTTATGTGTGGTGGGTGGAGCGTAAATAAGGAACCGAGAGACTAGTTCTCCGTCAACTCCATCTTGCTGTTGATTGACAGCTCATAGCAGTGGCCGTAGATCTAAAATAGTTATTTAGCACAATGGCTGCTATCAAATCCACCCATTGTCATCTGCTGTCAATTAGAAGTAAGGCAGACCGGAAGGGGAACTAGTCTCTCAGTTCCCCATCAGAATCGCCCAACCAGTGACTCAAACCGTTTTCCAAATATGAACATTGCGATATTTGGGTAATGATATAACAACTATTCCTGGCCCATTTAATTACATTTCATTTTCAACCAAGAAATCGGCAACAGCTGAATATTGTCGGAGATAGAGCCCTGTGCTAGGAATGTGGCACATACATGACAGCTTCCCAGTACCAACATGCCCAACTCTTTTGTCTGCCACCATACACCAGCTCAGAGCTGGCTTTAATTACTGAAATTAATATATACACAATGCTGCTCACTACTCAAATCCTTCTCATACACAAAAACATATATCAACAAAAGTCCATATATAACCAAATGTCCATTAAATCAACTTTGGTTAAAATGTGTTGGTTAAAATGAAAAAAAAACTAGTAAAATGTGAACAACTTGAAAAAAAACTTATTGAAATAAATAAGTGTTCTTCCACTCTTCAGACTTTATATCATCAAATTTGCTCCCTCGTATGGTCCTACACGCACCAAGTGTTGTTGACCCCAACAAATAAATGTTAGAAGTCAGTTGCACTTTACATTGCAGACATCCTGGGCTTGCTGGGATTCTGGGAATTATAATCCTCTTATCTGTGATGTTTCCACAGCTTACTCCTCCAGGCGTATAGGATTAAAGAAAACACTGGTATTTGTGTCCTCCACAGAGAAACCAAATTGGAACTACTGGGCTTTTTAGTTCTCCACCACTTGGTCTCATCTCCTCATGGTTATTGCTCAAATATAGAATAAATAGCAAGAAGTGCAGACATAGTGTGATTCCATTTACTAAAGACTTCTACAAAATTGGTTTACACTCACTTAAAAAGACAGATATTCAAAAGCATGTGTGCCAAACCAGAAGTACTAATGCAGCATGCTCTCTACTGGCTGGATGTTACATAGTTACATAGTTACATAGTAGGTGAGGTTGAAAAAAGACACAAGTCCATCAAGTCCAACCTATGTGTGTGATTATATGTCAGTAATACATTATATATCCCTGTATGTTGTGGTCATTCAAGTGCTTATCTAATAGTTTTTTTAAACTATCGATGCTCCCCGCTGAAACCACCACCTGTGGAAGAGAATTCCACATCCTTGCTGCTCTTACAGTAAAGAACCACCTACGCAGTTTAAGGTAAACCTCTTTTCTTCTAATTTTAATGAGTGGCCACGTGTCTTATTAAACTCCCTTATCCCTATTGTGGGGTCACCAGTACGGTATTTGTAAATTGAAATCATATCCCCTCTCAAGTGTCTCTTCTCTAGAGAGAGAAAAAGTTCAATGCTCGTAACTTTTCTTCATAACTAATGTCCTCCAGTCCCTTTATTAGTTTTGTTGCCCTTCTTTGTACTCGCTCCTTTTCCAGCACATCCTTACTGCGGACTGGTCCCCAGAACTGGACAGCATACTCCAGGTGAGGCCGGACCAGAGTCTTGTAGAGTGGAAGAATTATCATTTTATCTCTTGAGTTAATCCCCTTTTTAATGCATGCCAATATTCTGTTTGCTTTGTTTGCAGCAGCTTGGTGTTGCATGCCATTGCTGAGGCTATCATCTACTAGAACCCCCAGGTCCTTTTCCATCTTTGAGTCCCCCAGCCAGAGGTTCTCACCCCAGTATATAGATTGCATTCATATTTTTGCCACCCAAATGCATTATTTTACATTTTTCCACATTCAACTTCTTTTGCCATGTAGTTGCCCACCCCATTGATGTTAGCAATGTTCTCCGCCTAACGTGTTTCACCCCTCCCACAAGGCATCATCAGAGGCTGGAGCCATATACCATGAGTGCTGTTTCTATACTGTAACTCCGCCTTACAGTTAAGGCAATTGGGCTTTGCAGTTCTCCACCACTTGGTCTCATCTCCTCATGGATATTGCTCACACATAGAACAAAAAGCAAGAAGGGGAGAAACAGCGTGACTCCATTTACTAAAAACTTTTACAAAATAGATTTACAGCTACTTACCAAAAGTAATGAAAAAATGTTCTTCCACTCTTCAAACTTTGAATAATCAGATATGCTCCCCTCATATGGTCCCACACTCACCTAGTGTTGTTTACCCTAACAAATGAATGTTAGAAGGCAGGTGCGTTTTAGGCAGGCTATATACGGTGCAAATTTCTTTCCTGCAACCACGGGTTGCAGGAAAGAACATGGAACAATTCCCCCATCAACACAGACAGTGCTGACAGGGAAATCTCTTCTGCTGAGAGGGTGCGGATGGGAGAAGCCGTTCCTGTCGGGAGAAGACAATGATTATTGCTACCAGATAATCGCAAGAGAATCCGGCAGGCTGGTTGTACCAAAATTGATCGATCGATCACCTTGGTACATTCAGCCTGCCCATTAATGATTCGAATCTCGGCCAGTTTAGCAGGAATTCTAACCAGGTATGGCCGGCCTAAGATTGCAGATATCCTGGGCTTGCTGGGACTGGTAATGTGCTAATCCTCCTCTCTGTGATGTATCCTCAGCTTGCTCCTTCAGGCCACTATACAACCTCCATTGTATTATCTACCAGTACTCTACATATGGGTATCTTTGGGTACATTACTTATATTTTACTCAACATAATTATTTCATTTTAAACAATATATACTTATATTTAATATTTGTCCCCAGATATCCCCCCCTTTCTGATAAGCTATATATCATCATTACTGCTACATGGAGATCACCCCACTACCCACACACTGCCATTCCATCACCTGATGCTATTCAGACATAACATGCTGCCTCAGCTCCCGCGGCGGGGTTTGTTTGCCTCCGGCCCATTCCATGCCATCTGCCATGCGCCGCACTCAATGTCAGGGTCGGTAAGTGTGTTTTTGTCTAACTATTTTTAGCATTTTTTACTCTACTCCTCTATATATAGATTGAGGTTTATTATATGTATATATCTTACAGGATTCTGTCGCATCAGCTCCTGATGAGTGGAGAAAATCATCCACGAAACGCGTCGAGCTACACTTGATGCTACAACTTTATCTATTGCACCTTGATGATGTCATCATTATTTTAAAAATATCATCATTATTATTATGCAATTCTAATTCCAGTTACCGGGCATGCCACCTCTGGCACCTAATAATATGACTATTATTATTATTATGCGATTATAATTCCATGCCACCTCGGGCACCTGTAGGCCATTTGCTGTTTTGTACCAATACTACTTTGACTACTATCTACTCAGTATGACCACGTATCCAATTGCATGTATCTTTCCATCTATTATGCCTACATTTTTGTGCCAATTATATGTGTATGTATATATATTAAATTCTTTTACTATATCTACTATGATTAATAAATTTACATTTTTAATCCTCCGCATTCCAACTGCTTCATTTAAAGTCCCAACTCCCTTTTTTACATATACCTGATACCAGGATGGAGGCGACTAGTGCACCTCATTTAAAGTCCCAAACTCCCCCCTCAATTTACACTCCAGGCATATAAGATCATAAAAACACTAGTGCTAGTATCCTCCACAGTTAAACTAAATTGGAACTGCTGAGCTTTGTAGGTCTCCACTGCTTGATCTCATCTCCTCATGGTGGATGCTCACATATGGAACAAATAGCAAGAAGGGCAGTCAGAGTGTGACTCCATGTATTAAAAAAAAATTGCAAAACTGGTTAACACTCACTTAAAATGACAGATATTCAAAAGCATGTGTGCCAAACTGGAAGTACCTCCACAGCATGCTCTCCACCGGCTGGATGTGACATCAGCAATGGTCTCTGGCTAACGCATTTCACCTCTCCCACAGGGCGTCATCAGAGGCTGGTGCCATATACCATTAGTGCTGTTTCTATACTTTAACTCTTCCTTACAGTTAGGGCAATTGATTGCCTTTTCTCAGTTGCAGATCATATTATGGTGGTATTCACAGCACATATATTTAACACACACAAATGTATCCATTTTTTAGAAGCACATTTATTTAGATCAATAGCACACTAAATTTTTCCACAGCGCGGGATCTTGTATATTTTTTGGTTTTAATTACTGCCACTTTCCTAATCAGTGAACTGATGGTAATTTCTGTCACTGCCATAGCAACATGTTCCTAAAGTGCTGGCAGTTAGAACCACCTGACTTTGTTACCCGTATCGGTAATATTACCAAAACTGACACAAATGCTTGCCAGATTTATATGCATATAGTCCTAAAGGGAATTACTGCTAGAAAGCTGTCAATAAAGTGTTACTAAACCCAGGAGCCTGCATTCAATATATCTGGTCTCCCACAGCACACACACAGAACATGGAAATGCAATTATTTTAGTAAATATAAACTGCTAAATATCTTTTCTCATCTCATTTCTATCAGTGTCTGGTTAAAGCTTGCAGGAGGAGTTTTCATTCTGCTCTGACTGTCCTATCAGGATGCAGGACCCCTGACCCTCTGTCTGGACAGTTCTGATTGGCCCAAAGCTGATCACACCCTCCCAAGAAAAAAAAACTCTCTAACAATACACACCAAACTGAGCATGTGCGGCTTGTCTGTTGGCTCGGTTTTATCAGGAAATATATTGGCTACAGTGGAAGAAGGGGAGAATTAGAGAAGACAGGATCAAACAGCCTTTTTATACAATGCAGAGGATTAACCTCTTAGGTTCCACAGTGAGTGTAACAAGCACAGGGACATAACTAGAAATAGCAGGGCCCCATAGCAAAATGTTGTATGGGGCCCCCCTGCAAACAGCCCCCCCCCCACAGCTGCCCTAGTGTCAATGCAGCGTGACCTGTGCCACATATAGCGTGATCTGTGCACAATATAGCGTGACCTGTGCCCCATACAGCATGACCTGTGCCCAATGCAGCGTGACCTTTACCCAATACAGCGTGACCTGTGCCCAATGCAGCGTGACCTGTGCCCAATGCAGCGTGACCTTTGCCCAATACAGCGTGACCTGTGCCCAATGCAGCGTGACCTGTGCCCAATGCAGCGTGACCTGTGCCCAATGCAGTGTGACCTGTGCCCCATACAGCGTGACCTGTGCCCAATGCAGCATGACCTGTGCCCAATGTAGCATGACCTGTGCCCCATACAGCGTGACCTGTGCCCCATACAGTGTGACCTGTGCCCAATGCAGCGTGACCTGTGCCCATTGCAGCGTGACCTGTGCCCCATGCAGCGTGACCTGTGCCCAATGCAGCAAGACCTGTGCCCAATGCAGCGTGACCTGTGCCCCATACGCGTGACCTGTGCCCCATACAGCATGACCTGTGCCAAATGCAGCGTGACCTGTGCCCAATACAGCGTGACCTGTGCCCAATACAGTGTTGCCTGTGCCCAATACAGCCTGGTCTGCCTGTGCCCCATACAGCCTCACCTGTGCAGAGGAAGAGGCAAGCCACCCGGATCAGCAGAAAGCGGGATTGCCCGCTGCAATAGCTTTCATTTGAATTTCCCGTCTTCCCGGGGCTCATCGTCACATAGCCCCACCTCTTGGCCTGACGCCTTTGATGACGTCACACGTCCCGCATTGTATTGGCGTTCTGTCTATCAAAGGCGCCGGGCCAAGAGGTGGAGCTATGTGACGTGAGCCCCGGAAACACTGGAAGTTCTAATGAAAGCTCATACATTGGGCAATTCAGCTCTCTGCTGATATGGACAGCTTGCCTCTTCCTCTCCTCTCTCTTCCCCTGGCTGGGAGACTGTGCCAGCGGTGCTCTCATCCTCACCGGGCCCCACTCGGCTGCGGGCCCCATAGCGCCCGTATGGGTCACTATGGTAGTAGTTCCGCTCCTGAACAAGCATGCTTTACTGCATATACAGACTGATTTTACCTTTACCTTTGTGCGTTTAGTAACACTTTAAAGTGTTACAAAACCCAGGAGCCTGCATTTACTATATCTGGCCTCCCACAGTACACAGAACATGGAAATGCTAATATTTTAGTAAAAATAAACTGCTAAATATCTTTTCTCATCAGCAGAATGACAGAAATTCGCAAAAGGAAAAGTAATTTTGCTAACTATAATACACAGTGAAAATTTACAAATGATGTAAAGAATAAAATGTGACAAAAAATGATGAGAGGCTTCCATGAACGACAGGCTAAAATGGATCATTTTCCAGGATGAGCTCACAGTGCCTCTTCTTACTTCTTGTCAGAAGCACTGAGCTTAATGGACAGCTTGGAAGCCTTGGACCAATGGTAAAGCACCATTGGAACAAACTGTTCAATAAAAATGCTGCAGTGGAGGCTGTCCTCCCACTGCAGTGTCATAGAAGGGGACATGTGTCTAAAAGACAAATGCTCCCTTCCAGCCCAGCCCTCTTAACTAGAAGGAAAAATCATGGGTTTATATGTATACAATTTACCCATAATCCCATGTTTATCTCACGCAGTTAAGAGAGAGAATGAAAATTTGCTGCCTGCTGAAAAAGTACTGTTTTAATCAAGCTAAATCATATATTTATATGCTATTTGTTATAACATAAAAATGTATTATTTATCTATTTACTGTGAAAGTACCGGTTTAAAGTTATACCTTTAAACATCAGTAATTTGTCCGTTAAGCCACCTGTTTGAGTAAAGTTTTTGAAAATATAGTAAATTACCTTAAAAATAACATATAATAATTATTTGTATATTACTTACTTATAGTTATTAACCACTTGCCACCCAGGCCACTTCTGACACTTCTCTCCTACATGTAAAAATCATCAAATTACTCAGAATCCCCAAACATTATATATATTTTTTAGCAGACACCCTAGGGAATAATATGGTGGTTGTTACAACACGGTATTTGCGCAGGAATTTTTTAAACGCGCTTTTTGGGGAAAAAACTGTTTCATGAATATTAAATTTAAAAAAAAACTAAACTTAGCCCAATTTTTATGTATACTATGAAAGATGATGTTACGCCAAGTAAATTGATGCCTAACATGTCACGCTTTGAAATTGTGCACACTCGTGAAATGGCGCCAAACTTCGGTCCTTAAAAGTCTCCATAGGCGACGCTTTAAATTTTTTTAAAGGTTACATGTTTAGAAATACAGAGGAGGTCTAGAGCTAGAATTGTTGTTCTCGCACTAACGTTCGCGGCGTATGTAACCTGTGTGTATCTGGCTCTGATACTTGCCAGTGCCTCACCAGCCACTGACCTCACCGCACATCTCTGCTCTCCTCCTCATTTGTCCCTCATTTTGGTCTGATCTTTATATTTGTATATAAAATGCACTTTTTACCTTTCAAAAAGAGTTTCTCGGTGCTAAATCTTTCATCCAATTTCTAAATTGCTGCATTTGTAAATATCAAACGCCAATATAAAAGAAAAGTAGTAGTAAAAAAAGCACTTGTGTGTTTACCTAATCATTATTTTTGTAGAATTCCCCTTTAAGGGGGCATGTCGGGGGGGGGGGGTGTCCTATGCCTACATACTTTTGGGAATAGGTGTCCCTCGTTCTCATCTCAAAAAGTTGGGAGGAATGCCAGAAGTACTGAGCTGTTTTTATTAGATTTTGTTGCTTATCAACCTATACACAAAAAAAAAAAAATCAACATGTTTCCTGGCAGGTAGAGGGGCAGACACGATTTAGAAAGTACTTTTCAATTACAGAAAGGCCTGACATCTTTCTTCCATTATAATGTTATGTTATTTGGCCATTATAGATCCTAATAAAGCTTGGCAGAATAAAATAAAAAAAAAACTGAGAAACCCAATGGCTGTCTTATGGGGTATCTCCAAGTTCAAAGTACCGACACAATAGAAAAGAATGACAGAAATTCACAAAAGGAAAAGTAATTTTGCTAACTATAATATACAGTGAAAATTTACAAACGATGTAAAGAATAAAATGTGACAACAAATTATGAGAGGCTTCCATGAACGACAGGCTAAAATGGATCATTTTCCTTTCCCGCATTCAAGAAAAAGACAAATAACAACTGGTATTTTGACTAATCCAATTCTGGTGCACAGTGATGCATTACAGTTTGTTTTTTAGCGATCAGCTCTTATTTGGTTGATATATGATATTCTCTTGCGCGTCACTGGTTGTTACACACAATGACTTTATTCAGCACGTCTTAAACAGAAAAGAATATGCAGCATGAGCTCAAGTGTAAACATTGCTTTGTATTTGCCTTGAAAATCCAGATCCCATTCATGCATTTACTTGCTTGCCCCTTGCTTGCCCAGCCTTTATTCAGGAATGTTGCAGGAAAGCTGCAGAGCGTCCATTTTGAACCATATAATTTTTTTATTTTTTTTAAATTTTGCGGTCAGTAATATTTTTAAGGGCCATTATTTGAGACACGAGGAATATCAGAAGAGTAAATATCTGGAACTAGCAACCATACGGCATGGGTATATCAGTGAGCTAATGTAAGGCTACGCTTCAAGATCAACTCAATTTTCAGTTTAACCACTTGTCTACCAGGGCAATTTTTTTTTTTCACATTTAAAAAATCTGCATTTTCCCTTGCAACCCCAAACAGTTATATTTCTTTTTTTCTGCAAGCATAAACTCTGGAGAAAAAAAAAGTGTTTCAGTTTTTTTTATTTTTTTATGTTGCACAATATTGTGCAGCTGATTATCAAATGCAAATTTTCAGGAAAAAATGCACTAAAATGAGTTATAGTTTCGATAAATTTTAGAAAATGAGGTTGTGTCGAGTAAATAGATGCCAAAACTACTTAAAATATATGCCAAGTATGAGCTAAAGTACTCATTAAGTCCTAAATGACAGACTAATCTGCTGTTAGGTAGGCTGCTAATCTTAATACATAGAGTATTGCTAATCAATAGTGATATCTGCTAAGTACAAGAGCACTGGGAAAACCCACCTTTTTTACACAGATGAGTGAACTCCTGAAACATCTAAAACTGCTTCCAATGCGAGGCATTAAAGGAAACGATGGGTATTTTTTTAATCTCTAAGTGGTAACTGACCAATTACAATCTAAATTCTGTGCCTGGCCATGTGACCTGTTCACGATCTTGTTTCACTACACTAGGGTGTCTTCAAACCTTTAAAAAAGGTCCAGTTACTGTCCATCTGACTGTTTAGGTGTTGAACTGTGGCCAGGAGGAGTAAAGCCTGGTACACACGGGCAGAGTGACGGGAGACATCGGCCCGTTAAAAGAAAATGGCCAACATTCTGCCCGTGTGTATGTCGGTCTGTCCGACAGAAGCTTCTGCCGGATGAGCATGTTGGAAAACCAGCAGCCAACCGACTCGCGATCAGAGCCCCCCTGTCAGAACACAGCAACTCAGCAGGGGAGATCGCTGCACTAACTTTGCATAGTTAGCACAGCGGCTCCAACCAGAACTGACAGTTTTGGGGATGAACAAAAACAAACTCTTATGCCACGTACACACGAGCGGAATTTCTGTCGGAAAAATCTTGGATGTTTTTTCCGACGGAATTCCACTCAAGCTTGCTTTGCATACACACGGTCACACAAAAGTTCTCTGAACTTTCTTCCGTCAAGAACGTGGTGACGTAAAACACTACGACGAGCCGAGAAAATGAAGTTCAATGCTTCCGAGCATGCGTTGAATTGTTTCCGAGCATTCATAGGAATTTTTCGCGTCGGAATTGGTACAGACAAATCGGAATTTCAGATCGGAACTTTTTCCGACCGAAAAATTGAGAACATGCTCTCAATCTTTTGCTGGCTGGAATTCCGCCAGCAAAAGTCCGATGGAGCATACACACGGTCGCATTTTCGGACCAAAAGCACTCATCGGACTTTTGCTGGCAGAATTTCCACTCGTGTGTACGGGGCATTAGTGTTTACCGGGCTTAAGAAAATGCCCTGGTGTCAATGGTCAGTGAGAGTAATAAATACCTTTGTATCAATGCTGAGTGGGAGATGTAAAAACTCCAGCATCAGTGGTCAGTGGGATTAGTAAAAGCCAATGCTTCAGTGATCCATGGAAGTAATAAATGTCCCAGAATAGGTGGTTAGTAGGGGTAATAAATAGTCCTAAATCAGTGGTTAGTATAAGTAATGAATGCTTCTGCATCAGTGATCAGTAGACATAGTGAATATACTGGTAACAGTGGTCAGTAGGAGCAATTATTACCCCTGTTTCAGTGGAAAGTGAAAGCAATAAATGTTCCTGTGCCAGTGGTCAACTGGAGTAATAAATGTCATCATCAGTAGGCATAATAAATACCCAGGCATCAGTGGTACATGGATGTAGTAAATGCTTCTGCCTTAGTAGATAGAATAAATAAATGCCCTGGTGTCTGTCGCCAATAAAGGTAATAATAAATGCCCCAGAGTCAGTGACCATTGGAGTTATAAATGATCCATCATTGCTCAAAGGAATATAGTGCCCATCACTGGAGTTCAGTGGGAGAAATGGTTCCTTTTTATTGGCAACCAGTAGAAAAATTATAATGCTCGTCATTGGTGTTCAGTGGTTAACAGCTGGAATATGATGCCCATCATTGCTTTTCAATGGCATTTACCTTGTAGACTTCATGTCACATGTCTCTTCTCGTGGGGGCATTATTTCTGGGACAATAGAGGCACCATCAGGCAGAGGACCACTGTTGATCTGATGCTAAAATTTCTATTTAGTTCATCTCCTGGTGACATGAAAGAGGTTCTAAACCATATTCAAGCCTAACCAAACTGAAAAAAAACACTTTTGTTTTGCTTAGAGTAGGGCTTTAAAAGGATCTAAAATATGACATCTGCAAACCCTATGCAGTGACCGAACAACAACGACGTTGTGTTAAGAACCTTTCTGTTTAAACGTATAATTTATATATTCAGAGTAGTGTGGCAAGCAATAGAATGTGTTATTTCCTTACACTACTGTTTAATGGAAAGAACATAATTTGCACAGAACATTTCATGTAGTTCAATGCCGCCTAACATCCATTTGCCCAGTAAGTGGACAATATTGAAAGATTCACTTGGAACAAACAATCGTGCCTTCTGTCTGATGGTGACAGAACTGAAGCCTTTATCCAAGCTGAAAATAATAGCTTACTGTGGTGACATAGCAGAGACAGAATAATAAGGCCTTAATGAATGACACTGAATGGAGAGATCTATGCAAACTGCCTGAAATATTCACAATTATGCTTCAATATGGTGCCATATCTCAGTCAAGTATTTATTCTGTTATGTGAAGATAAGGCAGGTGAAATAGACAGCATAGGGCATGTTATATTTTTAATCATAGTTGTATCATAGAAAATATGATTCTAGTTAATTTTCTTTATCTTCTTCAGGGCTAGCAATTGTCCCCCCCCCCCTTGTGGACCAGAACAATGTTCCCAAGTCAGCTATGCGGACTAATGATTTGCCCATACATTTTTCATTACTTAATCCACTGATAATAAAAAGAAGTCCTCCAGACATTACATTAGCCTAGGATAAGATGATGTCATCAGTTAGCTGCGAAGAGGGGGAGGCATTTTCCGGCCCCAATCACTTACATGGGAGAGTTTGACAGGCGGTGCCACCTGGAAAATTCAGCATAAAATTGCTGCAATGATGGGGTTGATTTACTAAAACTAGAGAGTGTAAAATCTGGTGCAGCTCAGCATAGAAACCAATCAGCTTTAAGTTTTTTTTGCCAAAGCCTAAAGTGATAGTAAAAGTCTTTTTTTTTTTTTTTTTCAATAAAAATAGCAAACATGTCACACTTACCTGCCCTATGCATTTGGTTTTGCAAAGAGCAGTCCAGATCCTCCTCTTCTCGGGTCCCTCTTCAGCTCTCCTGGCTGCTCCCTTTGAGTGTCCCCACAGCAAGCAGCTTGCTATGGGTGCACCCAAGCCGAGCTGCAGCTCAGTGTTTCTATTCAGACATGGAGCTGTGGTTCGGCCCCATCCCATCTCTCTCCTGATTGGCTAACTGACTTTGATTGACAGCAGCAGGAGCCAATGGGGCCGCTGCTGTGTCTCAGCCAATGAGGAGGGGAGTCCCGGACAGCTGAGGCAGTCTTGGATATCGCTGGATAAAGATCGGGCTCAGGTAAGTATTAGGGGGGCTGAGGGGGGCATGTATAGAATGGATTAAGATGAAAAACCTTTTGCCTTTACAACCCCTTAATTGAACGAGCTGAAAGTGATATTAAAGTCTTGTTTTTTTTTGTTAAAAATAACAAACATGTTATACTTACCTCCTATGTGGAGTGTTTTTTCACAGATCAGCCCGGATCCTCCTCTTCTCTGGTCCCTCTACAGCATTCCTGGCCCCTCCCTCCTATCAAGTGCCCCCACAGTAAGCAATTTGCTATGGGGGCACCTGAGCCGAGCTGCTGTATTGTGTGTCCATTCATACACGGAGCCACAGCTCGGTCCTGCCCTCTCTCTCTATTCATTGGCTCACTGACTTTAATTGAGAGCAGCAGGAGCCAATTGCACCTGCTGCTATCTTATCCAAAGAGGAGGGAGAGTCCCGGACAGCCGAGACTCTTGTGCAACATCGCTGTATCGAGATGAGGCTCAGGTAAGTGTTAGGGCGGCTGAGGGGGGCTGCTGCACACAGAAGATTTTTTACCTTAATTCATAGAATGCATTAAGATGAAAAAACCTTCAGCCTTTAGAACCACTTGAAGTTAGAAGCTGATTGGCTACCATGCACAGCTGCACAAGATTTTGTACTCTCTGGTTTTAGTAAATCGACCTCAATGTGTACTCAGCTGAGTAGCACCATAATTATTTGTAGAGGGGGTGGTAAAAATGTAAATCAAGGACCTGTTTTTACCTCTTCTTGGTGGCCCGTGTGAAAGGAACCTAAGATATTTTTGAACACTACCAGGAACTGAGCAGGTACCGGGATTTACATGATGGTCATCTCCGCGAGCCAACTTCTTGTTACATAAAGTCGCTGTTGACCCAGGATGATGCCTAAATAAAGGTGGTGATTTCTGTGAAAAGTTATACATTCCTGTTGGTGTAACATTCACACATTACTTAGCATGGATGTGTGCACTTATATATCTTGTGGTAGGTCCACTTTCAGTGATAGTGTTTGTTAGCTAATTCAAGTCTTTTATAATGCAAGCTTAAAAAAAATATGTTAGGTTTCCTACTTAGGCTTTAAACAATAAAAGACAGCTGAACAAATCCGGGATCGGCTTTTATCGGCTGTTCGTAATAGTAACCCGGAAGCGTTCACATGACATCACTTCCGGTTTACTCGGAAACCATCTGCTCCATTTTTTGAAAATCTTGATGTTTTGAATGCTTTTAGGTGCAGAGAAGGGATCTGGGGTCTTATGTCTCCATAAAGAGGACCTGTTACATGCCTATTGCTGTCACAAGGATGTTTACATTCATTGTGACAGCAATAAAAGTGATAAAAATAAAGTAACATTGTAAAAATAAAAAATAAAATAAATGAATAATTAAAAAAAAATGTAAGTGCCCCTGTCCTCTCATGCTTGCACACAAAGGCGAACGCACACTTTGGTCCCGCATGCATGCAAACAGTGATTGCCTCACACATGTGAGGTATAACCGCAAACGTCAGATCATGGGCAGTCTTGCACCAGAATTCCTCTGTGTAACTTGTAAAGGCTTTTAACCACTTCCTTACCAGGCCAATTCTGACATTTCTCTCCTCTTGTAAAAATCATATTTTTTTTGCTAGAAAATTACATAGAACCCCCAAACATTATATGTGTTTTTTTAGCAAAAACCCTAGAGAATACAATGGTGGTTGTTACAACTTTTTATCTGACACGGTATTTGCGCAGGAATTTTTCTAATGTGTTTTTTTTGGGAAAAAAACAGTTTTGTGTTTAAAAAAAAAGCAAAACAGTAAAGTTAGCCCAATGTTTTTGCATATTGTGAAAGATGAAGTTACGCCGAGTAAATAGATACCAAATATGTCACACTTCAAAATTGCACACGCTCGTAGAATGGCGCCAATGTTCGGTACTTAAAAATCCCCATAGGCGACACTTGAAATATTTTTACTGGTTACATGTTTTGAGTTACAGAGGAGGTCTAGTGACAAAATGATTGCTCTCGCTCCAACGTTCGCGGCGATACCTCACATGTATGGTTTGAACACCGTTTTCATATGTGGGCGACCATCTGGTCTGCCGGAAATCTCTATGATCTACATCTGGCGCCGGCGGATCCGCTCTCCGCCTCACCGAGCAAGCACCGGAGGGCGGCGGGAAGGGGGGGGCGTCCCCTCTCACCTCCCATAGGAACGATCAAGCGGTGGAACGGCCACTACGATCATTCCTATGGTGTAGAGATTCGCCGGCTGAAACCGGCAATATCTGAATGATGTCTGTAACTACAGGCATCATTCAGATATACCCGCCCAAAGCCCAGGACGTCATATGACGTCCGTGGGCGGGAAGTGGTTAAAGTGCCGCCCATGGATAGTAAAATTTTGTCACCGCTGCACAGGTGTGCACAATTTTAAAGCGTGACATGTTTAGTACCTATTTACTCGGCATAACTTCATATTTTATATATTCCAAAGAAATTTGGCTATGTATTGTGTTTTTTTTTTTTTTTTTTGTATTCAAATTCAAAATGTATTTTTTTCCCCCAAAAAAATAGCTTTTGAAAAACCACTGTGAAAATACCGTTGCAAAAATTGCAAAACCTACCAACTTATTCTCTAGGGCCTCCGCTTTAAAAAAAAAATATGTTTGGGGGTTCTAAGTAATTTTCTAGCAAAAAAATACCGATTGTTACATGTGAACAAAAAGTGCCAGAAATTGCCCGGACTGGAGGTGGTTAATAAAACTAAAAAAGCAGTTCTTGTAATACTTACCTACTGTCCTGTCAGCTATCAGCTTCAAATGTTGAAGAAGTCTATACAAAGGCTGATCTTAAGAAAGATGAACTGAGCTCCATCGAAAACGTTGACAATAAAAACATGGCTGTTTTTGATCTTCCTCCTCTGCCAGACCCATGAGGGCCTCTAAACCAGTTTTGGATTATATGGATTTCTTTGTGGGTGAGCACTTGGGCATTTACTTCAAACAAAGAGTGCCGTGTCTACTCTTGGAACTGTTTAAGGTTATTAGTAAGTTAGGTCTAAAATGACCTTTTTGGCCAATAACTGGCTTGTGTATGGACACTCTACGGTTACCTGATAACAGATAGCATTTAGGTACAATAAAACTCTTCTTGTTAGGAAGCATATTATATCATGGCTGCTTTCCAACAATTACATCACAAAGTAAGCCACCCTAATGAACCCAGTTTTGTTAATGCATTGTCATGTATGCCATATATCCCAAAAAAGAACTGCAGGAATAAAACACAAGTACAAAGAAACACATTAAGGTTCATGCTTTTCCTCTTTAAAAGAAGAAACAGAACTTTATCTTCATTACGCGGCAGAACATGGCAGTTTCTTTGCATTTAACAGATGAACTAATGAGGAAGCAAGTAAAATTGCTAGAAAATGTCATCACCAGACAACAGAATAAAGACGTTTGGAAGTTAATAATATACAATGCTAGCGTGTTTGAATTTTAAACGGGCTCGTTCTTGAAGAGAGCTACCATTGTAGCTAAGTAACACTAGAAAAATAAAGAAAATGAACAATGTAAAGATATTAATAGCGAACGTTCGTCAGACTATATTCTGGGAAGTTGGAACGTGTTTACAACTATACTTCTGTGCATAATAAAAATAATGTGTGATAACGATATCAAACAAGTACTATAGATCAACTGTCTTTTATGGTTTTGAATCAACATCATCATCATCATCTTCATTTGATGGCATTATAATCCTGTAGGGGTCAAAGAGGCAAAGGGAAGATTACAAAGGCTCCAGATGTTCCTTGAAGATTCCAAGCTGTTGTTGGTTACTTAGTAGATAGGTGGGGTTAGGGTTTTTTTTCTATCTAGATAGCTGTCCCTAGTAAAGTTCTCAGGTGGAACTTATAAGGGACCTCTGATTAAGATCTCCAAACCATTTCAACTGGTACCTCTTGATTTTGAACAGTTGCTCTCCCAAAATTAAATGTTTTTCATTATAGTAAGGCAGAAGTCTTGTGAAACATCATTGTTGTCCCACAATCTTGTTGTGTCTGCCAAATTTATATTGAAGCCTCTGCACCATTCCATTTTCCAGTTGTATGCTCCTATTTCATCTATCATAAACAGGATTCCTAGGTACATAAACTGCTTCAAAAAGTCAAAAAGGGGTACTTCCCTCCTTTCTGAGAGAACAATAGTCCCTGATTAAGAGGGCCTGATCTTCATCCCCATCTTTTCACATTAAAGGGAATGTATATTCATTTTTACATATTTGCTTGTGCCACTTATTATAGTCAGGGTCAAGTGTTTAAAAAAATACATTTTTAAACAATCATTAAACATTGAAATAAAAAATAATGTACAGTATCTATTTCATTGTATTTTTTTATGTAAATAAAAATAAATAAATATGATATATTTCAATTTAGCATTTTCCTTATAGTTAGAGGATGGAGCTCTAGTTTCCTTTTCACATTTAGCGTTGTATCTTTATATCTGATAGACATTTATCTTTATATATGATATGTGTTGGCCCTATGCTGATTTTGCATGTGAACCGGTAAAGAGGCCTAAAGGGCCATTTAATTTAATTCTAGCACCGATACAGCACATAACAGGCCCTCAATATGAAACCTGGTCTTCAAGGCAGTGCATGCTCCCCACTCATAATGTTATTTCAAATCAACCAGCAGCATTCAATTTTTAGTTTTAGTTTTAAAGCATTGGGGGGCTATAGGGTGAAAATCCCAGTTGCCAAAGCTGTTACAGGTTAGATGTCTATTTTCGGCATATAACGGGGTCCAATCCTCTGACTTACTGGCGGAACAAATTTCCCATTATTTTTTGGTCATCTCTGTTTATGTGCATACACTTTAATCTCTTTTCTGCTGTGAAGTCTTCAGTAGAGGAGTTATCTTCAAACCACAGTTCTGGTGTCTGCTGGCTAACTAGAATCCAAATCTGAAGTTATCCTAACAAGCAGTAATCTGCTGCTACAAACTTTCTTGCAGTGTTAGAACATAATGTATACGCAATTAAATATTTCACATGTAGCTGAGCCCAAAGGCCTGAAGTAGACAGGAAAAATGTAATTGTTTAGTGTCATCGGATTAACCCTTTTGCAATATGGCTTATTTGTAGCTCATTGATATAACTGGACTTATATATTTTGTTAAAAAGAATGTCTTTTTTTTTTATTTCACTGCCAAGACATTGCCACTTTATTTACCATTTTGAAGAAGATTAATTTGAAGTGTTAAATTAAAGAGGACCTCCAGTCTGGGCAAAAAAAAAAAAAAATATATATATATATATACAAATACTGTAGCTGTTGACTTTTAATATAAGAACACTTACCCATCCAGGGATCACACAATATCAGTACCCAAGCCATGTCTTCGGTCGGCTTTTGGTGCAGGCGCCAGCATCTTAGGTAAGGGAAACCGGCGTCTCTCAGTCTTCAAGGACCTGGGTGTGTCCCAGAAGGCAGCGGGGGGAAGGAGGAAGGACCGGACATACTCGTAAATAGCTACTGCGATCTGACCTGGAAGTGGGAGCGGGTACCTGTCAAAACCAGATACCCACTCCCCCTTCCCCCACAAAAAGTGTCAAATGTGGTGGTAGAGGGGGGAGAGTCCAAACAAGCTGAGCTTCCCCTTTTGGGTGCAGCTCTGCTTTAAGCTGGCATCATAAACAAATGGACATATAACTGAAAGCTAGAAAATCAGCAAAAATAGAGAATGTTAAAAAAAAAGCACACGAAGGCTTGCCATTGTCACTGAACTGTGTGACAGTATGTCGCCAAAAGGGGCAAGCACAAATCTCTGCTCTGCACAACGTCCGAAGAAAGTGACTGCACTCCGAATTGTGTAGCTCTTCAGATATTGCTCTTTGCTTTTCTTTACCCTGGTACCTTATATTTGCAGTTAGGAGATTTGCTCCTAATATCAACAAAATGTTGGTCTTTTTTGTATTGTTCTAAAAGCTACTCTCCAGGCTACCACCTGAAAGAACCCCCCCCCCCAAACTAATTACGGCATAGAAATAAAAACCCTAGCTAATTGCCCCTTTGACTCATCTAAATCTGTAGTTTCATAACATCCAGTCCCAAGTCTTCTTTCTTCTTCTGTGTTCAGGGGGCAAGGTCCTTCCTCTAGTGTCCACATCAGTATTTGCACTTCCCATTGGCTGCCCAGAGGTGGGATATTCTCAGCACTGACATTAGAATAATGGTGGCTGGCTGGTATGGGCACATCAGCAGTGCTGGAATACCGGTACCCCACACCCAGTAATGACAAAGGCAAGAGAAACAGATGGAATTTAACGGTTTCTAGCATTGCTTTACAAGTTGTTTTAAAAAAAAAAATATATATATATATCTATCTATCTATATATATATAGATAGATAGATAGATATAAATATATATCTATCTATCTATATATATATATATATATATATAGATATATATCTATATAGATATATAGATATATATCTATATAGATATATATCTATATACATGTTTCTTAGAGATGCTCTTTAAAGATACCCTTTAACCATTACCAATGATACCAATAAAAAAGCATTCAAAAATTCAATAATCAGTAGGGAGCTGCATTCATTTGAGTCTTTTACGATTTTTTTTATATAGGGTTGAGCTTTAACTATTGACAAAGCAAAGCACAATTTTTTATATTAATAAATAAATAAATGGAATTGAATAATGCACCTTCTAAAAAAGGATAAAACACATGTTAGTGGATTAAACATTTGCTTCTCTTTGGAAATTAAGTGAGTACTACAAGGTAGTGATGGATCAAAGACTCCGAAGCAGCAGTCTCTCTACTTTTCCATTTTATATTTTTCTACACACTGATCAAAGTCCTTCAAAAGGCCAAATATATTCACAAGTGGGAATGAGGTTTCTGTGGGCACTCCATGCACTTAATTCCTCCTTATTTTCTCATCAACAAAAGCCGCCACACTCCGTATTGGCCTGTCATGCGCCATCAAATCAGTAGCCTTGGGAGCAGAATTTGGCATGTCAGCGGCTCCACCATATTTCTCATATACTCCTCGCCATTTAAATGATGTGACAAAACTGTGCCTGTTTTTATTTTGCTGGCTTGCCTTTTATATAAAACATCATGGTTAAAAACACTTCGTGGTTAAAAATCATGCTCGGTGCTTCATTGTGTGCTATAACCTACAATTGCTGCAATCGGTCGAAATACATTCTGCACCGGTTTCCCTTCATTGTTAAAACACATAATATCGAGGATTGTGTTTGTGTTTGTTCAATGCAGCAGTAAATAGCTTAATGTGAAATATGGCATTCGCAGTTGGAAGTCACGCATTCTTTTGTGTACGTGGAATTTGGGGTCTGGGTAAGCTTTATCGATAAGTAAAAGAGAGATTGTATTCTGAAAGAAAGGGGTGGAAGTGATAGCATTTCATTAAATAGAATGAGTTATTTAAGGGAGAACAGGAGTCAGGGGGAAACGTTGTCTGGGAAGTTAAATAATATAAGGTTATGTGCTTGCAAAATGTCTTTCTAGAAAACAGAACCCATGTCTATTGTCAGCTGAGACATACTTTAAGCTATTATTCAAATATTATTTTATTTAAAGAGACATCGTTAGCTTGCCCATTACTCAACAACTGTTGTTACTCCATGTGGAAAGGGCAATATTGACTCTAATATAGATCTGTGAAAGTCCATCCAAATTTTTTTTCTTTGTTCAGCCCTGATGAAGAGGGAGTGGTGTTTACCCAGAAAAGTGTTGGTTTGATTACTTGTTGCTACTCTCAATAAATGTTTCCAAATTCCAACTTGTATTTTCTGGATACCGGGTGCTTCTTTCTACCTACACTTCCAAGGGTCTCTTCAACCACTTCAGCCCCGGAAGGATTTACCCCCTTCCTGACCAGAGCACTTTTTGCGATACGGCACTTTGTCGCTTTAACTGACAATTGCGCAGTCGTGCGACGTTACACCCAAACAAAATTGACATCCTTTTTTCCCCACAAATAGAGCTTTCTTTTTGGTCATATTTGATCACCTATTCGTTTTTTTTTATTTTTTGCGCTATAAACAAAAAAAAGCGTCAATTTTGAAAAAAAAGCAATATTTGTATTCTTCTACATATTTTTGTTAAAAAAAATCACAATAAGCATGTATTGATTGGTTTGCGCAAAAGTTATAGCGTCTACAAAATAGGGGATAGTTTTATGGCATTTTTATTATTCATTTTTTTTTAAATTAGTTATGGCGGCGATCTGCGATTTTTATCGTGACTGCGACATTATGGCGGACACATTGGACACTTTTGAAACTATTTTGGGACCATTGGCTTTTATACAGCGAGCAGTGCTATAAAAATGCACTGATTACTGTGTAAATGACACTGGTAGGGAAGGGAAAAGGCAGGGTAGGGGTAGGGTAAGGGAAAAGGCATAATGAGCTAGTATGCACCGCATACTAGCTCATTATGAAATACTTACCTTAGAACGAGGCGCTGACATTTTCCCTCGGCGTGTCTTCCGGGTATCGCTGCTCCGGCGCTGTGAGTGGCCGGAGCCGCGATGTCATCACTCCCACGCTTGCACGCCGGAGATTTATTTCCGGCAAGGAGAATCCCCGGAGCGCTTGCACCGCTGAAGTCAGCGGCTCATTGCGAGGGGAATATCTCCTAAACCGTACAGGTTTAGGAGATATTCTTTTTACCTACAGGTAAGCCTTATTATAGGCTTACCTGTAGGTAAAAGTTAAAAAAAATTACTATACTAACGCTTTAAACACTATGGGACGATCAAGGGGTTAAGTGTGTCCTAGGGAGTGATTCTAACTGTGGGGGGGGAATGGGCTACCACTAACATGACAGCGATCACTGCTCCCGATGACAGGGAGCAGTGATCGCTGTCATGTAACTAGGCAGAACGAGGAAATGCCTTGTTCACATGGGCATCTCCTCATTCTTCCGCTCCGTGACACGATCGCCGGGCACCCGGCGGACATCGAGTCCACGGGACCCGCGGTCACAGTGCACGCAGCGTGTGCATGCGCGCCCACAATGCCGCATCTTAAAGGGGACGTACCTGCACGCCCATTTGCCCAGCCGTGCCATTGTGCTGACGTATATCGTCGTGCGCTGGTCAGCAAGGGGTTAAAGCCACTAAAATATACAGAAAAATACATTTTAAAAGATTACTTGTAGTGTCTTTCCTTTCCATAAATGACTACTCCAGGAAGAGTCAATTCTCTGGCAGAGCCCCTTTCCTCCTTCCACGTCATAGCCCTTTTCCCTTCTGCGAGTGTCTAATTACTATTTATGCTTGCCCAGTTTTTCCTTCGCACCCCATGTCTCCCCACATCATTTATATGTATCTGTGGGGAGGTGACACAGTGTCATTTAAGTGACAAAATCTGCTGCGGCTGCTTTTACATCATATTCAAGATGGCAGCACCCAGTTTTAGGACTTTTTGATGTCTACACAAGGGAGGCTTTTTCAGGTAAACAACATGCATATAATATTTTAAATGCACCTATAATCTTATGGGAAGATTTTAGTTGAAATGAACGGATTGGTTGAGATGAATGGTCGAGTGGCAGGGTCCTTTTTTTAAAGAAATTCTAAAGGCTGAAGGTTTTTCTTACCTAATGCATTCTCTACATTAGGGTAAAAAAACCTTCTGAGTGCAGCTCCCCCCCCCCCCAAGCGCCCCTTAAACTTACCTGAGCCCAATCTCGATCCAGCAATGTGTACAAGAGCAGGACTCTCTCGGCTCTCTCCCTCCTCATAGGCTCAGAGACAGCAGCAGTCTTGCTTGTTTATTCAAAATAGCCTAAAAAAATGGAAGCCCGCATTCCTTAATTCCAGGTATTGACCATACAGTCACAAGATAAGTGATGTCCATCTTTTTTGTCCAGTGTCAGCAAAACATCACACAAGCTTTACCATGTGAGTGCCATGATACGTAGTTGTGAGATTTAACATTGTAAGATAGAATTATTAATATCATTATTGTTATTATCAATATTTTTATTATTATTATTATTATTATTATTTTGGAAAGCTGTAAGCTCGTACATTTACATATTTCTTCCTGTCTTGGAGTTAAGACACAAAATTTCATTATATTAATAGACAGAGCCTTATTTTTCATTATTATTTTACCTTGTCACAGGTACATGAAATCTAATGTTTAATATGATAAATGACCACAGAACTATGTCAACTGCTTAATATATACATGTATAACTATGATTAGCTTGTATATGCACATGTATTGAAAGAAAAGCCAGCAGATTTGTTTGCATTTGTAAAATATCAGCATATTTGAAATAATTAGGTATAGACATGCAAATCCCACTCCCACACACCCAGTATGGGAGTGGGATTTGTGACCATCCTGCGGTGTTACATTATGAAAGGAATATTAACTTTGCAAGTGAAAATTTACATTGAAACTGTGTTTTGCTTAGGGTTAGACTCTTGTTAGTAATATAGGGAAAAATAAAACTACCCAGGGATAATTCAAGATTTTATTGGAGCCAACATTATAGCTTCAATTTAAAGGCCTAGTGAAGCAGAACAAAAAAAATAAATACCGTATTTATCGGCGTATATCACGCACCGGCGTATAACACGCACCCCAATTTAGGAGGGAATTTTAAGGAAAAAAAACTTTTAGGAGGGAAGTTGAAGGGAAAAAAACTTACATTTAAATGCCCTTCATTGCAGCCTTGTCAGTGCAGCCTTGTCAGTGCAGCCATGTCAGTGCAGCCATGTCAGTGCAGCCTTGTCAGTGCAGCCTTGTCAGTGCAGCCTTGTCAGTGCAGCCTTGTCAGTGCAGCCTTCCCCAGTGCAGCCTTCCCCAGTGCAGCCTTGTCAGTGCAGCCTTCCCCAGTGCAGCCTTGTCAGTGCAGCCTTCCCCAGTGCAGCCTTGTCAGTGCAGCCTTCCCCAGTGCAGCCTTGTCAGTGCAGCCTTCCCCAGTGCAGCCTTGTCAGTGCAGCCTTCCCCAGTGCAGCCTTCCCCAGTGCAGCCTTCCCCAGTGCAGCCTTCCCCAGTGCAGCCTTCCCCAGTGCAGCCTTGTCAGTGCAGCCTTCTCCAGTGCAGCCTTGCCCCAGTGCAGCCTGGGATCCCCTGTCCCTGCTTCCAGGGCTTCAAAATCGCGGTCCGCGATTTGAAAATGGCGCCGCCGGCGCCGAAGTACACAGGGCCGGTCCTCGGCTCTTTCCGGCGGCTCTCGTTTACTTTCGGCTCCACTCGTAGTCCCGAGCGGAGCTATCCGAGTAGGTTTGGATAGCTCCGCTCGGGACTACGAGTGGAGCCGAAAGTAAACGAGAGCCGCCGGAAAGAGCCGAGGACCGGCTCTGTGTACTTCGGCTCCGGCGGCGCCATTTTCAAATTGCGGTCCGCGATTTTGAAAATGTGACAGCTCGGGATCGGCGGGGATCGGCGTATAACACGCACCTGCGACTTTCCCCTGATTTTAATAAATACGGTAAATAAATAATATAATATTGAGTTGCCCACCCTTTGCAGCTATAACAGCTTCAACTCTTCTGGGAAGGCTGTCCATAAGGTATAGCAGTGTGTCTATGGGAATGTTTGACCATTCTTCCAGAAGCACATTTGTGAGGTCAGGCACTGATATTGGATGAGAAGGCCTGGCTCGCAGTCTCTATTCTAATTTATCCCAAAGGTGTTCTAAAACTCTCTCATCTATGTCTTTATGGACCTTGCTTTGTGCACTGGTCCAAATCATTTGGTGGAGGGGGGATTATGGTGTGGGGTTGTTTTTCAGGGGTTGGGCTTGGACCCTTAGTTCCAGTCAAATGAACTCTTAAGGCATCAGCATACCAAGACATTTTGGACAATTACATGTTCCCAACTTTGTGGGAATAGTTTGGGGATGGCCCCTTCCTGTTCCAACATGACTGCGCACCAGTGCACAAAGCAAGGTCCATAAAGACATGGATGAGTGAGTTTGGGGTGGAGAAACTTGACTGGCCTGCACAGAGTCCTGACCTCAACCCGATAGAACATCTTTGGGATGAATTAAAGTGAAGACTGCGAGCCAGGCCTTCTCCTCCAACATCAGTGCCTGAACTCACAAATGTGCTTCTGGAAGAATGGTCAAACATTCCCATAGACACACTCCTAAACCTTGTGGACAGCCTTCCCAGAAGAGTAGAAGCTGTTATAGCTGCAAAGGGTGGGCCAACTCAATATTGAACCCTACGGACTAAGACTGGAATGCCATTAAAGTTCATGTGCGTGTAAAGGCAGGCGTCCAAAATATTTTTGGTAATATAGTGTATATATCCTAAAACTAAATAAAAATATTCCCTCCCTAGATTTATCTCCAGGTTCAAACAGTGACATTAGATAATCTGATTGACATTTGCATTCACTGCGTAAGCATCAAATGCTTAAGTATGTGAGTGTAATGTCAAGGTACTTTAGGGAGAAAAAGGACTGGGAACTCAATGGGTTAAATAAGTGAAGTCTAGTTGCTACGGATCACTGTCTTAGGGACATCTCTGCTTTTTGTGCTGCCTTATAAAGCATGTCTAAACCAGTAACATTTTTCAGCTCACAGTGGTGTATTTTTATTAGTCTACTTCATTAATAACTGCCATTGTCAACAAATAATTAAGGCATGAACTGTCTAAATTTAAAGTTCTTTCGTCTTTCTCTTTTTTATTCTTTTTTACTTTATTGTTTATTTTTTCATCTGATGTACAGAAAAGGGTCACCCGTTCAAATTGGTACTCCTCATTAAATTTAATATGAAGCCTACAAATACAAAAGAAAACATGGTCCATTGGTTTCAGTATGATAAATTATTAAAGTAAATGTTTTAAGAGATAAAAACTGCACAGACTACGCCCCTGCTCGCACACATTCTGAAAGTATGAAGTCATTATGTTGGGAGAATGTTGTTTTGACTTCTCTACAGTGGCTTATCAATCATCTTTCACTTGTACGACTCTAGCAAAATGCATTTAGTTATTGGTGGTTGCGGTGGTTGCAAAAAGGACTAGCCAACCATCTAGTGTGAGTACTTACACATTCTGCTGTCTGTGCTGCCCATTGCTGCTTCATTACAGAGAACTGTGTCCCTGAAGTCCACTATAAAAACCAAAATTTTTGGTCTTCTGAAGCTCACTGGTTCCTCCCTCTAACCTTTTTGTTATCATTTTCTCTTACAATGGATGAGGTCATAGGGAGGAGCCGGTGACAATTATGGAGAACCATGAAGATTGATACTCTCAGAAGTGTTGGTTTCCCAGTGAACTTCTAGAGATTATTTCTCTAAAATAGAGAAGTGTTGAGTGTTGCAGGTGACAACGCAGGCCATTATTCAACTTCTTAGAGGCATATTTTTTTCTCAAAACTTTAGTACATGATAATGTTGCTTTAATGTCCCCCTTCCAAGTTATACCTGCTCTTCTTTCCTTTGCTTCAAAGACCTGTATAAGCTCTAGCCAGGCCTTGGGTTGGCGCTTCTACTGGTCTTTCTGTTTTCATATCATAGCACTTGGCCAATTACGAGGCAGCACTGCTGTAAACATGGAGTCAGCACATAATTCTCTATGCCTGGAAGAAAATGGTATTTTCTTTACTTCCAACAGCGGAATGAAGCAATGGGGAAGTGAGGGAAAAGCGAGTAAATGGTCCAGGTGTTGAAGCAAACCCGTTCATTTGCCCTGAGCAAAGCATCATTTCATTTTAACACCCCCCCCCCCCCCCCCCCAAAAAAAAAAAAAATTATGATGTCACCAATGGTTTTTTTTTTTTTTTGGTACCTAAGGCTAGGGTCTCTGTAAAATGGAGCTTTTCTTTAGAGAAAACCTTTTTAATCCCAATTGGAACACAAGTTTCAGTGATCAGCATTCAATAATGGCTCTCTGAGACATTACTCAATACCATTTAATTTAGCGAATATGCTAAGCATGAGCAGATGTATTGCTATGTACTGACTGATAGATCAATGTGTCACTAGATGTTTTGGTAAAGCTAGCACTTCTCACTGCTGTTAAGGAGGCTGCTAAACCCAACTGGAGCAAGAGGAAGGAACCCTACTTTGTACTTATCCGCCATGAATCGAAAAGCATTAGTGTTTTGTTAAGGCAAGGAAAACTTCAGAAAAGATCAATCAGTGAACTATTAGGTCAGTTCAGGAAAACAGTGCTGGTAACCAATCATTTTATCTTAAAGCTGAACTCCATCCAGATGTATTCATGAAAAATGTATGAAATGCATTTATAATGGGACTTGTATAAGCACCTGAATTGACCCTGGAAAGAGCCTCCTGTATATCTCCACTCTCCAGCATAGCATGACTGAGACCTGGAACACGAGGATCACCATTGGAGCTTATAAGGGTCTTCTGAAGACCTGAGATTGAGCATAAGAGGATGAGCAGAGTAATGAACTAATCAGTATGCTTGTGTTCTTTCCCTATTCAATCAGCAAGTTGATTTTGACAAAGTTGTGCTCGTCTGGAAAGGGTTTTTTAATCACTAAGCTGGTTGTTTGGTTTTTAGAATTAGCTGTTCAAACTTAGAGGCCCAGTATACGTAGACATGGAAATGATTGCTCCCTACCGTAGCATGTCACAGTGGGGTTGATTTACTAAAACTGTAGAGTGCAAAATCCGTACAGCTCTGTATAAAACCAGTCAGCTTCCATTTTTTTGTGTCAAAGCTCAATTGAACAAGCTGAAGATAGAAGCTGATTGGCTACCACGCACAGCTGCACCAGATTTTGCACTCTCCAGTTTTAGTAAATCAACCCCAATGATTAATTGCAGAGTCACACAATATTGGAATATTGGAATCAAACTGCTGTATATTAATGTGTGACTTAAAGCTTGGGATAATATTTGTTCCATCATTTAGGAACTGAATGTTGCTCTTTATAATTAATCATATATGACTTTAGTAGGGCAACTGAGCTACTACAAGCCATCCAAGTAGCTTGGACTCAAAAACCCAATTCCAAACAAGTAGGGAAAGGTAAAACCTCTGTTGGATTTTTGTTGCTGTTTGCTTCCCCATTGGGTAGATTTTTTATTGCTTCAACCAGGAGAAGAAATTAGGGGAATGGGTGTCATTGAGACAGAATGATCTACACAGCACTGAAAACCTTAATCCAAAATGTAAAAAATATTAATCTTTCCATTGGTTTGTCTTACTTTCGACTTTAAGTCACTTTCTGTTCCTGTGACTTTCAGTTACTGGGAAAGGAGGCAATAAAAAATATCTCAAATGAGGAAGCAGATCAACACAGAAGTCTACTGGAGGTTCTAACCCTACCCAACACTATCCAAACTGAAAAAAAAAATGTTTAGCTAGGGTTGTGCTTTAAGATTGTAAATGCCTGCAGACAAAAACTGTCTTTTAGTCTAGGGGCACACGTGTGTCTACCGACAAAAAACTTCGCACAGACTCTCATTCTTGGCACCAGAAAGAGATCCCCTTGCACGTTGGGGTTGATTTTCTAAAGGCAAATAGGCTGTTCATTCTGCAATGCAAGTTGCAGTTGTCAAGGGAACTTACCCCAGAGCTTAGTGAAAGAGGTGAAGCTCTGCTTTCTTTCATCATCCAATCACATGCAAGCACAAATGCTTTTTTTCCTTTTCCTCACATATGATTGGGTATACTTTGCAAAGTAAAATTTCTCCTCATTCACTAAGCTCTGGGGTAAATTCCCTTGCAAAGTGCAACTTCCCTCATAAAGTTAACAGTCGTTTTACCTTTAGTAAATCAACCCCACTGTGTGCCAAACTGCAGCTCTTTGGCCACCTGAGCAAATCGATGGCGGGTGCCGCTGCTGTTCACATGTAAGAGCCCATCTGAGCAGTTACCTGCGATTAAGGACCGACCCTAAGCGCAGACAGTTTGTGTTCTGGGATGGCATTTCTGGGTATGCACAAGCTACCTGCAGCGAATCAGCATGTTTACATGCAGCAATGCAAAAAAAATAAAAAATGCTGCTACTCTACAGATGACCTTGATTACTGAATGATGAAAATAATAGTATGGATCCATGAAGGATATTTTTCTATTCTCCTTTTTTTCAGTTTAGGCCGATATGTATTCTTCTACATATTTTTGGTAAAAAAAATCGTAATAAGCGTATATTGATTGGTTTGCACAAAAGTTATAGCGTCTACAAAATAGGGGATAGATTTATAGCTTTTATTATTATTCATTTTTTTTTTTATTAGTAATGGCGGCAATCTGCGATTTTTATCACGACTGCGACATTATGGCGGACACATCGGACACTTTTGACACCGTTTTTGGGACCATTGTCATTTATACAGCGATCATTGCTATAAATATGCACTGCTTAATGTGTAAATGACAATGGCAGGGAAGGGGTAAACACTCGGGGGCGATCAAGGAGTTAAGTGTGTCCTAGGGAGGTGTTCTAAAAAGCCGTGTACACACGACCGGAGTACCCGGGACCTGCGGGCAGGCATGCGGCGGGCGTGCACACCCCATAGGCAGCAACTTTAAAGGGACGTACAGGTATGCCCATTTGCCTGCCTGTGCCATTCTGCCGACGTACATCTGTGTGCGGCGGTTGGCAAGCAGTTAAAGGAAAATGGCATAGTAAGTGAATATCAAGTATTCCATCAATTGCCTATACTCACTATTTCCTTTGTTTCTGGACAATATAATTTATCAATTTGTTTTTTTGATATATCAAAATTTCTTTCTTTTTGCTTGTTTGTGCAATATTAAAAAAATGAATAAAATAAGATTTAGTACAAAAAAAAATAAAATACAATGCTGCTGCAGAGGAGGCATTTATTGTCCTCTAAACACAGCAGCCTATCTGCACTCATTTGCTATTGTGAATGGTTTAGCATCTACAAACTGCAATAAAAAAATAATAAAAAAAACACCTGTATGTATCAGGCCTAAAAGCAAAATATTCACTATTGCCTGGTATGTACCTTTAACTGTGAGCTTGTGAATAGTATATATTTCTTTATACCTTAAATTCATTTTTGCTGGCATCCATCTTTAACTGAGCCCAATGATTCCTTTTATACTTTTAATTCATTTTAGCTTTTTGCTTATTGTTCAACATATGCATTACTATCCACAGCATTTTCCAGGGCATTTAATCTTTCCCGTGCCTTCCAGATCATTTCTAAGTATCTCTTTGTTTCCATTTTCAATATTAACACTTGGGGAATAGTCTCGTTTGCAGAGGAATTGGCATGGAAACAGGACATCCCACAGAACAGATGTCACATACAGGATTATGAAATCTGTCCAATTACACTCTTATTCCTGCTCTGGTCGTAACAAGAGACTCAACAACCAGCATATTTATTGAGTTTGATGCTATCTGAATCGACAGACACACACATACAGGCCTGCTGTAAACCACTTTCAATTGATTGTCAGCGTTAAAGACTATTTACAGTCCATTGGGTTTTTCTTTTTTTTTTTTTTTCCTTCAAAAATTTTCAGCATGATCGCCTTTTTTTTTCTGATAAGGACACGTTACAAGAATTATTTTAAAGCGACAGATATAAAGGACACAATTGCAGCTCTGTATTTAATAATATAACCTTAAAAATAGACCCTGACCCCTAAAACTTTAGATTTGTTTTTTTAAAAGATCGTTTTTGATGGGTAGCCACTCGCTCTTCCTCATTTCTCACCTAGCCTCTTCCCGCCCAAGGTACATCATATGACGTTCTTGACTTTGTGCAGGTATATCTGAATGATGCCTGCAGCTACAGACATCATTCAGATATTGTCTTTTTCAGCCGGCGATTCCCTACACCATAAGAATGATCATATCGGCTGTTCCACCGCTTGATCGTTATTACGGATGGTGAGAGGGGACGTCCCCCCCTCCCGCTACCCTCCAATGCTTCTATCGACTCACCGCTTCCATCTGTGAGTCGGAGAACGGATCCGCTGGCCCTGGATGGTGACCATAGAGATTTCTGGCGGAAAAAGGATTCCTGCCGCCAGTGGCGTCGCTAGGGGGTGGCTTTTGGGGCTATAGCCCTGAATCTGGGGCCAATAGCCCCGAGTCTCTGCAGGGGTCCCCAAGGGCAGGGGAGGCTCTCTGGGGATGATGATGTAAGTGGGGGGCTCTCTGGGGACCCTGATGCAAGGGGGAGGCTCTCTGGGGACCCTGATTTAAAGGGGGCTCTCTGGGAACCCTGATGTAATTGGGGGCTCTCTGGGAACCCTGATGTAAGGGGGAGGCTCTCTGGGGACTCTGATGCAAGAAGGAGGCTCTCTGGGGACCCTGATGTAAGGGGGGCTCTCTGGTGACCCTGATATAAGTGGGGGGCTCTATGGGGATATATACACACACACACATATTACTGTACATACATGTGTATGCCTGCCCAAGAGTATGACTTGCTTTACTACGCTGCTATGGGCTCTAGCCCCAGATCTTTTGTAGACCTACCAACGCCCCTGCTTGCCACCATCATTTTATTATACGACGGTAGGGAACTGGTTAATGGACGGTCCGAAGTAGTCACAAGTGAAAGCATGTGCAGCACCTCAGTAGCCATCTCCCTTACAGTCTCTCCTCTACCTGGAGTCATTAGTACTCGCAGGACTGTGCTCTCTAAAGTTACCTCCTTGCTAGGTACACCTCTCTCAGGTACCCTCCAGGGAAGCAGTCTCACACAGAGAAATCAAGGCCTTTTGCAATCTGCCCTAGCCCCATCTCCATAAGGGACATAAAGACTACACTTGGCTCCTCCAGGTCCACTCCACCCAACCTCCTGCCCTGTCCAGGGCCTACTTGTGCTGGTTACACCCACATAGGTGTGGGGTGTTTGACTTTGATGCCCAATAATGTGTATACGCCTCCCTACCTGTCCTATATATGGGTGTTGACTAGGAATGCACCAATACCATTTTTTTACAACGAGTACCGATACTTTTTTTTCAGTACTCACCAATAACCAATTACCGATACCTACTGCAACTGTTTTGTTTACACTTTAGCTAACAGCAATGGTACAAAGCACTGAAAAGTTATTTACAAATGAAATAAATGTATTAATACATTTACTAAATGTAATAAATATTAAATAAATATTAACTAACAAAGCAAACAAAAAAAAGTTTTAATTATTAATAGTTTATTAAACAGAAGTGAACAAAAAAAATCAGCAGCAAAATAATATTAAATGTAGGAGAATACGGAGTTAATTAAGGCTTATTAGAGTAGGGTTAAACAGAGGAACATTTAATAAAAAACACAAAAAATTTATTTTTTTTACTTGACAGGTTGCTTTAACCACTTCAATACAGGGCATTTTCACCCCCTTCCCGCCCAGGCCAATTTTCAGCTTTCAATGCTGTCACACTTTGAATGACAATTGCGCGGTCATGCAACACTGTACCCAAATTAAATGTTTAACATTTTTTTCCCCACAAATAGAGCTTTCTTTTGGTGGTATTTGATCACCTCTGCGGTTTTTATTTTTCACGCTATAAACAAAAAAAAGAGTGACAATTTTGAAAAAAAACTCAATATTTTTTACTTTTTGCTATAATAAATATCCCCAATTTAAAAAAACAAAAAAAACAAATAGTTTACTCAGTTTAGGCCGATATGTATTCTTCTACATATTTTTGTTAAAAAAAAATCGCAATAAGCGTATATTGATTGGTTTTCGCAAAAGTTATAGCGCCTACAATATAGGGGATGGATTTATGGTATTTTTATTATAATTTTTTTTTTACTAGTAATGGCGGTGATCTGCGATTTTTATCATGACTGCGACATTGCGGCAGACACATTTTTACCCTATTTTGGGACCAGTGACACTTATACAGTGATCAGTGCTATAAATATGCACTGATTACTGTATAAATGTTACTGGCAGGGGACACGCATCGGCTCCCAAGTCACGCGGTATGCATGCGCCCCCTATACCGCCGGGAAGCCAAGGACATCATACAACGCCTGCCCGGAGGGACACAGTGTTCCTGCAGACGTCATATGACAATGAGCAGTAGGGAAGTGGCTAACTGACTTCATCTGCAGATCGAAGTTCATCCCTTTGATCTGTAGATATAGAAACAGAAAGATACATTTTATCTTAGTGTTTCTGCTGCCGAGCAATGTTATTGATAAACATTAGGCTGCTTTTTCTTTGACAGCTCCAATTGCCGGACTTCTTTAACACTTCAGCTGTCTACAGGGGAACCCCGCTGACAGTTGAATGAGTCAGGGCGTGGCGGCCCTGCTCCTTAACCACCGATAATTTACGTCTTTACGTCTTACGTTTTTTTTAAATTTCAGCTGTCAGTGGGGGAATCCCGCTGACAGCTGATAGAACCGAGCCTGAAAGTATCGGTTTCAGGTATCGGTGCATCTGCATGAGTACCGATACTTGTACAAATGCTTAGTATCGGCACCGATACCGGTATCAGTACAACCCTAGTGCTGACTCTCCCCTGACATCACTGCAGAAGGGCTCTACTCAAAAGAGATCCTTTATATGTACTTTATTTTATTAATTATGTTGTTTGCTTGGAGTTTAGCTTTAAGGGACAGCAAATCTAAATCATGATTACCATATATAAAAGAGCAATTAATAATTACAGATTTGCATGAAATGTTTTCTAGCCTTTGATATTGTGTTTACATATGCCAAATGACTAAGGGCACAGTATTCTTGTCTCTATTGAGTGATTTTAGGATAAGGAGAGGCTAACTGTTGCAGCTTACAGTGTGATCGCTGTCAGAAAGTAATAAGCGTAGGAAAATATCTCGCCTAATTATTAGGATGGTATTTCTATATCAATCAAGCTGTAATTAAAATAGAACACTGTTAAGCACTTGTTCCACCTAAACAGCCCACATAAATGAATTCAGCGTAAATTGAGAAAAATATCTCTGTAAAAAAAAAATCTCTGGATTAACCACTTCAATACAAGACACCCCCTTCCTGCCCAGACCAATTTTTAGTTTACAGCGCTGTCGCACTTTGAATGACAATTGAGCAGTCATGCGATGCTGTACCCAAACAAAATTAATGTCCTTTTTTCCCCACAAATAGAGCTTTCTTTTGGTGGTATTTGATCACCTCTGCGGTTTTGATTTTTTGCGCTATAAACAAAAAAAGAGTGACTTTTTGCTATAATAAATATCCCAATTTAATTAAAAAAAAGTAATTTTTTTCCTCAGTTTAGGCCGATATGTATTCCTCTACATATTTTTGGTAAAAAAAAAAAAATTGCAATAAGCGTATATTGATTGGTTTGCACAAAAGTTATAGCGTCTACAAAATAGGGGATAGATTTATGGCATTTTTTTTTTTTTTTTACTAGTAATGGCGGTGATCTGCGATTTTTTTACGTGACTGTGACATATCGGACACTTTTGTCACATTTTTTCGACCATTCACATTTATACAGCGATCCGTGCTATAAAATTGCACTGATTACTGTGTAAATGTGACTGGCAGGGAAGGGGTTAACACTAGGGGGTGATCGAGGGGTTATGTTTCCTAGGGAGTGATTCTAACTGCAGGGGGCGGGGACTCACAAGGGGAGGAGACCGATCGATGTTCCTCTATACTGGGAACACACCATCGGTCTCCTCTCACCCGACAGGACGTGGATCTGTGTGTTTACACACACAGATCTATGGTCCTGCTCGGTTAACGGGCAATCGCGGGTGCCCGGCAGACATCGCGAAGCCCAGGACGTCATATGACGCCCGCCCAGGATGGGAGATCCCTCCCGCAGGCGTCATATTACTATGGGCAGGTAGAGAAGTGGTTAAGTAAAAATTTACTAATCAATTCAATAAATTGATCAGTAAAAAATCTGATTCATGAGTGTAGCATCCTGACCACCACACTTAGATGTGTTTGTTGAGCATCCTATTCCAAATCATTATATTTAATATGAAAGTGTCCTCACGTTGCGGTTATCACATCATCTCCTCTTCTTTGAAGGCTTTACACAAGATGTTGGAGTGTGTCTGTGGGAATTAGTTCCTATTCAGCCAAAAGAGCATTTGTGTGGTCAGCTATTAATGTTGAATGAGAAGACCTGGATCACAATCAGTGTTCTAATTTATCTTAAAGGTGTTCAGTAGGGTTGAGTTCAGAGGTCTGCACAGACCACTGGAATTCCCCCACACTTGTCGAACCATGTATTTTTGGAGTTATAAACAAGGCCAAGGATAAATCCATGGAAAAAACAAAGCTTAACTTACCAACCAGCCCGCAGACAACCAAGTAAACCTGTCTAACAGTATGCGTTAAAAGCAGGGGTTTAGTCTTCACACATTTGCAAATGCATGCGTAATCCACACAGCCTTGTTAAGGCTCCCTGGTATCTGTGGTACCTAACATTAACTTATAAGTGTCCCCACAGTGGAGGCACATGCATTCTGATGGATAGGTGAGAGCAGGTGGACTGAAGGGGATTTTTGGACCTGAATTTGTGCACAGGGGGTCATACTGGAACATGAAACATGATAACACTACTGTGTACTTCAGGAATGAAGAGTTAAACGGGAGGAACCATTGAGAGCAGCAGGTGAACCAGAAGACTGACACATCAGGAAGCACCTGTTTCCCTTCAGACTTCGGGGAGCGAGTCTTCGGCATTGGAGAGGTATTCAGTGGTGCTGGCATCAGGAGACTTATGCCCCGTAGACACGGTCGGATTTTCCGATGGGAAATGTTCAATGGGAGCTTGTCGGAAATTCCGACTGTGTGAAGGCTCCATCGGACATTTTCCGTCGGAATTTCCGACAAACAAAATGTAAAATCTGGATCTCAAATTTTCCGACAACAAAAAGATCCCTTGTCGTAAATTCCGATCGTGTGTACACAATTCTGACGCACTAAGTTTCACGCATGCTCGGAATCAAGCAGAAGAGTCGCACTGGCTATTGAACTTCATTTTTCTCGGCTCGTCGTACATGTTGTACGTCACCGCGTTCTTGGCGATCAGAATATCTGTCAAGATTTGTGTGACCATGTGTATGCAAGACAAGTTTGAGCCAACATCCGTCGGAAAAAAAACATGGATTTTGTTGTCGGAATGTCCGATCGTGTGTACGATGAGCCTCAAGTTTGGAATGAACATGTGTTCATCTAGATCAGGGGTCTTTAAACTATGGCCCTCCAATTGTTCAGGAAATACAATACCCATGATGCCTAGTCATGTCCGTGAATGTCAGAGTTTTACAATGCCTCATGGGACATGAAGTTCCGCTGGAGGGCCGTAGTTTGGAGATCCCTGATCTAGATCAACTGTAGGTATATTGGGCTGTGTATATGGAGGTTTCAATTTGTGTTTTGGTATTTTTTTTTTTTTTTTTGTGGGTTGAAATGGATGGACATTTTTCAACCAGAATAACTATGTAACTTGTACCAAACCTGTTTGCAATGGTCACCAGGCAAACAAACTGACCATATTTGGTCATATCATCCTTCAACTAAAACCTTCAGCAGATGTAGCTGGATGTCTTTCATCTAGGGGCTGTAGTCATGACCACATAAAGGTTTGTTTAAACAATTTTTAATGTTGCCCTTTTAGCTGTATTAAAAGACCTGCTCGCTGCTGAATGTTTTTTTTTTTTTTTTGCTTTGCTACATGTCTCCCATCCCTTTTTTAAGCAACTATGATTTGGATATATGATATTTAAAAAAATTAATTAATTAATACAATATATATATATATATATATATATATATATATATATATATATATATATATATATATATATATATATATATATATATATTGTATTAATGTATTTGTTTTTTTAAATATCATATATCCAAATCATAGTTGCTTATAAAAGGGATGGGAGACATGTAGCATATATATATGCTACAAAAGGGATGGGAGACATGTAGCATATATATATATATATATATATATATATATATATATATATATATATATATATATATATATATATATATATATTTATATATTTATTTACTTATATATATATATATATATATATATATATATATATATATATTTCCCTCTGACAATATAATAATTTATATTTTAATATATTTTTTAATATATTTTAATATATTTTAATAACATTTGACAATAATAACGTTTGGACTTTAATTATAGTTTAGCGCTGTATTTTGGTTTAGCAGACTTTGCACTGTTCATTCATCCCTACAGGAGACGTACGTTTTCTATTTCTTTGTGCTTTTGAACTTTGCTCAAAAGTTTTACCTATTTGACAGGTACTCTTCAAGGAGCTTATGTAAAAAATCTACTTTTTAGACTCAATAAACATAAATGATGCTAAAGTAAGAGAATTTGGCACTTTATACAAAATGTAGTATCAACAGTCTCTTTAATGACTTTTCATGCTTCAAAATCACATTATTTTGCTGCCATTTCCACTTTTATTTAGAATACTTTTTTTTCCCTCTACCACTTCACATTCGAATCAGTGGTTTTTGTTTTTTTTATCCACACTCCCTTGGTCATGACACACTATTCACTTGTTTTCTTCAGCGGCTTATAATGTATATATAGCTCTTATTTGGCTCTAGGCTCACTACCCTTTGATTTAGCTCCGGTGGTCGGAAGGAAACATGTCAGGGGGCGTGTCTTAGGTGGAGACTCATGGGCTGAGACCATTTTCAAGTCTACAATAGGTTGGCTGGGCGGGAGTGCAGCACCTCTTTGATTTTATACTTGAGTAGCAGTCTGTGTATTTATTGGGTTTCAATGGGAGGACAATTTTACAAATCCAGCAGTCATGGTTTATAAATAAATATATATCTGCATTCATGTGAATCTTTAACTTTAAATAAATCATTCTGCTCATTACATTGGCAGACATATGGCAGAAATGGAGCGAGTACAAAGAAGGGCAGCTAAGCTAATAAAGGGTCTGGAGGATCTTAGTTATGAGGAAAGGTTGCGAGCACTGAACTTATTCTCTCTGGAGAAGTGACGCATGAGAGGGGATATGATTTCAATTTATAAATACCGTACTGGTGACCCCACAATAGGGATAAAACTTTTTCGCGGAAGGGAGCTTAACAAGACACGTGGCCACTCATTAAAATGAGAAGAAAAGAGGTTTAACCTTAAACTACGTAGAGGGTTCTTTACTGTAAGAGCGGCCAGGATGTGGAATTCCCTTCCACAGGCCATGGTCCCATCGGGGGGCATTGATTGTTTTTAAGAAACTATTAAATAAGCCCCTGAACGACCACAACGTACAGGGATATACAATGTAATAATGACATATAATCACACACATGGGTTGAACTTGATGGACTTTTTCCAACTTCACCTACTATGTAATAAGTCATATTAACCACTTTCCGCCCGCCATATAGCAGAATGACGGCGGCAAAGTGGTTTCAATACCCTGACTGGGCGTCACATGACGTCCTCAGGATATTGAGCCGCTGCGCGCCCCCGGGGGCGCACATCGCGGTGATCGTTGTTGCGGAGTGTCAGTCTGACACCCCGCAACACCGATCTAGGTAAAGAGTCTCTGACGGAGACTCTTTACCACGTGATCAGCTGTGTCCAATCACAGCTGATCATGATGTAAATAGGAAGAGCCGGTGATCGGCTTTTCCTCACTCGTGTCTGACAGATGCGAGTAGATGAGAGCCGATCGGCTGCTCTCCTGACAGGGGGGTCTGTGCTGATTGTTTATCAGCACAGCCCCCCTCAGATCCCACCCAGGACCACCAGGGAAGCTGCCCAGGACCACCAGGGAAGCCACCCAGGACCACCAGGGAAGCCATCCACACTGGACCACAAGGTATGCCCCCTAGACCCCCAGGGAAATACTAATCTGTGCCCAGGCAGCTGCCAATCAATGCCCAGGCAGCTGCCAATCAGTGCCCACTCACAATGCCTACCACTGCCAGTGCCACCAGGGATGCCTATCAGTGCCTCATATCAGTGCCACATATCAGTGCCCATCAGTGCCCAGCAGTGCCACCTATCAGTGCCCATCAGTGCCCAGCAGTGCTGCCTATCAGTTTCCATCAGTGCCACCCATAAGAATCCATCTTTGCAGCCTTTCAGTGCCCATCAGTGTCGCCTATCAGTGCCCATCAGTGCCCACCAGTGCCACTTATGAGTGCCCATCAGTACCGCCTATCTATGCCCATCAGTGCTGCATATCAGTGCCACCCATCAGTGCCGCCTACCAGTGCCCATCGGTGCCGCATATCAGTGCCCATCGTCAGTGCCCGCTCATTGGTGCCCGCTCATTGGTGCCGCCTTATCAGTGCCCATCAGTGAAAGAGAAAACTTACTTATTTACAAAAGTTTTTAACAGAAACAAAAGCAAAACTTTTATTTTTTTCAAAATTTTCTGTCTTTTTTTATTTGTTTCGCAAAAAAATAAAAACTGCAGAGGTGATCAAATACCACCAAAAGAAAGCTCTATTTGTGGGAACAAAATTATAAAAATTTCATTTGGGTACAGTGTTGTATGACCGCGCAATTGTCATTCAAACTGCGACAGCGCTGAAAGCTGAAAATTGGTCTGGGCAGGAAGGTGTATACGTGCCCGGTATTGAAGTGGTTAAAGATATACTTCATATCAAAGACTTCACAGGTCATCCAGAAATGATCTCCCATCTGAAGAAAGACTTGATCAGCTGATGGGTGGGTAATGTTAACGGCATTAAATACATCCAGATTTGTTTTATTTAATTTTTTTTATTATATATGACATAAAAACAACTATGGGGCTTAAACAATGAGAGTGATTTCTGCATCTGTGGTTTTCTTGTGAAGTCTAATTTACATTTTTTTTTTATATTTTCATCTATATATACAGTATAAATGCTGGAATACATGGCTGCTACTTTGCCTTCATCTTTTTTGCTGACCTATATAATGTTACCCACCCACTCTTTCAACTATTTCCAGTCATTTCCTCTAAACATAGATATATTTCAAAACCGCCAATCTATTACCACACGTAGTATACATATATCACAGTGTGAAACACTGTAAATAAAATGAGTCATATGTGTATTCAGTAATATTGTTTGGTAATAAGATCTAAAATGACATGGGATCAGATCCCGCAGGTGCTCTGGTGGTGAGATCTCCATACCGGTACTCCTGAATGTTTCCAAGTTCCACAATATGAGAATATTTAAAATTTTAATAAAAGCTCTATTATTTTTTCATTTCAGGTAGTTATATAGTTCCATCAATTTACACAGCACTTTACATATACATTGTACATTCACACGCCTACCATAGGCGTGTGCAAGGGGTGTGCCAGTTGTGCCTGGGCACACCCTTATCCTGGGGTTGGCAACCTGTCAATCGTGATCTTCCTGTCGATCGCGGGAAGGTAACAAACAGGTAAACCACAATTCTTCCCTGTCGACCCCCAGAACCTGGATAGGAGAGGCGGCAGAGGTGACGGAGGTGGAATTTAGTGGAACCGATCTGTATTTTCCTCCTGCAGCAGCTGAAAGTAGGCTTCTCCTCCTCTCCCTCTTGCCGACTTTCAGCTGCCACTGGAGGAAAATACAGGTGATCAGTACCAATATATATGCCACCCCCGCCACCCCTCCTGTCCCTGTTTCTCTTCTTTCTGCTGTCCGGGACCTCCTGTGTGCTCCCTTGCTCTCTCCCATTGTTTCAGGATGGACACAGGGAAGAGGCCAGTAAATATGTCACACACACATATGTTTTGGAGCTTTGAGGTGCACACCCTAATGCCATAGGCTGCGCACACCTTTGGTCCCTACCCTCAAGGAGCTTACACTCTGGTCCCTAACTCACATTCATATACACACATACTAGGGACAATTTAGACAGGATTCAATTAACCTACCAACATGTCTTTAGACTGTGGGAGGAAACTGACGTACCCAGAGGAAACCCACACAGGCACAGGGAGAACATGCAAACTCCAGGCAGATAGTGTTGTGGTTGGGATTTGAACCAGTGACCCTTTTTACTGCTAGAGAAAAGTGCTAACCACTACACCACTGTGCCACCCCTCTATTATCTATCATCCATGTATGCAGGGTGTTCACTGCACATGGGACCCGATAACGGGGGACCACTGTGACCCACACTACACCCATGGATGATCCTCCCTTGTTAACAGTAGGGGATGATCGGTGCATCGGGGCGAGGGGACAGTTGCAAGCACGGATCTCCCTGTATAGCTTTTCAGCTGACAGCCACAAGAGGGAGAGGAGGAGAAGCGGCTGTCAGCTGCTTCACTGGAAGCTATACAGGGAGGTTGGTGCTTGCAACTGTCCCCCCCTTCCGATGCACTGATCATCCCCTACTGTTAACAAGGGACAATCATCCATGGGTGTAGTGTGGGTCACAGTGGTCCCCCCTCATCGGGTCCCGTGTGCAGTGAACACCCTGCATACATGGATGATACCCCACTGATGCTGCTCCTTAATTGCCCAGGAAGGAGGCAGAGAGTGGGTAGGGAATGCAACTGAATTCTTTACCTGTAACAATGCTCTCATCCTCCTGGCTGTGCTGTTGACTGAATAGAGAGAATTTATTGGCAGATAAAATAGCTCCCTTATACATTTTCAATCCATGTAATTAGATGTTTGTGTGGAGTTCAGCTTTCAAGGACGACTAATGCCGTGTACACACGGCCGGACTTTTCGACCAAACTTGTTCGACGGAACAAATCCATCGGACAATTCGACCGTGTGTGGGCTTCATCGGACCTGCAGCGGACCTTTTCTGTCGACAATATGACAGACTTTAGATTTGGAACATGTTTCAAATCTTTCCAACGGACTCGAGTCCGGTCGAAAAATCTGTATGCTAGTCCGATGGACGAAAAACGATGCTAGGGCAGCTATTGGCTACTGGCTATCAACTTCCTTGTTTTAGTCCGGTCGTACGTCATCACATACGAATCCGTTGCACTTTGGTGTGATCGTGAGTAGGCAAGTCCGGGCATTAGAAAGTCCGTCAAAAGTCAGTCGTAACTCCGTTGAAAGACCGTCGGACCTTTGATGCCGAAAAGTCCGCGCGTGTGTACACGGCATAAGCCTAAAATTGTTATTTTGTATAAAGGGCTGCTAAGAGCAATCCACAAAAATGTTAGTAACTTGATTTTACAGTTTTTTGTTTTGTATTAGCTATCACTTAACTCTAAAGTAAGCTTAAAGTGTATCAAATCCCAAGAGCAATAATATAATATATTGCATCTTACCAGTCTTTTTTAGGCTCTTTACCATTTATTTTCCCCTGGTGATTCGTGCTAGTAACACGCTTTCAACACAACAGTGTTGTTACTTTAGACTGTTCTGATTTTGACTACAGAACACCTTCCACTCTATCTGCACATGCTCAGTTTGGTGTGTATTGCTAGAGCGTTTTTTTTTTTTTTTTTCTTGGGCGGGTGCATGTGATCAATACAGGGCCAATCAGTACTGTCCAGACAGAGGGTCAGGGGTCCTGAAGCCTCATAGAACAGTCATAGTAGAATGAAAACTCCTACTACAAGCTTTAACCAGACACTGATAGAAGTCGCAAGACTGCTATATACTGCTGATGAGAAAAGGTATTTAGCAGTTTATATTTACTAAAACTATTGTATTTCAATGTTCTGTGTACTGTGGGAGACCAGATATAGTGAATGCAGGGTCCGGGGTTTAGTAACACTTTAACCACTTGACCCCCGGAAGATTTAATACCCCTTCATGATCGGGCCATATTTTGCGTTACTTTAACTGACAATTGTGCAGTCATGCGGCGCTGTACCCAAATGAAATGTATGCCTTTTTTTCCCCTACAAATAGAGCTTTTTTTTTTTTTGGTGGTATTTGATCACCTCTGCGTTTTTTTTTTTTTTCAACAAAAATTGACAATTTTGAAAAAAAAAAACAATATTATTTTCTTTCTGCGATAAAACACATCCAATAAAAAAAAAGAAAAAATCTAATTTCTTCATAAATTTAGGTCAGCATGTATTCTGCTACATATTTCTGGTAAAACACATCCCAATAAGCATATATTGATCGGTTTGAGCAAAAGTTATAGTGTCTTCAAACTACGGGATATTTTTATTGATTTTTATTTTTACTAGTAATGGCGGAAATCAGTGACTTATAGCGGGACTGAAATATTGCTGCAGATATTCTGACACTTTTGACACTTTTGGGGGACCAGTGACACTAATACAGTGATCAGTGGTAAAAAATATGCACTGTCACTGTAGTAGTGATACTGGCTGGGAAGGGGTTAAAATCAGGGTTGATCAAAGGATTAACTATGTGCCTAGCCAGTGTGGGAGCTGCTTTACTAGGAGAAGAGATGGAATTTATGTCCTGCTTTGTAGAGACACAGGATCCATGCTTTCTCTCCTGTCAGAACGGCGATCTGCCTTATTTACATAGGCAGACCCCCTTTCTGCCTCTCTGCTAAATGGTCGTTGGGTGGCGGTACCCGCTGCTGGACTCCTGCTGTGTGTGATCACAGGGGTAGAAAGCTGCCGCCGGCATGCATGCTGGAAGAGCAGGATCACGTATATATACTTGGAAGAAAAGGGGGGACACTTGAGAAAAAGAAGTGGCTGCACACCCTGAAAAATTCAGAAAAAAGGAAATTCTCCCCCAGGAGAAAGGGGTTTTCTAGGCAGCAAACAACGTGTACGGGTGACACTAAATTTAAAAGGATAATTTTATTGGAACATATGACAATAGAGAAAAAAACATAAGTGTAATCCACCGTAAGTTGCGCAGTCTCCCTTGGGGTGCTGGCAGGCCGGGGGGATCCGGGCCGGGGCCGGATGGTGGAGGTCTTTTTGAAAGCCTTAGGTTCAGGAGATATGGCTATACACATATAATTGGTAACTATGCTTCAAATTGTTTTTGCATCTTCATATTTACTATATATAATTTTGCACAATCGCATTGATACAATTTTTATGCATGTAAACTTTTTCTAGAGTGCATACATATCCTCTGACGAAGACCCGATGGGGTCGAAACGCGTCAGACCTATCCAAGCGCTCGATTATTGCATTATTTGTGTGTAGTTTTATATGTGCTCCTGCATTTTTATATTTCTTGTACCACAGCTCATGTTTTTTACTCTATTGTCATATGTTCCAATAAAATTATCCTTTTAAATTTAGTGTTTGCTGCCTAGAAAACCCCTTTCTCCTGGGGGAGAATTTCCTTTTTCCACGTATATATACTTGATCTGGTGCAGAGATGCCGCCCTGCAGCGGTGAAACTGCTATAGGGCGGTCCTTAAGTGGTTCAGTGAACACCCATGTGAGGGCCATGTTTGCCCACACAGATGCACAGGTGTTCTGTGCATTGCCATACTGGCAGACCCAATTATGTCACTTGGGACTGCTCACCATTTGACAGCCTTATAGGTGCGGGTTCTTGTCCCCAAACATACACTGTCTGCATTCATGGGACATGCACCCGCATCTACATGGATGTCAGATTGGAAGCAGCTGCTACATCTCAATTAACATGGATGGGACTGCCTGTAAGGGGTATATGGATCACCTGTGCATCCCATGCGAGGAAACACAGCCCTCACATAGGTGTACACTTCAGTAAGACCATGTGAACGAAGCCTAACATAATTTAAGATTTTAGTTCAGTGCACACAAGGTTCCAAGGGTTCAAGATATCTAAGAATCTAGATCAACAGGACGTTTTCTGTATTTAGCCCCCAAAAAAAGAAAACAGATGCAGCCGAACTGGTAAACTGCAATATATTATATTATTGTTCTTGGGTATAGATATACTATACTGTCAGAAGTATTGGGACGCCTGCCTTTACACACATGAAATTTAATGGCATCCCAGTCTTAGTCTGTAGGGTTCAATATTGAGTTAGCCCACCCTTTGCAGCTATAAAAGTTTCAACTCTTTTGGGAAGGCTGTCCACAAGGTTTAGGAGTGTGTCTATGGGAATGTTTGACCATTCTTCCAGCAGTGCATTTGTGAGGCCAAACACTGATGTTGGACAAGAAGGCCTGGCTCGCAGTCTCAGCTCTAATTGATCCCAAAGGTGTTCTATCGGGTTGAGGTCAGGACTCTGTGCAGGCCAGTCAAGTTCCTCCACCCCAAACTCGCTCATCCATGTCCTTGTGGTCCTTGCTTTGTGCACTGGTGTGCAGTCATGTTGGAACAGGAAGGGGCCATCCCCAAACTCTTCCCACAAATTTGGGAGCATGAAATTGTCCAAAATGTCTTGGTATGCTGACGCCTTAAAGTGGTTGTTAAGCCACTGTGATCTCTCTATACAATGCTCTCTGGTTTATAATGATATGTGCCCCAGTGTGTGCTTTATAAAAAAAAGCCATTCTATACCTTATTTGTCACTCAGCGCTCATGTGACCAGCCGCTTCTCCCTTCTCTCGATCTGACAGCCACAGCGGGAGGGGAATTTCCCCCTCCACTAATTGTTTTGGACCAGTGCACAAAGCAAGGTCCATAAAGACTAAAGACATGGATGAGCACATTTGGGGTGGAGGAACTTAATTGGCCTACAGACCTCAACCCGATAGAACACATTTGGAATGAATTAGAGCGGAGACTGCAAGCCAGGCCTTCTCGTCCAACATCAGTGACTGACCTCACAAATGCACTTCTGGAAGAATGGTCAAACATTCCCATAGACACACTCCTAAACCTTGCGGACAACCTTCCCAGAAGAGTTGAATCTGTTATAGCTGCAAAGGGTGGGCCAACTCAATATTGAACCCTACGGACTAAGACTGGGATGCCATTAAAGTTCATGTGCGTGTAAATACAGGTGTCCCAATACTTTTGACAAGATAGTGTATATCTCAATGTTGACAGCAGTGGCATTGCTAGGGGGTGGCTTTTGGGGCTATATCCCCGAATCTCTGGCCCATAGCCCTGAGTCTCTGCAGGGGTCTGCAAGGGGAGGGGAGGCTCTCTGGGGACCCTGATATAAGTGGGGGGCTCTCTGGGGACCCTGATGCAGGGGGAGGCTCTCTGGGGACCCTGATTTAAGTCAGAGGCTCTCTGGGGATCCTTATGCAAGGGGGAGGCTCTCTGGGGACCCTGATGCAAGGGGAAGGCTCCCTGGGGACCCTGATGCAAGGGGGAGGCTCTCTGGGGACCCTGATGTAAGGGGGGGGGCTCTCTGGGGACCCTGATGTAAGGGGGGCTCCCTGGGGATATATACACACACGTATATTATAGACTTGTGTATGCACGCCCAAGCGTATGACTTTCTTCACTACGTTGCTATGGGCTGTAGCCCTAGATCTTTTGTAGACCTAGCAACGCTCCTGGATGACAGGTTATAATTTAGCTCTATTGAATTGCTAGTTAGGAAGTCATCAGGGTGTCCAGAAATATTCCTTGCATTACCATCTTCATTTTTATTATACTTGGTTTTTGTAAGACATTTTTGCATATTGAAAGCTAGTTAAAAAAACAGAAACCAGCCTGTAATTTCTGTTTAGTGGCCCTTTAATATAAAATGGAACCAATTAGAAACTGAGAGACCATTTATCAACTTAGACCAGTGAGGAAGCCATATGCGAGGGAGATATTTTATTCCCAGATGTAATTCACTAGAGGCTGGCAAGTCATTTTTTTGCCTAATGCAGTCCCAAATATATCAATTTCTTCCCCTACAAAAATGGACACAGACATCACCTACGCCTGTCCTGGCTAATTAAGTGAGGCAATCGCCCCAGAAAAGTCAACATCTAATAATCTTGTCCTTCTTCCTCCTACATAAGGACAGTCAGGTGCTCAGCTAACACAAGTCAAAGTTACAAGTTTATAGAAATATACTCAGACAGTGTTCAGAGTCCATACCCAGAGCCTGGCGTTTATTGTCTTTTTCCGAGAATAGGAATGACATTGGCTTTTTAAAACAGCAAGAATTCTCATATCGCCATGTCCTTTACAAGAAAGTAGAAGATGAATTCTTTGTCCAAACATTTGTACAAGAAGATAAATGACTTGGAAAAAGTTTTTGTTTTAGCTTGAGAGAATCACTTTTTGGCACAAGAGTTTTGGCTCTGGAAAGTTCAAGAAAATTTTTTTCGGCAACTAAAAAATAATTTATCACACATGAAAAATTATTATCGTATATCCAAACCCACAAAATAGAGTAAATTATGATACTTAAAAGTTTCATTATTAGTAGAGGCATTCAGAGGCGTACCCAGAGCATTTGGCACCCGGGGTGGATCCTATATCTGCCCCCCCCAAAATTAAAATGTAAAAACACCCCACTGTGCCCCTTGTATACCTCTACACCCCCCAATATCTCTTTGTCACTACTGTGTACCCCCTCTCCACAGCTTCACCTCTGGACCCCTTTACACTACACCCCCCCAACAGGTCTGGACCCCTTTACACTACACACCCCCCAACAGGTCTGGACCCCTGCACATTACACAGCCCACCCACTATCTCTGGACCCCTGCACATTACACAGCCTCCTCACCCTAGCTCTGGACCCCATACATTACACAGCCCCCCCAGCTCTGGACCCCTGCATATTACACAGCCTCCCTACCCCAGCTCTGGACCCCATACATTACACAGCCCCCCCTATTTCTGGACCCCTGCATATTACACAGCCCCCCCAGCTCTGGACCCCTGTACATTACACATCACCCCCCCAGCACTAGACCCCTGCACATTACACACAGCCCCCCCAGCTTTGCACCCCTGTACATTACACAGACCCCCCCAGCTCTGGACCCCTGCATATTACACATCCCCCCAGCTCTGGACCCCTGCACATTACACATAACCCCCCCAGCTCTGGACCCCTGCATATTACACATTTCCCCTCCCAGTTCTGGGCCCCTGCACATTACACATTGCCCCCCCCGGCTCGGGACCCCTGCACATTACACACTGCCCCTACAGCTCGGGACCGCTGCACATTACACACTGCCCCTACAGCTCGGGACCGCTGCACATTACACACTGACCCCCAGCTCAGGACCCCTTCACATTACGCACTGCCCCCCAGCTCAGGACCCTTTCACATTACACACTGCCCCCCCAGCTCGGGACCCCTGTCCATTACACACTGACCCCCCCAGCTCAGGACCCCTTCACATTACACACTGCCCCCCAGCTCAGGACCCCTTCACATTACACACTGCCCCCCCAGCTCGGGACCCCTGTATATTACACATTGCCCCCCCAGCTCGGGACCCCTGCACATTACACATTGCCCCCCAGCTCTGGACCCCTGCACATTACACATTGCCCCCCCAGCTCAGGACCCCTGCACATTACACATTGCCCCCCCAGCTCTGGACCCTGCACATTACACATTGCCCCCCCCCCAGCTCGGGACCCCTGCACATTACACATTGCCCCCCCAGCTCTGGACCCCTGCATGTTACACATTGCCCCCACCAGTTTAATTTACTGTCACCATCCCTATCTGCACACCTTTTCTTTTGCTCTTCTTGTCCTGCACTCCTGTTGGGGAGATTCACCCTACCAGCCCACATGACTATTGTCACTAGGAAAGAAAGTGATGACATTAGAACAGTTGTCATCAGAACTGCAATGGAGGGGAAATCTTCCACTGGGGACATCTGATCCAGTGATAGATTTGGCAGATTTTATCTCATGTCATGTTTTGTCTCCAGGAGAAGAAAAAAGGAACATCTTCCTGAAGGGACACGTAATGGTGTTAACCATTCCCTTGTCTATCAAAAAAAAAAAAAAAAGAAATTAAAAAGTTTTCACTATAGACAGTAGTATTTTATGGTACAGCGCAGTATAATTCCATTCTTCCATTCTCAGTATATAGTTACTTTTAAATGAGGAAAAAATACTTTGTGCATTTATAAGGCTTATTCAGCTAGGCTACTTTTACACCGAGGTGGTTTTTCAGGAGCTTTAACGTTAGAAATAGCCTCTGAAAAACGCCTGAAAACTGCCTCCCATTCATTGCAATGTGTCTTTTAACACTGGGGCGGTGCGCTTGCGGGACGTTACGAAAAGTCCTGCAAGCAGCATCTTTGGGGTGGTTTGGGAACGCTGTATTTAGCGCTCCCAAAACGCCCTGCCCATTGCAATGAATGAGCAGTGCTTCCAAAGCGCCTTAAAAGAGATTTGAAAGTGCCACAAAACTGGACTTTTTACCATCTTTCTTTGTAAAAAGCACCCCGCTAACGTCCGAAAAATGCAGATAAAACAGTGCTAAAGTGCCGCTAAAAAAAAACGCGGGGTGCTTTAGCACTAGCGACCGGGCGTCCCAGTGTCAAAGGGTTCTAAGGAAGATAGCAAAGTACAGAAATCCATAGAATCCAATTCATATTCACTGATCATTGTTTTGGCTTCAGAAATTGAATTTCTGTTGGCCACTATGGGTTAATGATATTTGTACATCTTTGTTACTCCCTGCCCTGCTTTACTCAATAACTGTATGGGAAAAAGCAATGTGAACACATGGAAGGCGTCATGTAGCTACAGCGGAAGAAATATAATTTTAGACCTTTCCTAACAACACACCTGGTTGTTGCTGCCACTGCTGGAGACAGATGAAGGAGCCCATGGCTGCGAATGACCTTGTATATAGGCCAGAGTCATACACCATAAAGGGAATTCGCAGTGACCTACGTCGGCCCGATCATAACCTACAACAACTGCAAGGAAGATTTTCCCATTTAGCCAAGATATGAAGACCTTGCAACTGCCAGGTCGTGGGCTGCACAGTAGTCTGAGTGGAAAGCAGACATTATTGCTGAGTTTAAAAAAAAAAACAAAAAAAACAAAACGCAATGGAATAGTATAATTTATAGAAACTGATACCTTAAAGCATATCTAAACTCGATAACAAAAATACATTGTAGTACATTGTAGCTTGCCTGTCCTAAGATGTGGTGGATGTATTCGTTTTCTATCTAGTAGTTCTGCCAGTAACACGCTTCCTGTCCTAGAGTGACAACGCTCAGCCGCTCTACTGTATCTATGGAAGAGCAGCTTCAGCTTAGGATTGGGCTTCAGCAGGGGTGGGCAACCTTTTGTGCATGGTGGGCCAAATTTTTTTTTTCAAAGAAATTGAGAGTGCTGGCTACATAAAAAAAAAAAATTCACAAGCTCAATCACGAAAAGGTATTTTTATAAAGGAAAACTACTTGAATAATAGGAAATGAACACACATATAAATAGATCCAAATGCAGATAGCATTGCCAAGGCTACCCTCACCAATTTTTTTCACCTACCCACCCCTTCTTCCACAGTCCCCAATCCATCTCCTGAAAGAGCTTTGGGGACACTCTGCACATGCTCAGTTTGGTGTGTATTACTAGAGAGTTTTTTTTTTTCTTGGGAGGGTTGCATGTGATAAGCACAGGGCCAATCAGCACTGTCCAGACAGAGGGTCAGGGGTCATGCAGCCTCATAGGACAATCAGGGGAAAATGAAAACTCCTCCTACAGGCTTTATCCAGACACTGATAGAAGTCACAAGACTGCTATATACTGCTGATGAGAAAAGGTATTTAGCCGTTTATATTTACTAAAATTATTGCAGTTTCATGTTCTGTGTACTGTGGAAGTCCAGATATACTGAATGCAGGGTCCTGGGTTTAGTAACACTTTAGGCAGTAATACTAGAAGAGGGAAGGGCTAAGGGAAACCCTAAAAGCCAACCAGTGCATGCCACGCTGGCAGAGAACATGCTGACAGTAGGAGTGATCAGAATGATGACGCATAAGTGTGCTGTTACCACTTTATTGTCCAATCAGAGGGGTAGAAGAGTGTTCTTGACCAAACTGCTGTTGTATTGGAGGGTGACCACCTGGCTATGCTGCTTGGCACCGGTTTCTGTATAATAAGTATAATTACAGAATTTTCAAAACTTGTGGCAGGTGAACCCGTTCCTATGCGTATTTCATCTATGTATTTAGCTGCCTGCCTGGAGTCTAGCCTTAATTACTTACTAAAGTCACATTTTGTACTTCATCTTCATTATAACTTGACGTTACAATGACATTTCAATAAGTTCTGCCTTTCAATTCTCTTTTTTTTATACATGTAAAAACAAAGGGGAAATCAACATATTTATGTCAAAGCATAAGATATGGTGTTATTTATGAGCAGGTTTAAAACTTGTCACAGTGCTTATGATTAGTTACTACAGCGCTACTGGGAGTATTATTATAAACTGCCGCTTCATTTGGTTATGTGTCAATTACTTAAACAATACTCATGATCTGCATCCTCCAGGGCAAAGTAACACAGTTGCAAATGGTTCTTATTGATAGCCGCAGCACTAACAGAATGCTAATTGTCATTTTAGCTTCACACAGACTTGGATCCTGGGAGCAGCAAAATCAAGTACATCCTTTCCGGAGAAGGAGCCGGCACCATCTTCGTGATCAATGACAAGACGGGAGATATTCACGCGATGAAAAGACTTGATCGGGAGGAGAAGGCTGAGTACACCCTTACAGCACAGGCCGTGGATAGAGATACCAACAAACCCTTAGAACCTCCTTCAGAGTTCATCATCAAAGTTCAGGACATCAACGACAACGCACCGGAATTCCTTAATGGACCGTACCATGCCACAGTCCCTGAGATGTCCCTCGTGGGTATGTATACAAGCATAATCTTTTCATATTTTCACCCTGATGTATTTGTGTTGAGGTATCCTACAATGATGTGTTCATAGTTTAGTTTCTTGGAATAGATATTACCTGTACATTGGTCTATGCATCTGTCCTTGCCGAATCAGGTGAATATTATGATTTTGATGGTGACCTGTTTTTTAAAGCAGACCTAAATCCCTGATGAAGGTTTTAGATCTTGAGATGCAACTACTAATGGTTTGAGACTTATGGGCTCGATATACTAAAACTGAAGAGTGCAAAATCTGGTGCAGCTCTGCATAGAAACCAATTGGCTTCCAGGTGAATTGTGTCGAAGCTTAACTAAAGAAGCTGAGGTTAGAAGCTGATTGGCTACCATGCACAGTTGCACCAGATTTTGCACTCTCCAGTTTTAGTAAATCAACCCCTATGCAATACAGTCACCCACTGGATTCAAGCTTATACAGACACTCCTCACTTAAGCCGCGTACACACGTTCAGATTTTCCGACTGGAATTGTGTGATGACAGGCTGTTGGTGGAAAATCTGACCGCTTGTACGCTCCATCAGACAATTGTTGGATTTCCGCAGACAAATATTGGATGGCAGGTTTTAAAATTTTCCACGGACAAATGTCTGTTGTCGGATTTTCCGAGCGTGTGTACACAAGTCCGTTGGACAAAAGTCCAAAGTACAAACACGCATGCTCAGAAGCAAGGACGAGCCATAAGCGGTCAGTCTTGTAAACTAGCATTCGTAAAGGAGAATTATCATTTGTGACGTGGCAAATTATGAAATCTCGAAATGCAGCGCACAATTCTCTTTTTCTTTAATGGGATAATAATGAAGCTGCTTTGCTGGTGATACTGATGGAGTTATTGCAAACTAATTTTCAAAGGCTTTTTTTTCTAGTGATATCAAGAATAATATTTTTTTTTTAAAATCAAAGAAATAGTTTATTGTGCCACCAGAAACAACAAAAAAAAACCATAGTATAAATCAAATCACCAAAAATGACATAGTATAAATCATATCACCAAAAGTGACATAGGTTACCTTGGCAGAACATGCATTGTGCAAATAAAAATCAGTACAACAGTGGCACAAGAAGAAATTGTTTTGACATTTAGAAGGAGAGCTGTGTCGGGCAGGCAAGCATGGACTCTCCGACCATAGGTGTGCGCACAGGGTGTGCCAGGTGTGCCTGGGCACACCCTATTCACCCCATGTGCATTAGCATTATCCAGGGACAGCACCAGGTGGGTGTTTGAGGGTGCCAATGACCAGTGTAAATGCCCTCATTATATTAAAGGCTGGGTTCAACAGTAGGAACACATTACACCCATATTTAGGGCGTAAAGTAATATGCTCCCTATAAACTGTCTCCCTCCACCAGAGCCTCCTTTCTGTGACAGCAGGTGACGTTCATGTGTGTTTGAGATTTGGGGTGCACACCCTAATGCAATAGGCTGCGCACACCTATGTCTCCGACCCAACACAGCCAACAAATGACCAACGGGTCATCTAATAAACAACATTGCCCACAGCCTGCCCAAGCATATGAGCTCATCTTCTTCGAGCCAGAGGGTGAATACACCTACTGCCTTGCCTCATTGGTTTATATTCAAGTTAGGTACCATCCCACACCAGATTGTCAGTACCCTTTATACTTGTAGTAGTCTATGCATAACCAGTCGTGGGGGTGCCAATCCAGGGTTTTCCAACCAGGGTTGCCATATGGAATAGAATTTCTGGGATACATTTCTATGCTGATATGTTAAATGCTCCCTAATAAGGACATGGTTGACCTGTTCTACCCATTGTTTTTTGGTTGGTACATGTATAGATAACCAGAACCTGGCCACCATCTTACGAGCCAAATACAATAATCTGATCACCGCTATATTAATAGGGGGGGATATATCTCCTCATCTACCGCTCCCAATATGCATATTAGGGGGTCCAAAGGGACCCTAATCTGAAAGACTGTGGAAATAACTTCAGTAACGCTGCCCCAATACCGATGCAGTTTGGGACAACGCCACAGCAGATGAATTAGAGATCCCTCCTCCCCACAACATTTGGGACATAAAGAAGAGTCTCTCCTACCCCATCGCTGTAGTTGTATAGGTGTGCGGTAGGCCCTATGCAGCAAAAATAATTGAGACAGTCTGTGTGATTGAGAAACAGAGGTAACCGGCCCTGCCTGTAGGCATATGTCCCATGTTTCATCATTCACTTCCCCTAAGTCCGCTATCCAACCCCGTCTTCTCGGCAGGGTCGTGGTGTCTTGTATGGCTGAAAGAATAATATTATTCTTTTTTTTTATTTATTATTTATTATTTTTTTTTATTATTATTTGTGCAAGTTACCACAACACCATTATCCCATAGTTTTTGAGATCAAGGATACAACTATGTTGGTGTCCCTTGTCAATTTTGCATTGTATTTTTTAAAAATGTAACTGCCGACTCCCAAACTGTCATTTTAAGTAAAACACATAGCCAAGTATTATTCTCCACAATTTTTTTATTGTGCATTAAAAAAAGAAAACAAATAAAATTAGACATGCTATCTGCCAATAGAAATTAACCAAAAAGTGCATTCTATGCATCCAAAAATATAGAAAATATAACAAATCAAATCATTAATATTCAACCAAAAAATTTTAAAAAAGCCTCATGCATGTGTCCTGCTTCTTAATATCAGGGGTCAACAATGCCAAGAGTTGGTGAAAGCAGGGGTCCGTCATCCTGAGATAATTCTGACAAACATCTGGATTATTCTCCTGGAGCTCCCGCAGCAAAGGCATATGACATAATTGGTCATGATTAATAAAATAAACAATTTTTGATCCAAGAACTCCTCCTTCTCCTGTTCCTGGACTGGACTTGGGTCAAAGCAATAACTCCAAGGCCAATAATAACACGTTATCTCCTTTGATGTCTGGTTGACAAACGGCCGTTCGGAAACAAACTGAAAAGCGCAAAATGAAAAGCGCAAATCAACACTCACCAAACTTCTACTAACATGAAATTAGCAGAAGGAGCCCAAAGGGTGGCACTAAAGAGCTGAAAAACCACATAGTACGTCAGTAGGTTCATGTTTGTTGGCCGACAATTCCTTGCCATTTGTATGCAAGACAAAATCCAGGCACACGCCTTTGGACAAAAGTCCTTGCTATGTTGTTGGCTGGGGGCATGCTGGGCCAATGACGTCACAGGGGGGTGGGGGTCATGGTGGGAGTGGACCATTTTTTGTTTTTTTTTGACAATGGTATCATGGAATATATTGAATATTTACAGTGGAAGCTGATCTACAGGTGCCGGAGATGTCCTCTGGCACCCGCAGATCATCGGCAATACAAAAAGAACTGAGATATACCCATGTAAACAAGGCATATCTCAGTTCTGACAGGGGGGGGGGGGGATGTATTCTGTGTCTTTGCGAAGCAGGGACTAGAATCAATATCGTCCCCTAGTAAAAGCAGCACACTGTTTACACAAAAACACTGGCTAGGCACACAGTTAACCCTTTGATCACCCTAGATGTTTATCCCCTTCCTAGCCAGTATAATTAGTACAGTGACAGTGCATATTTTTAGCACTGATCACTGTATTAATGTCACTGGCTCCCGCAAAGTGTCAAAAGCGTCAGTTAGTGTCTGATTGGCCGCTGCAATATTGCAGTCCCGCTATAAATCTCTGATCTCCACCATTACTAGTATAAAAAAATATATCCCATAGTTTGTAAATGCTATAACGTTCATTTAAACCATCAATATACGCTTATTGGGATTTTTTTTACCAAAAACATGTAGTATAATACATGTTTACCTAAATTTTTGAAGAAATTTGATTTTTAATTTTTTTTATTGGATATGTTTTATAGTAGGAAGTAAAACTTTTTTTTTAATTCAAAATTCTCCCACTTTTTTTGTTAATAGCGCAAAAAAATAAAAACCACAGAGGAGATCAAATACCACCAAAAGAAAGCTCTATTTGTGGGAAAAAGGGACATACATTTTATTTGGGTACAGTGTTGCATGACGGCGCAATTGTGAGTTAAAGTAACGCAATGCCGTGTCATAAAAAAGTGTCCTGGTCATGATGGGGGGGGGGTTAAATCTTCTGAAGGTCAAATGGTTAAAAAAGAAGAGTCTTGAAGAAGAGGGTGCCCCACCCCCCCCCCCCCCCCCCAAAAAAAAAAGAGTGTTGGCTCTACCCTCATTTATTTGTTCAAAAAGTATAAATGGATTCTTCAAAACTGCAACTTTTGACTACCTTTAGCAGTACTACCCACTCACCACAACCCAAACTTACCTGTGAAGGATTTGTTCCATTTAGGGTCCCTCTCAAACGTTTAGTAGTCACAGGAGAGCCCTCTAATATCATATATTATATATATTATACTCCCTATTCCAGAATATAGTAAAGGTTGCTCCCTGTGGAAAGGTAATGTTTATTGTAGGGCCACTGATTATAATACTCCACTATTAGTTGTAATTATTTAAATGCTTGGCTTCAGCACCCAGTAGTTTAATGCTCGGCTCTTATGTGTTTATATCTCTGGTTCCAGTAATACAGTGCTTAGAGGTTTAATTATATTCTCCATTTATTTTCTGTGGAAATTGCTTTCAGACTGCCACAGAGTTCTGTACAAGGCTGGAAATGTCACTGCAATAAAGTAAAAGCATAACAAAGACAATATTTCTTGTATATTTATACAGACTTGTAAGGGGGGGTATTAGAGTCCCTGCCAGGTTTTTATTGCTGTCTGCTTTCCCGTCAAGGAGCCTTCTTTAATTGTCCTGATCACCAATTTCACTGGGAATAAAACTGAAGGTAAATTCAAGATGTTGCGTTGCCACCAGAACTGGAAAAGAGGAAATCTTCCCACTGGGAAAAATTGATCCCATGGCAATGAACTAAGAGGGGATTTCCCTCACATTGGAAAGATATTCTTTCACTTCCTGTTTGGTCTACAGAACAGGATGTGAAGGGAAATTTCCCTAATGAGACACATATGGGAAAAAAAAAAAACTAACGTCAGTTTTGACCCTCCCCTACTCTATCTAAAAAAAAAAAAATTGGCTTTAGATAATCTTTAAAAAGTGGCTTCCAAGGCCAGTGGTTGTGATGGTGACCTGATGGAAGCAAAACACGTCCCCTAAAGAAAGTATATTAGAAATGGGAACATAACAGACCTTGGGTGTATCACAGACCATGGGAGATGCTACCAGCAAACCGGTGATTGGAAGAAAAAAGGCAGAGGTGGATTTTTTACTCAATATTATTTCCCTGAAAGTTATGGAATTGGTGTCTTCAGTGCACATAAATGTGCAAGCTCCTAAAACACCAATGATAATAATTCATGTTTGATGCTATGAGACGGAAATTTGGTATTTCTCTACTTTTCATACTTGATGCATTTTTCTATTTTGTTTGTTGACTGTGACTAAGGAGAATGAAAATTTCCATATAAACTTTTAAGGAGCTGTTCACGCAAGCCCACGTAATGTAGAGAATATTATATGCCTGTCCCAAAATGCCTGCAGCCATTTACTTTATATAGGTATATCGTTTTTGGGAGCTGTGCATCCGATGCATAATTGTATAAATGTTTTCAGAAAAAAGTGGACTTGGTTTTTACATGATCCAAAATGCATAATATTCTATAAGGCTGACCTATAATTAAAATGAAAATGACATTTAGCAAGATGAATGCACTTTAAGTAAACCTGTGCTGTGCCTTGGCATTTCCTGGCACTGAATAAAGTGAAGGAAGAATGAATATACATTATGTTGTTGGGAATGAGGGGGATTTTCTTGGCTTTGAATGGGCAGAATGGTAACACACCAGTAAAAGGATCATGGCTGCTGATAAACATGGCCATAAACAAAAAAATAATGTACCAAGAATTCCTGGCAAAGAAAAAATATGGGAAAAAATTGAAAAAATGGTGTGCCCCCCCCCCCAATCCATACCAGGTCCTTCAGATCTGGTATGGATTTTAAGAGAAAACCCATGCCAAAGTTAAAAAAAAAAACAAAACAATGGTGTGCCCCCCCCAAGGTCAGGAAAGGAAGGGCCCCCAGATCCAGCCCCCCCCCCCCTTAACAAGGAGGCCCTGAGATCCCATCCTCCATGTGAATGAGTATGTAAAAATGTCAGTAGGCAGTTTTTGACAATTCCTTTATTTAAAAAAAACAAAAGCAAAGTCGCTTGAAGTAAATACCATTGTCAAAAAAAAAAAAGGTCCACTCCCATGACCCCTACCCCCTTTTAATGTCATTGGCCCAGCATGCCCCTGGCCTACAACCTAACATGGGGGTGGAGTCACCCGGTTACATCCCTGGGTGATCCCACTACTCAGACTGCAGAACTGGCAGACGGCGGAGCCTTTGTGGGAGTGAACCTTTTTTTTTATTCTGTTTTCGGGTTGGTGGTGGTTTTAAAAAAGGAATTGTCAAAAACTGCCTACTGTCATTTTTACATTACACCTTTTTTTTCTGTGGTGAATGTGTAGGAGTACTATGTACCCCATTCTCTTTCACATGAGGGGACAGGATCTGGGGAGCCCCTTGTAAAAGAGGGCTTCCAGATTCCGATAAGCCCCCCACCCATAGACCATCTTTATGTAGGGTCCTTCAAACCTCACACTGTAGGCAGGAAATGGCCAGTATGTAACCCCAATTTTTACAGTATATTTCAGGCTAAAGTTTAAACGTATAATCATGCCATGCTTTCCTCAGGGCTGGTTCACACCTGAACGTGGTGCCGGAAAGGACATTTTATGTCCATTTCCCACACCGCAGGTGATCACAGAAGAACGAGCTGCAAAATTGTCATGCAGGGGAACACATCACATGTTCCTGCGTGATCCTGGTGTGAACCGGCCTTTAACCAGGGCTCTCTTTCACTAAGGCTCTAAGGTACCTCTATTGTCCTCAAAGAGCCTTATCCTTGTGTTAAAGCTTTGTGATTTGAACCTAATGTTAGATTTAAAGCAAAACTAAACCCTCCCATAATTTCCAGCCAAGGAAACTGCCATCTTGGTCTCTGTTTGATCTTCAGCTTCCATGATGCTGCACACGTGATTAGTTAGGACCCCATCCACTTGATGGTTTGACAGTTTGGTCAAGAGCACAACCAATATGACACATTACCACCCCATTACTGGAATGCAACTGTTTTTCAAAACTGTTCAATTGATGGGTTTAGTTCCACTGTAAGGAGAATAAAAATATTTTTTTTTTCCCCAAATCATTGCCCTTTCAGGTCTGGAACATGTGGCCAAATACCTACACCTTGGTCATGTGATGAAAGCTTAAGTAACGTTCAGTAAGGGCTGGACAGTCAGTGGCTTTACCATGAAAATGGAACCACCCTTCTAGCTGAGGTCATGTGACTTATCCTCTGGCTTGACAGCTAGCAGCAGGACAAGAATGTAAGGGTTCTAGGAGAATAACTTATAATATTGTTCCCTCTATTCCCGTTACATTTACAATGCTGATCTTGCTCAATCAGTTACATTTAGCAAATAGGTCTGCTTTAAGAAACCAGACAGAAAATGTTTTTTGTTTACACAGGCAACAACCATTTGCACCCTCAGTAAACCATGTCATGTGAATATGTACAAAGGCATGAAAGTACTAGCATAACTGATGGACGCCTTGCAAAACTCTGCTTTGCCTTCAATTTAACCCCCACCCCCACTTGTTTTCTTTTACGAACTCTCTAATCTAAACTGAAAATCCATTTAAAATCACTTTTTCTCCACCAATAGTCATTTATTGTGGATAGTTATTTCAATTATTTACCTCATTTGCATTCTCCATTTTAATTGAACAGTAAGTGAGGAACTGTTGTGATTGAAACATAAGTGCTCCCACTACTTAAATGGTGTAGAGATGCTTCATTAAGCGAGCTTTATTTTTCGAGCATTTCATCTGTAAGTAAGGTGGTTGTGGTGGTGCTCCTTCAGATTCACGGTTCTATTTTGCGATATTTAATTGACTTCTGATGCATTTGACAGCAACATCTGGTGCATTATTACATGTTTATCAATCAACTATACAGGCAGGGATGCAAATATTACCACTTACACGTGGTAATCTCTATTGCCAGCTATAATTTGCAGCACAACACAAATCCAGTCGTTTTTTTTTTTTTTTTCATCTGCAAGAGTTATTGAATAATTAAAGTGCACCTGTCACCTACAAGAGAGGCAATAAGCTAAGCATGTTGTGCATTGAATTATGGGAAAAAAAGTTGAGACTGAATTTAAAGTATATCTAAAGGAAAGTTTTATTTTGGATAGAGCAGAAGAGAGGTTAACATGTGACAATGTGTCACATTGGGGAGATAGCCCCTCGGTTCCTTTCCTATAGACACAACAGGAAGTTAGAGAATATCTCTGTAAAATAAGGGAACATCTCTTAGATGCTTTTCACAGTAACAGGTGTCCCTATTGGAAAAATTAACTTGTATTCTTGGTATGGTGAAAATACATAATTTTGGATTTTCCTTCATTTTTAGTCCTGCTAAAAATGACTACAAAGATAAACAGAGAGGGTAAATCTCCTTTAACCATTGCACATTCCATTGATAAATATTTCCAATATGCTGTAATTTATGGAGAATCCATGTACCCATGTCCCAATATAACAACATTTTTAAGTAAATTAAGACTTTTATGGTATTATGGTATCAATGTAACATCATCTGCTAAAGTGCATCTATTTTTTTCACATATTTAATAACCAGCAACAACTGTTAAAAGACAGAACAAGTTATATATTAGGGTGCTGTGTTTGTCAATCGCAAAGGCACATTTATACACCAAGTCTATACCCAAGATTCAACCTCATATACAGTAGCTTTATATGATTTATTTGCTTTTATAAATCTTTCTTTTTTTTTCATCAAAAGATTTTTATTGAAGTTTTAAGATAGTACAAATAGAGAAAAGAGTCCATAATATAAGGGGCACAAAGACAGGGGCTACAACAAACCATCAGTGTACAACATAGTCCTCACAATCATACAATTGATGAGAAAGCAAAATAATGGCATCTAATAATAACAATAAATGAAAAGTCAGGAAATGTTTGGAGGAGTCATGTGGGCCCAGGCACACCACAACTAATTGTATTTGTGTATAGATGAAGTTCTAAAGGCTATGGGGTTGATTTACTAAAGGCAAGTAGACTGTGCACTTTGCAAAGTGCAATTGCACTCTGCAAGTGCATTTGCTCCAGAGCTTAGTAAATTAGGTAAAGCTTCAACTTGTAAAGGATACCCAATCACGTGCAAGGAAAATATAAAAAAATGCATTTTTGCTTGCATATGATTGGATGATGGAAGTCAGCAGAGCTCTTCCTCATTTACTAAGCTCTGGAGCAACTGCATTTGCAAAGTGCACAGTCTGCCTTTAGTAAATCAACCCTTATGTGTCTTTCATAATGGTAGGTTAGATTTATCAAGGCTATAAGCTCAGAGAGGTTAGGTACTTGGTTGGACTTGCCAAAGTCTGGTGATAAGTGTCTTGGCAGAAATAAGAATAATTACAATAATATTGTGAAAGTTTGTGGGGAAAACGTTCTATACCTAAATGGAGTAAGGCCAGGGCTGTATCAGGTTTTGTTGATATTCCCATGACTCGAGATAATAATTGGAAGACTTGGTTCCAGTAACTGGTTAGTCCCTTGCATGACCAGAGTATATGTGGGAGGGTACCAGGTTGTCCGCATTTTCTCCAACATAGTGGATGATTGTTCGGATAAAATTTTGCTAGGTTGTATGGGGTTAAGTACCATCTGGATAGTATTTGTATAGATAGTTCCCAGTCGGTAACACGATTAGTAGCTTACTGAGAGTAATGTATAGCTACCTACCATTGAGCATCGGTGAAAGCCTGCTGAAGGTCATGTTCCCATTGAAACATGGGCGTGGTTGTAGAGAATATTCCTTTGCTCTGGAGAATAGAATAAAGTAAGGCGATACCTTTGGTGTTGGAGTATTTCTATGTGTTTTGGTGCATATGTATAGATGGTTTGGGGTGCCTATTCAGGAATGTGGAGACCCTCACGTAATTGAAGAGGTCCTTAGGTGAGATATGGTATGTATTGATCAGTTCTTCCATGGATTTGAGTTGCGACCCCTGGAGTAAGTCTTCTACCCATTGAATGCCTGTGGTCTGCCACCATTTAGTGGAGAGGTGGGGGATAAGAAACTGCAGGGTAGAGAGGGGAGTGAGAGTTGGTAGCTTTGTAATGAGTAAAGGTGTCCCAAGCCATAAGGGCTGCTTTTATTGTGGCAGGGAAGTAAGTGATATCTATATGTTTCCACATAGTGGCCAGGAGAACTGTCTTAGATAATAAGAAATATATGTAACATATGTATGTAAGAGATAGGACTCAATGTCCACCCATAGATTATCTGGAGCAGTAAGGAACCATTGTTTCAATTGGGTCATTTGTGTGGCAACCCAATAATCAGCGCAATCAACAAAGCCAACTCTTTCAGCCTTCCTATGTTTTGTGAGATGAGCATAGGAACAACAAACTCTTTTGTTGTGCCAAATACATTTTTTGGCTAGGGATGCGAGGCATCTCATGTGGGAGTGATGTACTGGAATGGGTAGAGTTCTGAAAATGTAAAGGATTTGTGGGAGCATCATCATCTTAAACAAGGCCAGTCTCCCAATCCAAGAGAGCTCACATCTAGAATACTGTTGTAAATCTGCAGATAATTTGTTTATTAAAGGTTTTATAGTTCGCTTTGCCCAAATGTGCAGATACAGGCATACCCCACTTTTAAGTACACAATGGGGTTTATTTACTAAAGCTGGAAAGTGCAAAATCAGGCTAATTTCTGCATAGAAACCAATGAGCTTCCAGGTTTTATTACCAAAGCTGGGGTTAGAAGCTCATTGGTTTCTATGCAGAAGGGAGCCTGATTTTGCACTTTCCAGCTTTAGTAAATAAACCCCATTGTGTACTTAAAAGTGGGGTAGGCCTGTATAGGAGTTATGGTAATACCCAAATAAGATATTCCTTTGTCTGTCCTAGATTAATCTATTTTGAGGAGCCAGCCACAAAAGAGCGAGAAAGACAGACCAAACTTTCTGCATTTTGAGAAAAGCTATATTTCCCAGGGTGGGTAGGTCATATTTGTAATGTGTGCCAAGATTTATAATGCACATATTACAGTCAATTTAGATGATCCCTTGCATAGTACTCAACAAATCCTGCGGGGGGGGGGGGTAATGCTTTAAGGGATCACAGAGGAAAACCCACTATAAGGTATAACATCTCAAATATAAAGGACAGATATCAGGCAAATCAACTCAGTTGTTTAACTGCTTGTCGACTGTCTCACTTATGATTACGGTTGCAGAGCGGCTTTCCTGGGCTGGATCATGCATCTAGTATGTGATCTAGCACTTCCAGGTAGGGGGCGCACCGGCTGTGCTGTTTTTAGCTGCAGCACAAGCTGATCAGCAGGTGCTGGCCAATGATTGACCGCTGGCAACCGCTGATCGGCGGAAGACAGGATAGAGCTCTGTTAATGTAAACAATACAGAGCCCTAATAAAATCAACTGTCAAGCCCTTTCCCACAAAATCAAGGGCTTATGGGATAAGTGAAATCTTAAAAAAAAATACCTGAATGAGTTAATAACATGACCAATTAGATCTAAAGCAGCTACCATGCATACCTACCGATGGCAAGTTTAGAAACATAAAAAAAATATGTAAAGGCAGCGCTACAAAGAAACACACAGTCCAATGATTTCAGGTGTGCAATCATAAAATAGTGCAAACACATATAAAGTCCAAATAAGCTGCAATCATGTGCTGTGTGTCAGCACCGTGATGAATATATGAAAAGTCTAAGAGGTGTTTAATTCCCACACTGAGATGAAAAGCTGTCACCAACACCTCCACATGTGAAAAAAACAGGGGGATAAGTGTAACCCCTCTAAATCAACACTTACCAGCAAAAACTGGGTTAAAAGTGTAAACACCAGATCTTTACTTGGACCTTCTCTCTGGATAATCTCTCCCCAGATCCTGTTGCAGCCAGGAGGGTGGATCAGAAGCTAATGAGCAATCATTAGATGTGGTGGTTGCATTAGTTTTGTTATTTTAGCCTTATTTTCCTCTGTTTTTATCTGGTGATGTGGTCAGTAACACACCTCCTGTGAGTGCCTACACTCTGGATGAAGGAGCAACAGAGACATTGTTGGGCAACAGAATTGTTAACCAGATATCTGCACAGCCATGGTGTTTAATTTTGGGAACAGCCATGCATTTAGTAGGGCATAAATCCCAATACAGAGCTCTGTCCTGTCAGCGGGGATGCTCAATTTCCACCAAAAGAGAGCTCTATTTGTGGGAAAAAAATTTCATTTGTGTATAGAGTTGCATCACTGCACAATTATCAGTTAAGGTAACGTAGTGCCAAAAAGCAAAAAAAAAGCCTGGTCATGAAGGGGTTAAATCTTCCAGAGGTCAAGTGGTTAAAGTGGTAATAAACCCAGGAGTCTGCATTCGCAATATCTGGTCTCCCACAGTACTGTACATAGAACATGGAAATTCAATTATTTTAGTAAATCTAAACTGCTGAATACCTTTTCTCATCATCAGTTAGAGCAGTTTTGTGACTTCTATCGGTGTCCAGCCAAGTACTGGTTAAAGCTTGTAGGAGGAGTTTTCTGACTGACCTAGGAGACTTCAAGACACCTGACCCTCTGTCTGGACAGTGCTGATTTGCCCTGGGCTGATCACATGCATCCTCCCAAGAAAAAAAAAAAAACCTCTATAGCAATACACACCAAACTGAGCATGTGCAGCCTGACTCCATAGACTCTGTTTTATCAGGAAATTATTAGGAGTCAGTGGAAGAAGAGGAGGATCGGAGAAGACAGGAGCAAACAGCCTTTTTACACAATTCGGAGGGTTAACCCCTCAGATTCCACAGTGTGTATAACAAGCATGCTTTACTGCATATACAGACTCATTTTACAGTTGTGGGTTTAGTAACACTTTAAGGTTGAAGGTATACCCATCAAAAGTGGGTGTTTTGCATAGTGTCATTTGCTCACCCCCACCTCCTACTGGTACAAGTCAAATCATTTTTAAGGGGAGCCATATTTATGGTGACCTCCAGCGGTCCTGCAAAGTATGCCTTGCCCTATAACAAATGAAGCAGGCTGTGGCATGTGGGATAAAATGGACACAGGAAGGCTGCTTTTTTAAGACATCCTGGGTGGTTCTGGGCAGGGACCACAGTGAATATTACTGGAAAAGTGATATATTGGACCAGATGTGGGGGGTCATGCCTTACATTAAAACTTGTAACAAAAGTAGTTATCCGTTAAGTGTCAAGGACAAGTTTTAGGGATTAAGTCAAGGTAGGGTCAAAGTTATTGTTAGGGTCAGGTTAAGAGATCTGTGTTATTTGTTAAAGTATAGGTAAGAGTTTAAGCCATGGAGAGGTGGTTAAGTGCTAAGGCAGTGGTTCTCAACTCCTAACAGGCCAGATTTTAAGTATTACCTTGGAGAGATGCAGACTAGAACTCTGCAATCACTGAGCAGCAAATTATATCACCTGTGATGTATTTCAGTTATCTTGCAAACCTGGCCTGTTGGTGGGTCCTGAGGACAGGAGTTGAGAACCACTGTACTAAGGGCTTTTTAAAGGGGTTAAACCTTTGGGGGTCATGCATGGGCGTGTTAAATGCTTGAGTGTTCCTTAGTAGTAGGTACAGTTTGCAACATGGGGCACATACAGGAGTTCCATAACTAGAATTGAGAACTAACACTCACTCTAGTTACTGTAACTATTGCTAGGCTCTCGTAGAACAGTGTTAACAGGAAGCAAGTGGAAACAAGTTAGGTGCAATCACCAGTGACAACCAATAAGACATATTTAGGGATTTAATGAAACTCTTGCATTCTTAGCCGTAGTTTGCTATTTGTAGAAATTCACAATTCAACAATGGTTTAAAATTGCCTAGGGAATTATTATTAAATATATGAAAAACTGATGGCTGGGGGCAGGGGGGGGGACAGATGAAACCCATAACAAAAGAAGTTATATTTACATTGATTCTCTTATCTATTCTGGTGTTTTTGTAGCAGGCTGTCGGTGATACAGTAGGGGCATGTTTGTGAGCCTATGAGTCATTCCTACGCTCAGACAGATCTCTGTTCTTGTTTGATGATTAGGTTGTTGGATTGAGAACAATGATCCTGATTGGAATAGTTTACTGAGCTTTTTCAAGCATCAGTATCTCTGTTGATGGAATGAAAAAGAAGTACGTGTAACACATTTATATTCCAGGACTGTCAGAACAGTAACCCTTGGCAGGTGTGCTAACTTCTTAGTTACTGATCCCATTGACACCTGGGATTAAATCCCCTTCCACTGAGTTTAAGCCCCATCCCACAACAATTTAGGCTTGCTTTTCCCTCTGCTACATAAATGAAGGAAATAGTCTTACCTAACCCTACATCATTTCATTTGAGCTTATTGTAGCTCGAGTAATGGAAGGGGACGTTAGGGAGAGGTGAAACCCTTCTTTGGAATCAGGGCCAGATTTCATTCACATGGGACTGTAGGCGCATAACCTATATCACCCACAGTCATATCACTCTACTAGAATCACTTCTTTCTCTTCTCTTGTTTTTTTTAGACCTAATGTGGTTTCTAATATTGTGACATTGTTTAAATAAACTTATGTTAGACAGCTTTTTATACATCCGACCCTGTTTGGGATTATTTAGTAAAAGAGTATAAGTAACACAGCACCAGGCCAGAATAACCAATCAAAATCCATTGTGTAATGACCAGTATTAAAGAGGAAGTAAACTCTGTAGTTTTTTTCCCCTTTTTTCTTCCCTGCAAAGTAAAGGCATAATGTGCTAGTATGCATCACAAACTAGCACATTATGTGACACTTACCTGCAAAGGAAGCCCGCGTCGTCCCCAGGCCACATCCATCCTACAGGCCACATCCATCTTCGCCCCTCTTCGTTTCGGGGCTGCGGACTCAGGCTGTGTGACTGGCCTGAGCCGCGTGACGTCACTCCCATGTATGCTGGGTCACGGCACACGCTTCTGAAAGAACGGCACAGGCGGCCATTCCTTCAGAGGGCATGAGCCAATGAAATCATCGGCGCAGTACACAGTAAATATCTCCTTGGAGATATTTACAGTACCTATAGGTAAACATTATTCTAGGCTTACCTATAGGTACAAATAATACAGGGAGGTTAACAACCTCTTGAAGTATGAATTTTGATAGGTTGCATTGCCTGTAATATGAAAGGATCTCCCCTAACCCCAGGCACATACTGGAGGTTGTTGGTAATCTTCCATAATATGAAGAACACCCCTTTGCTGACTATGGCTTGCCCTTTCTTTATCCTGGTTTCCCCTTGTCGCTCAAAGTCAAGATATTTCCAGAGCACATCTGAATCTGTAGTTTCTGGTGGAAGTCACGGGAAGCTCATCTAGTTACAGATTTTTTTCACTTGTCTGGTGAAGTTGCCACCAGAACAGTAAGTGAGAGGAAATCACTAATTGCAGTAGAACCTGATATACAGTAGGTTCTAATCCTACCCTACGCTATGAACACTTAAAAAAAAAAATGACTGGATATATACTTTAAGAATAATTGCAGTTCTATGAATAAGGGCCTAGGAACCAAGAAAAAAATAATAAATACCAAATTAATTTATTAAAATTTCCCTCTGTAGAGTATAGTTACTTTAAAGTGAGTAATGCATACGTATCTTAATTGTATTATTGCATAGTATTTATATTCTGACGTAGTAAAATACATGTTTTGTAAAGATATAGTCTGGGTGTAAGTGGCTTAGGAAGATTGGGGCTGTACGTAAATATCCTGTTTTAAGTTATAAAATATATAAAGGTCTACTAATGCTGCTGTATAGAAACCTGTTATTATGACAGTCATATTTTGGTTTATCGAAGATTGGGCTTTGCCATTAATGGACATTCTATCTGTATATATATTATGTTTCAAAAACATACATCTTATACAGTAAAACTGAGAACAAGTAAAATCAAACATCAGAGCTGTGTAAGGTGAAGTAATGCTAAAAAACCCTCTTATGTCTATAATGATGAAATAGCTCCCAGCTCTTAATTTCTGCTTAGAGTTCCAATCAAAGAAAATCAATCCCTCTGTACCCAAGAAAAACAGAGAACAAACCTGCTCAGACAAAGTTGTAGGTTGGGTGATGAGTGGAGAGGCTGTCCCGTACCCTATTAGTTAAACCCAGACAAGAATCAGACTAAGTGTTTTTGTAGAATGAGGTGGCTTTAAGAATAACCACTGAGATGAGCAAAACACTTTATGCAAACCAGATTCAGCTCAGACTGAGCAGATACGGTGTGGACCACACCAGAGGAATACCAGTTAAAGCGCTTTTAGGTTCCACACAGACTAAAGATGTCCATACACTAGTAGATTTCCAACAAACATTTTTTATTATTATTATGCAGGATTTATATAGCGCCAACAGTTTACACAGAGTTTTACATTGTAGAGGGAGGACAGTACAATTACAATACAGCTCAATACCATTAAAAGGGCCCTTTTAATGGAGCTTACAATCTAAAGGGAGGGGGAGGTGGTACAATAGGTAATAGATGCAGGGAATGATCTGATGGAGGTGGCTCGGGTACAGTTCTTAGTTGGAGGTGGGATAGGCTTCCCTGAATAAGTGAGTTTTTAGGGATCACCTAAAGGCGGACAGGGTAGGGGCTGATTGGACATACTGGGGCAGGGAGAGCCTCCCCCATCCTCTGGAGAAGTCCTGGAGGTGAGCATGGGAGCTAGAAAGCAGGAGGTCTTGGGAGGAGCGGAGAGGGCGCTTTGAGTGATAATTGCAGATGAGGTTGGGGATGTAGCTGGGGACAATGTTGTGGACGGCCTTGTATGTTGTGGTCAGTATTCTGAATTTTTTACAGTGGGGTAGGGGAAGCCAGTGAAGAGATTGGCAGCAGTCATGGATCGGTTAGTGAGGATTTATTAGTATAGCATCAACATTCATAATAGACTGAAGGGGGGCCTGTGTAAAGTGAGGAGGGAGTTGCAGTAGTCAAGGCAAATAACAAAGGAGGGAATAAGTTGTTTTGCGGTGTCGTTAGTCAGCCAGGGGCAAATTTCGATATTATCATCAGTACATTTAATGAATGCCACGTAAAAATACTTGAAATTTGCTTTTAACATTCAATTTTCAAGTGAATATACTTACCAAATGTAAACCCCATTTACTGTTAGAAATCTATTTTCCATCCTGTTCCTTCAAAATTTCTTATCACTGCAGTCAAAAAAGAATGTTATTTGATCCCATTAATGATTCAAGAATTGGATAAACATTCTTAAAGCGGAGTTCCACCCAGAAAAACATTTTTACATTTTCACAGTCCTTTATGTGTATTAAAAAAGATTTGTAATAAAAAAAATGTTTTTTAACTCACCAGAAATGCCCTGTTGCTATGTGGTGGCTCCTAATCTGCCACTTCCGGGTCCGCGGCGCTCCGCATCACTTCCTCCCTCGTCTGTGCTTCTGGGAAATGTGAGTCATCATTTCCCAGGAGTCAGTGGGAAGTAAAAAATCGAGTTAATTCCCGACAGGAAATTACGCGATTTAAGGTGGATCTTCTTGGTTGCCACCACAACGGGGCGGGCACTTCCGACACCGACGCCCATCGTGATGGCAACATGAGAAGTTTCCTGCGCCGCTTACTGCATATGTGCCAGAATGGGGGGGTGCGTGCTGGCAATACAGCAGCACCATATCCCGGAAGTATATGCTTGTGGGCTTCGCCTGCTCACAACTAACATGGGAATGCCAGAGCAGGAATATTATAAGGTAGTCTTTAGAATGAAATAGTAATAAAAGAGGCACTATTTTCGAGACTAAACAATGTTGATTAAACATTATATGATAGAAAGACATAGATTTAAAAAAAAAAACATATATGTGGGTGGAACTCCGCTTTAAAATGAAATTTGTTAAAACAAAATGTTACTGCATGAACAGACATGTCAGCTTAAAGAGAAACTTTAGCTTGTTGCTGCTGGTTTTTAAAAATCAGGTACTTACCAGTGCCTATTGTCCAGAGCTGTATTTCTGCAGATGGTTCTTCTTATCACTGCAGGTTCCTGGTACTCTTGGATATGGGAACCAGGTGGGGCTTCCTGAAGAACCACAGCCTGCTCCCCGCTGTGCATGCGTGAGCTCACGTGTCACTTTGTGAATGGTGAGGGGAGGCAGCAGAGCAAGAGATGTTATCCTCTCCTAGGTGAAGATTGCGGATGTAGGAGTGGGAACCAATAAAAATTGGTCGCTTTCCCCCTAAAAAAAGAAAAAAATGAAATCATGAGATTCAGTTACAGGCTGGAAGCAAAGAGGGAACCAATGAACTTCCGCTTTAACTCCTACCTTTTTGTAGTTTCTGTGTAAATGAAAATGTTCACATCTCACCTAGTTCTTAAAAAATAGAAAAAAGGTAGTTAAAGGGATATTAAAGGTTATTTTTTTTTAATTAAAATAATAAACATTTTATACCTACCTGCTCTGTGCAATGGTCTTCTCGGGTACCCCGCTATCACTCCTGGCCCCCCCCCCCCCCCGCTGAGTGCCCTCTTAGCAAGCCACTTGCTATTGGGGCACTCATACATGCTTGCTCCCAAGCCCTGCCCCTGCTCCTTCTTCATTGGCTGCGATTGAAAACAGGAGGAGCCAGTGGCTGCTGTCTCTGAGCCAATGAGCAGGAAGAGAGCCAAGAGAGCCTCTGCTCTTGTGTACTTCGCTGGATCAAGATCTGGTTTAGGTAAGTATAAGGTGGGGGGGGCATCTGCATGAAGAAGGTTTTTTACCTTAATGGAGAGCATGCATTAAAGGGGTTGTAAAGGTTTGTGTTTTTTCACCTTAATGCATCCTATTCATTAAGGTGAAAAAACACCTGACAGTGACCGGCCTCCCAGCCCCCCATTTTACTTACCTGAACCCTCGAGCTTGACCCATGGGGACGCATTCTCTCTCTCTGCCCGGGGTTCTCGGCTCTTGATTGGATAGATTGATAGCAGCGCAGCCATTGGCTCCAATCAAATCCAATGATGCGGTCACCAGGGGGCGGGCCCGAGTCCTGCATTCGGCCTCTATGGACGCAGAATGCTGTACTCGGGAGCTCACCCGCAAGGTAACCCCCCGGGGGAGCGCTTCCCCCAGGGGGTTATCTGATGTGGGGAGGAACCGCGAGAGCGGGTACCCCAGAAGAGGACCACTCTGTGCAAAACGAGCTGTACAGTGGAGGTAAGTATGATATGTTTGTTGTTTAAAAAAAAAAAAAAAGAAACTTTAGTGTCACTTTAGGGTAAAAAAAAACTTCTGCCTTTAGAAACACTTTAACCACTTCCCACCCGGCCACTGCACATATACGGCCGGGTGGGCACTCTCTCCTTCTGAGTAGACGTTCAGGAACGTCCCTCAGAAGGAGTGAGATCGTGCGCGTGCGTGCCCGCGCAGCGGCGCGATCCCGATGCGCTTGTGTCACCCGGACACGGCGCATCTCCGATCGGCAGGAGGGCTCTGCGACTGGCCCTCCTGATCACATGACGGCCGTGTCGAATCACAGCCGTCATGTGATGTAAACACAGAGCCGGTTGCTAGGCAATCTGCTCTGCTCTCCTCACACGGAAGTTGTCAGTGAGGAGAGGAGAGCGGATCGCTGCAGCCGGCTGGTGATCAGTGAGTATGAGCTGTTTTTTACAGCTTTTTACTCACTGATCACCAGTCTAGTGACCCCACACAATGTAAAAACACAAAACAAACACCAAGTAAACACACAATGTCCCCAAAACACATGTCCCCAAAACACATGTCCCCAAAACACATGTCCCCACATAGTAAAAACACATGTCCCCCACATAAGTCCCAGTAAAATAACATGTCCCAATGATTATCTGCACACATATGTCACCTGCGCACATCTGTACATGATCATTTGCGCACGTGTCCGTGATCACACGAACCAATTATTATACACTTAACGGGATTTTTTTTACCAAAAACATGTAGCAGAATATGTTTTGGCTTAAATTTATGACAAAATTTGATTTTATTGGATTTGTTTTAAAATAGAAAGAAGAAAATATTGGGTTTTTTTTCCAAATTTCCGCTCTTTTTTCGCTTATATCGCAAAAAATATTTGTGTGAACAAAATGATAAAAATTTAATTTGGGTACAGCGTAGCATAACTGCGCAATTGTCATTGAAAGTGTGAGAGCGCTGAAAGCTGAAAATTGGGCTGGGAAGGAGGGGGGCGAAAGTGCCCTGTATTGAGGTGGTTAAACTAAGCAAATACAAAGGCTATGAAAGGATTAAAGGGCTGGATCATGCATATCACCAACAGAGCAGACCTAGCAAATAAATTAATTAATGTGTCCAGTGCGAAAAAAAAATATTGAAATGTGTTGTCATTTACAATAACCTGATTGATAAACTATAGTATTTAGAAAGTGACAAGTCCTCTTTATGTCTATGCATATGTAAGTTATTGCAGAAAATGTAGGTAATTATATTTGTCTGTGTATTTATGCATGAGATTGCATAGAAGGCGCTGATGACAGACATATATATTTTCATACAGTGCTAAATATAATTTATCATGTTCAATACTGACGTCTTAAATGTCAGGTAACAAATAGATGCAAGGTTATAACAATAACATTCATGATGTGACAAAGAACAAAAATTAGTATGTGTGCATCATAACACTTCCTACGTTTCCCAGACAATTTCTATATTTTGTGACATTGCACAAATGTCGCAAAATGTTGCAAAAGTGTCTACACAACCATGGCACGTGTATTGTAAAGATCATGGTTATTGGTATGCATTTGTGGACAATGTAAGAGGCTCTAGAAATGTTGAAAGAATTGTGGTGATGATCAATAACATTCAAAGTTCAATACTTAAGCCGAATTCCAGGGCAACTACATTGTATTCAGTGGTTCATGTAATCCTGTTAGACAATATATGTAGTAAAACAATTTGGTGACCAACCTGCCCCCAGCTTGGGACTAGACAATGAAGGAAAGAAGCATACTGATGATGTCATAATTCTGCTTTCTGCTCCCATAATATGTCCCAGCTGTTAATGCCCATATAGCAAGGACAACTGGCCACAAATCTGTGGCAGTGTTGAATTTGCACATTTTTACTGGCAAGTTGTACACTTGCAGAGCACTTGAAACATAAGTTCTAGTTGACACTTTTCCAATTTTGTAGCAAATTTGCATGGCAAATCTCTAGCAAGAGCAAAGTTGCAGTTGTGAGTCTACAGCAAGAGCTCTGCAGGTCTACAGCATGAAAATTCAGTCACAGTGACCCCTGTGGTGGGATGACTATTTCACAACATAACTGAACCAGAGTTGCAGCAAACTTGCAGAATGTTTGCAAAGAAAGTTGATCCGTAATCATGCAATGCGGACTTGCTGCAATTGTGCAACAAACTTGTGAAGTCTGGCAAGTCTAACAATAGCTTAGAAAGTCATTTTCAAACTTGTAGTACAATTGCTCGCTATCTGGGATGGGCAGCACTTTTCAAAGAAATCAAGCCCTGATCGGCACAGAGGGCTAACCCATCCCAATCTAGCTTAAAAGCAATAGCTGGAGGTTGATCTCAAGATAGATGCAAGTAATTATTCTAGTTTTATGTAGACAGGTAACACATTTTGTTTACTTTTGTTTACATTTTGTTTACATAGCTGGAGTAAATTCATTATGTCTGTAAAATTGCAGAAACCCTAAAACTGTGTCATGATCATCTAAGTACCTACACTAAGTTGAAGAAATCTAGGTTGATATTAAAATTTCTTAAATAAAAAAAATATTTTAAGGCTAGGTAATATCATTGAAAAAATGCAGTGGCAGGTTTCTGTTAAAGTTATAATATATTTAGGGATATAAGCAGTTAAAGTTACATGCATGTGAGCTTAGACTACCTCCACCCAGCTTTGGCCAATAAAACCATAATAGTAAAGGATCGATAGGGAAACTTGGGAGGGAAAAATCTTTGCACATTAATTCATTTGTATATATTTCTGGATCTAATGATCCCCTTAAAATGGCCATGTCAGGAATATAGGTAGGACAAGGAATACCTTGCAAAAGAAAAGAGTAGATACATACATTTTCTGCTGCCCATACCATAGATCGCCACTCTTTTTAGGAGGAATCATCCACTGCAATCTGTTAAGGAACTGACAGTTTTGGGAGTCTATCTCCTGTGTCCCCTGCTGCACTCAGTGGTTCCTCTTGCCATGTCATGTCATGTCAAAGCAGGACACAATAATGATGTGAATGTTAGTGAGAGTGCAGCGGGGGACACAGGACACTTCCAGTATTGGTTTCAGTTACCTTTTGTTCTTAATAGACATGTGCACAACAAAAAAATTAGTTTTGTTTCTTTACGTTTCTGTTGATTCGTAATTTCATAAGACGCGAGGTTTCATATTTGGACTTGTTCGTATTTTCGTAACAGTTATATTTTCTTTGATACAAAATGATTTGTAATTCCGTCAGTCTAATTTTCTTTGATTCGAAATTCGTAATTTTTAGATAATAATTTTTGTTTATTCGGTACACTACTCTTAATTTAGTAATTGTTAATTTTGTGAGATTACCTTTTTCGTTAAATCGCACTTTCATAGGAAATAAAGAATAATAATACTATGCTTGCTTTTCTAATAAGTCCTGTACTTACTCCAGTCCACTCCCTCAGTCACCAGACCTGACTCCGTCTCCTCTTCAACTGAATCTAAAAAGATTCAGGAATGCAGTGTGACTCAGACACAAAAGGGATAAGCTGATTGGCTAAAGATATTAAGTAAGATACATCACTCACTAATACACTGCCCATTCGAAAGAATGATTCGAGAACACGAACATACGAAATTCCAAACATACATATTAAGATACACTTACACTGTCCATTAAAAATACGATTCGAGAATACAAAGAAACAAAATTACAAACAGGCGAAGAAACGAAATTATGAACACACGAATGAAAATATGAACATACGCAATTATGAACAGACAAAGGATTGAAAATACGAAATGTAAATCATTCATTATAGATGTCATTTTCTTTCTTTTACTGTTTCGGAGTTCCATATTTTCGTAAGTTTGTCCGTTCGTAAGTTCGTATTTTCGTGTGATCGTTATTAAGCTTATTCGTAATTTCGGAATTTTCGTATTTTGGTTCTTTATGCTATTCGGATGTTCGAATTGATCTGAATGAACGAATACTAACAAGTTCATACAAAAAATCCATTCATTACGAACTGAATCGCACATGTCTAGTTCTTATTAGGACAGTGAGATTTCAAGAGATGAGTATTGTCATCCCACAACCTTCTTTGCCAATATAAGTAGGATACTTGAGAAGAAGTGTGTGTGCAGGGATGGAGGTAAGGAGGGGGTACAATCTGCACAGTTAACAAATAAGTAGTTCTCTCACGTTATTAGTTCAGTAGGAGAACTTGACGCACAGCAGCTAAGTAACTGCCATTCCCAGAAAGTTCTGATCGCTGACTTGCTATTTTCTTTTGTTCTATGGCCTCAATTCACTAAGCTGTGCAAAATAGTTTGACCGTGTTTGTTATTTTATCTAATGATTATTTGTCATCGACATGTGCAAATCACAAGCTTAAATACTACAAAGGCACGCAATATATTATTTATCTGCATGCAATATTTATTTGATTACCTACTTATTTATTATGAATCAATATGTTTTCTTATCAATCAATATTGTGTTGTTGTTTTTTTTATTAAATAGTATTCAGTTCCCTATACAGCAGACTTCCAATGGTCACAGAATGTAGCAATCAATGTCAGTCAATATTGCAAAGCAGGAATAACACATCAAGCAATAACAATCAAGCAAACATTTTTAAGAGTGGACCCATATGAGGCATATCCTTAGGTGGTACGCTGAAAGAACATGCTTCTCTGCTATTTTATTCTCATAAGGCAGAGAAGGCAAGTCCCTAAACAGTATTAAAGTTGTATACTCACCCCTCCATGTTAATACAAAAGGAAGGGGGCTTCATCAGAGTGACTGAGAGAAACAATGCAAAAACATGAATTCCACAGGAATCTTAAGCTTCAACTATAGATATTTGCATAGTCAGGTTGAAAAAAGACACAAGTCCATTTTGTTTAACCAACAGACAAAAATAGAAAACCTCCATATACATGATCCTTTATCCACTGTTGATCCAGAGGAAGGCAAACAAAATCCCAATAAAGCATGATCCTATTTGCTCTGATCCCACAGGAGACAATTGGATACTCCCAGGTGTTATTACCTATAAATGTTAATATCCAGTTATATTTTGTACATTTAGGAATGCATACAGATTTTGTTTAAAACAATCTACTGAGCTGAACTAGCAATCATTTCACAAGGGAGTAGGTAAAGAAGGAAACCCCTTTAATTAAAAAATAGTCAATTTTCCTGAAGCATAACCTTGAATTAAAGTGTTGGTGTGCTTAAAAGTATAGTTATAGGTTATAGTAATACCTCTCTGTCTTAATTCTTACCCTTACCTTGCCATTCTGGGCGCTTTACCCTACCTGTGTTTTAACCTACCATTATGGGCGTTTTACCCTACCTGTGTTTTAACCTACCATTATGGGCGTTTTACCCTACCTGTGTTTTAACCTATCATTATGGGCGTTTTACCCTACCTGTGAGTACTCCAGCATTTACTGTTACTATCTTCATGATATAGATGGAACTCAAGGGATGTAATCCAACCTTTGGAACCTTTGGGAGATATAAAAAACTGGCTGGTGATTTATTGTAACTCTCTATCATCAACTATACTAATAAAAAACTGTTTTAACCACTTCAGGCCCGGAAGAATTTGCCCCCTTCCTGGCCAGGCCATTTTTTGCGATATGGCACTGCGTCATTTTAACTGAAAATTGCACGGTCGTACAACGTTGTACCCAAACAAAATTACGTCCTTTTTTTTCCACAAATAGAGCTTTCTTTTGGTGGTATTTGATCACCTCTATGTTTTTTATTTTTTTGCACTATAAACAAAAAAAGACCAACAATTTTGAAAAAAAAAAAAAATATATGTTTTACTTTTTGCTATAATAAATTTACAAAAAACAAACAAACAAACAAACAAATTCTAAATTTCAGTTCAGGCCAATATCTATTCTTCTACATATTTTTGCTAAAAAAAAATCGCAAAAAGCATATATTGATTGGTTTCCACAAAAGTTATAGCGTCTACAAAATAGGGGATATATTTATGGCATTTTTATTATTTTAATTTTTTTACTACTAATGGCGGTGATCTGCAATTCTTAGCAGGACTGCAACATTGCGGCAGACAGATTGGACACTTTTGACACTTTTTTGGGACCATTGACATTTATACAGCGACCAGAGCTAAAAATAGCCACTGATTACTGTATAAATGTCACTGCCAGGGAAGGGGTTAACACTAGGGGGCGATCAAGGGGTTAAGTGTGTCCTAGGGAGGTGTTTCTAACTCTGGGGGGATGGGACTGACTGGGAATACAGAGAGATTGCTGTTCCTGATTACTAGGAACAGCAGATCTCTCTCTACTTCCCTGACAGAATGGGGATCTGTCTGTTTACATTGACAGATCCCAGTTCTGTCTCTGTGAGGAGCGATCACGGGTGGCAGGCGGACATCGCGACCGTCGACCACGCGCATCCGCTCCGGTGTCACACAGCGGGCGCATGGGCCCCCTAGAGCTCTTAAAGCGACTGACATACACCTACAGCGATTCGCCAAGGTGAGTCAACCTGCCACAGTATAATGACAGTGGCTGGTCAGCAAACAGTTAAGGAAACTGACACTTAAACTTCTACTTTTGGTAGAGAAATTAAGCTTTTAGTACATTGGCTTGGAAAACATCTAATGTGGTTCAGATACTGCAGACCTGTGACCATTGACCAGTGGTGGACATAGTTGCCAAAGGGCTCTGGTAAAAAAAAAAAAAATAATAATAGGGAGGGGGGGGGGGCTCAAAAACTACTGCCAAAGTGAAACAACTTATTTACCTATTTACCACCACTCCTAAAAGTGGGCAGAGTCCAGATCTACATGATAGCATACCCGATCCAAATCTAGTATAAATTAATCTCTTTGATCGAGATGGCACCTGTGTAGTTGCACAATCTGCACAAATTTCCTCCCCTGATTGTGGGATCCTGTGCTATTTTAAATGAAGCAACAGATCAGTTTTTTTCCACTGCACCTGCCCCCAGTATGCACGTCGGATACCCAGCGATGTCAAAAGATTGTGGCACAGACGCCTCCCTGCATAACAGTTGCACACTAAATGCATACAGGGTTGGTACTAAAAGTAGTCACCGCCTAGTTCTATAGCAACCTTTATGTTGCATCAGGCATTCACTTAGCATATGATAAACTAAACTGTTGATCCCTTTAATGCCTTAAATGTTTTTATAACTGCAGGTATCCTCCAGGCAACACTTACCATGTCCATTTGCGCACAAAGTTATATATTATTTAAATGCAAATACGCTTTAATATTTTTTGAGTTCAGTTTTCCCATTTACTAGAAGTCAAAACTGCTTAATTAACGGGCCATATTTCCAAGGTCAGCAGGAAATTAGCCCAGAGGGTAAATGCGTAGCGTGAAGACATTGGTAAAGAAGATGGCAGATGTTGCAAAATATGTTTGCCGGGAAGCAGATGTTGCAAATGTACACAGTAATTTTGCATTGTTGCTCAGCATATTTTTTATGGCGAGCAAAAATCTCTGATCTCTTTGACATCAAGGATACAGGGATCGTATAGAAGCAAATCTCCCATCTTGTAATGGACATGTATTGAATATGGTATTATGAAAGTGATGCCTAATGTTCTGCAAGAAATGGGTTGAATCATCAGTGTATCAAAAATTTATAACTACTCGGACAATAAATCAAAGACACATTTAATATTAATGCAGCTCTTAAAATTCTCTGTTAGTTTTTCCTGTATAGTATGTGTATGTACAGTTCCTCGTGTCTTTCAGAATAATAGCTGCAGTTGTGTGAAGGTTAAACATTTTTCTGAGCTACATAACGATTAAAATAATGAAATTATCAGACTGGACCGTGGCCAAAATACAATTTGGATTCCCCCCTTACAAAAGCTGTCCTGACCCTTTGGCGGAAAGGTCACTGCTGTTAATGTTTTTTTGGCGATACAACACCTAGACGTTGACCCTCAGGACAGCATTATCCACGCTGGCTTATCTATTGATTAATTCATCAGTTTCAACACATCAATAAAGAGGTCTCTTTTATGTCAAATCTTAAAGTCGGAGTTAAGCTATTCTGGCACAGGGTTGTGTGAAATGTTTAAGGTTAACCCATTTTGTAGAACAAGCTATCATCCTATCCTATCCATCCGTCCATGCATCCATCTATCCACCCATTCCTTCCTTCCGTCCATCCACCTTTATGCCCCGTACACATGAGCGGAATTTCTGTTGGAAAAATCTTGGATGGCTTTTCCGACGAAATTCCGCTCAAGCTTGGTTTGCATACACACGGTCACACAAAAGTTCTCTGAAATTTGGACCATCAAGAATGCGGTGACGTACAACACTACGACAAGCCGAAGAAATTAAGTTCAATGCTTCCGAGCATGCGTCAAATTGTTTCCGAGCATGCGTAGGAATTTTGTGCGTCGGAATTGGTACAGACGATCGGAATTTCCGATTGGAACTTTTTCTTACCGAAAAGTAGAGAACCTGCTCTCAATCTTTCGCTGACGGGAATTCCGCCAGCAAAATTCTGATGGAGCATACAGAATTTCTGACCAAAAGCTCACATCGGACTTTTGCTGGCGGAATTTCCGATCGTGTGTACGGGGCATTACATCCACATTGCTTTTTACTATGAAATTTAGAGTTAGTCTATCATAAGAAAGCCATCACAGCTACCATTGCTGATGTTCTTTCGAAAATGCGTGTTACCTGTCAGGTAAGTAAACCGCAACAAAAAAAAAAAAATCGGGCCCCTGGCAGTTTAAGTCATAATGTGCTAGTAGGCATTGCCTACTAGCACATTATGACAGACTTACCTGAAAATGAATCCCTCCAGCTGCCACCGCTGAAGACACTTTCATCTTCACCTGGTCTTCCAGGTTCGCGGGCTTCGGCTATCTGATTGGCTGAGCCGGTGATGATGTCACTCCCATAAATGCGTGCAGGAGTCGCTGTTTACAGCACCGCTCTGAAGGAATGGCGCGGTATACGTTCCTTCAGAGCGCATGTGCAAGTGATGTCACCGGCTGTATCTAAAGTAAATATCTCCTAAACGGTGCAGGAGATATTTACAGTACCTATAGGTAAGCATTATTATAGGCTTACCTATAGGTAAAAATCATACATGGGAGTTTACTCCCACTTTAATTCATTTGAGTCACAAACCTGAAACATGCATGCTTTAAATGGGTGTTAGAAAAACTTTTTTTCCTTTTTGGGTTAAAAGAGAAGTGATAAAACCCCTGTCTACCTTGTCCCCATGTATTCCATTAGAGAAAATTTTCCTTTACTTCCTGTTCCATAGATATAACAGGAAATGAGAGGAAATATCTCCCAAGTTAGCAAAATCCTCTTTATAATAGTTTTCACCACTACAAACGGACCCCCACTTTTCCCTATATTACAGTTGCACTGACAACTCAAAATTTTAGATTTCCCCAACTTTGAATCCCAGTGATGAGATTGAATAGGGAAAACAAAGAGAATGAATTTCCCCAGGAGGGACATAGACAGCAATAAAAATCTAACATGATTGTTAACACTATCCTACTCTATCCAATATTAAAATGAAATCCATCCTAAAATAAAAAGTTTTAGGTTTAGACATACTTTAACTCAAAACCTGCCTATTAACCAGCTCTAATTTTCATTTTGTTTTAAAACACAGAATCATTCTATTGAATTAAATCCAAGTCCACCAAATGTCTTTCACAAGAATTCAAAGATGCACAGGACAGAAGCTAAAGCCTGGTATACACTGACAGGTTTTTCACGTTCAATCCAGTGGGTTGAATCCAACTGAGGAGCTTGCGAGCTATTGTGTTGTGACAATGGAGACTGCCATCGCTGCCAGAACACATCGGTCAGAGCTTGCAGCAATTGGCTGACAGCGCTAATCAGATGCTGATCGGCTGCTGGTTTTCTAGCATGCCCGATCGACAGAAGCTGAACATTCAGCTGGCTTCTGTAGGACAAGCTGCTGTACACTAGACAAATTACGGACAGTTTCTGGTAAACCTGCTAATACCGGACGATATTTGGCCTGTGGGTACCAGGCTTTATGAGAAAAGGCAGTAAACTGTCCATATAAATTAATAGCAATATGTCAGTACTAAGATGTTTTTTACAGCCACCAATCAGATTCAAAACTGTCTGGGAGGATTGAATGTGATTAGTAATACAAGAAACTAAGAAGGAGGAAGTTACACAGCATCAACTTTAGGATGTACCCTTCGAGTGACCATGTACATATTGTTTGTTTAGTTTTGTACTGTTTTATTTCTTTGGGTACCAGGGGTCTGGGGGAGGTGGGGGTAGGCATTGTGGTGTTTGCCTTAGGCCAGCCATACATGGTTTGAATCTCAGGTGGTGGTGCAGCAGGAACTTGGGTACAACCAGCCTGTTGGATTCTCTTACGATTATCGCAAGTGGCTATAGCATAATCACTGTCTTCTCCCAGCGGGGTGGGTTCCCTTGTCCGCCACAGCCGGGAGAAGACAATTGCAGGGATTTCCCTGTCAGCACTGTTTGTGTTGTTGGGGGAATCGTGCAAATTTCTTTCCTGCAACCCATGGTTGCAGGAAAGAAATTTGTACCGTGCATGGCCTGCCTTAGTTAGCAGAAGAGTTGGCTTTACCCCTGCTGATTTGTTTTTACTTGTTGACTGGAATTGCATTTCAACTTTCCTGACACCTTCCTTTTAAGAAGTGTTGCTTCATATTTCTCCTTAGTTCAGCATACAGCTCATATGATTGACAGGGGATCATTCAAGGGTAGGGTAACTTTTTTTCGATACATATAAAAATGAATTTTTGGCAAGCGTATATTAAGCTGTAAAACTTTGCAGTCAAGGTTGCATTTCTGGAAGTCCACTTTAAATTTTTGATTTAGTTGGATATCTCCTTCTTAAGACTTTCCTGGCAACATTCTGTATCTTTCAGGCTTTAAATCTTTTAATTTAGGACTAATTTTTAATTTAATTTTAGGCATTTGGCATTTTTTAATTTAATCTGAGGTGACTTTATCTTGGATTCTATTGCCAATTGATTAAATCACAGCGCTTATTCAACTGTCTAATCACTGAGTCGCTGTTTCCACCTTTGAATCAAGATGAATGATTGGTTGTGTTTGGCGAGTCAGCCCTGAATTAAATTGCCACCACTTCTCTATCATTCTCCATTTCTCATTGAAGATGGAAATGAACTGAACCATTGTTTATGGAACAGCGAGTTCTGATTAAAGAGTTGGCTTTTAGAAATGTATCATTGTGGACCTAGATATAACCAGCCAAGTGAGACGTGTCCTACAAAGTGTGAGCTCATATTTTACTATGAATATTTCTGTTTCCATTACCAACAAATTAGTTATTCTCTTTCACACCTCTACCCCAGTAGTTCTTTTTTGAGTCACTGACCCCTTTAGGAATCTGATAAAGGCTATGGATCCCTCCTCAGAAATCTTCACATAAACACCACTTTGCATGCAATTAATTTATGTACTTTATTTTAACAAAATGTGATTGCCTCATACATATATGAAATACACAAAGTTTGAACAAAGTAAACAATCTTAACAAAAACCTCACTCCTTTTCATGGAAAATGTAATGGTCACACATTCCAAAAAATGAAATGCAATCCTCTTGTACAAATTAAACAAAACAATTTTAAGTCTGCTTAGTACTACTACTACTACTGCTACTATTACTGCTAGAAAATGAAAATTAGCAGTTGCTATTACAGTATGTAGCGGCACAAGATTGTGCACAAAACAATAATACAAATTTGAATAGTAATTAGTAAACATGGGCCAGCAACAAGTGAAGAGATGCTTAGCAGTTGGGGCTATAAACAGTGGCAGGGTGTGTCTTCTTTAATTTCTTTCAATTGGAAACTATTTATTTGGACAAGGGGGGGGGGGGGGGCTGTATGGTGAATGTAAATGTTATTTTTTATATGACCCTCATGGACCCCTTGAAACCTATCCATGGACCACCCCAGGTTAAGATATTTGAAATACAAGTTTAACTAAACTATAGCCACATTTTAATAAAAAATCTTAGCTACCCTAGACAACTTTTCTGCACCACAGATTGTTGAAACCTCACTGTCCCTATACATTACCAGTCACAACACAGCACTGTAACATGCTCTTTCATTTTTTTACTTCCAAGATTTTCAACATCCGGCATCACCACCATCACATTTTTCCACATCTCTCATTAAATTGGTTTCAAATACGAAATCTTCCACCATTCTTACCCATGTATTTCAATCTTGCTTTAGTTCTATCGTTCCTGTTACACCTTTATTATATTAAATGATTCATTGAGCACCAGTGTTATAACAATGGTCCTCAAGACCTCTGTTATCACCTTACTATCAACAAAAAAAACAACATGATTCCGGACAACTTAAACAACAACAAGATTTTAGAATTCGCTGTTATACCACAATTACATAGTCACCTGACTATAAATAACCAGTTTCTACCCCTCCAATCTGGTTTTTGAGAGCTGCATAGCACAGAAACTGCCTCAGTCAAAGTCACTAATGACCTTTTAATAGTTTCTTATTCTGATTTTTTTATCTATTCCTATTCTTCTTGACTGCAGTTCTGCCTTAGGCACTATGATCTCTTACTCTTTAGCTTTAAACTACTTTAAAACTGTTTTAGACACCCCAAATATTATTTCAAGTCTTATCTTTCTGATCTCTATCACTTTGTCTCTCTTGGCGAATTCCAGTCTGAAATTGGTCCATTTAACCCTCGTGTTTTCTGAGAAAGTCTCCAACAATGACATTGAGAAGGCCCTTGACAATGACACAGAGAAAGGCCTCAACTACAACACTGAGAAGGGCCCCTCTTATGACACCGAGACTGGCCCCTGTATCACCATGGACACAGGCCCCTGAATCATCACCGAGACAGGCCCTTAGATCACCTCTGAGACAGGACCCTATCTTTGGTCCTTTTTTTTAAGCATTTACATATTTCCACTTGGTCAGCTGTTTAGATCACATTACCTGAATGTTCCTTTCCATCCTGATGATTCTCCAACATACATCCATACTAGACATGCTTCTAATTTGCCTGTTTCTCTTCTATTCAACTGCATTTGTGACATAAAAACATGAATGACTTTATAAAGCTAGTCCCTTAACCAGTTCTGTGATTCAGTTTAAATTGAAGAATCTGGGATAGTTTTTTTAAAGCTAGCTTAACGTTTGATACAATATGTTGTCAAAACATCTTTTTACACTCAAGAAACACATTTCTTGACTATGGCCTATGCTGTCTTACACTTAATTGTGGCTGAAAATCTGATCAATACATTTGTGCTCTCCTGACTTGACTACTCTAATGCTCTACTTGTTGGAATATTGAGTTCCACACTAAACAGAGTACAATATGTACAACATTCAGCTGCAAGAATCCTGATAAGGTCTATTGCAAGTGATCATACTACTTATATCCTTGAGTTTTGATACTGGCTACCTGTCAGGTTTCACATTGAATTAAAATTTTTTTATGCTCAACTATAAGACTCTGCGTGACTTGGCACCCCTATACTTGTTTGAACTTCTATCCCAGAATGGCTATAGTAAAGCAGCCCTTTTGTTTCCAACTAAAACATTGTCATATTACACACTTACTGTAAGAGGGATGGGGAAATTTTTGCTAAACAATAAAAAAACTTCTGTTTACTCACAGTGAGGATTTACGCCCTATTACTTGCTCTCTCCAAATTCTCTTATCCCTTCCACTCTCTGCAACATCAGTTCATTCCGTGAACTCAACTACACCCTTATCACTCAAGATACGCTAAAGGCCTCAATATACCCGTGAAGAGATCACAAATTTTTGCCAGCATGTATAGCATGAAGGCAGACATTATATTCATGCAAGAGATCCACTTCAAATCAAAATCCACACCCAAATTAGAAAACCCCCACGTATACCACTCCACTTCCCCCACATCCAAAACCAAGGGAACATACATCTTGCTGTTGAGAAATCTCCCCCTTCAAATCTCAGACACTCTGGCTGATGAACAAGGACATTATATCTTCATTAAAGGCATGCTTTCAGACAAACCTATCACCCTAGCTAACATATACACCCCTTTCACCTCCCAAGTTCCATTCTGTAGATTACTATCATCCTTCCCATCTGGTATTCTCATTCTGGGAGGTGACTTCAACGTTCCACTTGACCCTCTAATTGACACCTCCACAGGTACTTCCCACCTCCCATATAGTGCCCTACAACAAATTAAACTCTTCCTCCAAGAACTCTCCCTACATGACATATGAAGAACTTTGCACCCTCACGACAAGGATTACACATACTTTTCGGCCCCTCACAACAAATACTGATGACTTGATTACCTCTTCCTTAGCCAGCCTGATCTGCCTTATCTATCCAAAACAGTAGAACCGATGTTCAATTCAGACCACCGCCCTATCACTCTCTGCTAAACTTTCCCAGAACATAACCACACTTCCAAAATCTGGAGACTTAACTCAAACCTCCTGACTGACAAAGAAAGAGTCATTAAACTCTGCACCATTATCTCCAATTATTTTCAAGACAATGATACCCCTGACACATCATCTCTTACTCAATGGGAAGCTCATAAGTGCGTGGTATGGGGGTGACTCATATCTCTTGCCTCCGCCCTGAAACGTGAAAAACAGAAACTTATCAGTAACCTCCTTACCAAAATACAATCACTAGAAAAATCACATAAACGCAACCTAGCCCAACATACTCACCAAGAACTAATAGAAACCCACAAACTTCTACTAGAAGAATTAGGACAAAAGATGAGGAAAAAATACACTCTTTCTCAGAAGCTCTTCTATGAGCATAGCAATAAGAGTGGTCATTTATTGGCACAAGCATTACGCTCGAAAAAAGCCAAAGCAACAACACACTAACTACATACCCCATTGGGTAATACACTAAAAAGTAACCCAGACATAGCACAAGAATTTGAGCACTTTTATGCAGGCTTTTACAACCTCTCCGCCTCGGAAAAGCAGACACCCAACCCCACCTCCAGACCTACACACATACAGAGTTTCTTGGAAAAACACTGCCCCAGACCACTCGATTTAGACACCTCAGAAGAACTAGACCATCCAATTACCACGCAAGAATGGGACAAGGCTCTCAAAAATTTGAAACCAGGTAAAAGTCCCGATCCAGACAGCCTATCGGCCGTTTACTACAAATCTTTCTCGAAAATATTATCGGCCCCTTTCTGCAGTTACCCCACTCTCCCCAGGTTTACTTGAAGCACACATCTTGGTTATACCCAAAGATGCAAAAGACCCCTCCCAAATGGTAAACTACAGACCAATCTCCCTATTAAATGTAGACATCAAAATTTTCGCCAAAATTCTAGCTAATCGTTTACTCCCTCCATCATTTTTTTTTTTTTTTAACAAAGGTACTCCCTCCATTATTACCTGTGACCAAGTGGGCTTTATCCCTGGTAGGGAGGCCAGAGATAATATGATTAAAGCAATCAACTTACACCACCTTCTGACCTCCTCAAACCAAGCTGGCTTTTTCCTGTCCCTCAACGCGGAGAAGGCATTTGACAGGGTGGCCTGGGATTACATGGAAGCAGTACTTTTCATTGGAATGGGTAACTGCCTATTAAGCTTCATAATGGCTCTGTACGCCAACCCTATGGCTAGGGTTCGTGTCAAAGGCCTCCTGTCAAATGCCTTTCCCATCCAAGGCAGGGTTGTCCCCTCTCCCCTCTACTTTTTATACTCACCCTAGAACCCTTCCTATGCAGCCTCAAATCTAACTCAGATATTAGAGGGGTACATACCTCTGACAAGGAATACAAACTAGCGGCCTTCGCCGATGACATACTTCTCTTTCTTACAGAACCTCACGTCTCTCTTCCCGAACTATTAGCAGAACTCCACCATTTTAGAAAAATCTCTAACCTCAAGATTAACTTCACCAAATCCTACGCCCTGAATATCTCCCTATTCGAACACACAGTCGCTCAATGTCAACGAAATTTCCCCTTCCAATGGAAGGAAGATGCAATGACCTGCCTAGGTATACAACTCACTTGACACTTTAAAAATCTGTACAACAAAACTACTTACCCATTCTACAAAACCTCACTACCAATTTAAAGCACTGGAATAAGCCCATCTTCTCATTGTTCGGCAGAGCTGCCATGAAAAAAAAAAAAAATGAACGCTTTACCTCACCTACTTTATATCCTACAAGCTGTCCCAATCCATGTCCCCACTGCTTTCTTCCGAAACTACAAAAGTTTATGCACCAAATTCCTATGGGGAAATAGAAGACCAAGAATTAGCTACCAATATCTCTCTATACCTAAACAAAAAGGAGGGATTGGTCTACCAGACCTCAGAAACTATTATCACGCCTGTCACCTCTCCAGAGTTCTGGACTGGAATATTCACGATAGATACAAAGATTGGGTTACCCTCGAAGCTTCTTGTACCTCCTCTCCCCTTCACTTGCTACCCTGGAACTTCCCAAAACACACACAGACAGAACTTCAGAGTCACTCCTTAATCGGCCCAACCACCAGGTGCTTTTACAACATCTGCAAGTCAACCTACTTATCCTCTACACCAGGCCCCCTGACCTCTCTACGTCTGAACCCTGACTCCCCCCTGGAATGCACAGCAATTTCCTAAATGGTAGGTGGCCACACAGAAATGTTCAGATACACCACTTCTTTTCACAAGGTAAACTTCTGCTACATGAAAATCTCCCATCAAAGGAGGAAGCACATGTATCTCCCCCTGGAATCACACACTACTCTTGCACTATATACACTCACTTGATAGGTAATTCAATGTCTCCAGACCCCTCTCACCTTTCGAATCATTATGTACAAAACAATCCCCCCAAAGACACTTAATCTCCACAATGCACTCCTTATTATTCACAGACATCCCTTCCAACACCGGTCTGGCATGCAAAACATGGGAAAATGATCTCTCCAAATCTACGTGAATATCTACAAGGAATCCGTAAAAGTTTCCACACAGGAAAACGGATACAAAGTCCAAACCCGATGGTACTGCACCCCCACTCTCATCCATAAATTTAACCCAGATATCTCAGACGTATGCTGGAGATGCAAACAGGAAAAATGAACTCTCCTACGCATTTGGTGGAGCTGCCCCACCATCCAAACTTTCTGGGGTGAAGTTCACCAAATTATAAAGAAGGTAACTACATACACGATTTATTTCTCTCCAGCTCAATTCCTCTTACACTTTACCACCTCATCAAACAGCAACTATTTTAAATCCTTAGCCATGCACATGGTAAATGCCTCTAAACAATGCATACCAGTCCACTGGGGCACCCCACATACCCCAATCCATCAAAGAATGGCTAAATAGAATTACCAGGATAGCCGAAATGCAACGCCTCTTCAGTATTGCCCATGACACACCTACCAAATTTTCATCCAAATGGGCCTGCTGGACCCACTTCCAGACGACAACAGATTACAAAGACCGCACCACCGCCAACATGCCACCTGTCTGACACTATTCTATCATGCTTGCCTAAACCACCCACAACCAGATCCAAAATTGATAACCCCATTAGTCACAATTCTATAACAACCACCAATCCCCCCAACTTTCGCAACAGAGGGAGAGAGAGATGGACAACCACCCCTACCACGTTTCCCTACCCTTCACATAACAATCCTGTCACTTACTCCCACCCCCCTACCTATCAACCTCTTCCCCTTCCATCTTCCTTATCGTAACAACCCCCCCTTTCCCTCCCCCTCCCCTTCTTATACTCACTCCCTCCAGATCAACCCCTGAATATCCTTTTAGTTATACAGAAACTTACGCTCTGACCTTGACCTAAAACCCTCCATACAATATGACTCTTATTCATGACACCTCAACTTAACTAGATACAACTACAATATTACAATTTATAACCAGTCTCATATGCTCAGAACATGCTCAGAATCAAGGAAAACCAACAAGTTCTTGATTCCTCGGAAATAGGGTTCTCTCTTACTATCTTACTGTTAGATGATATATTGATGTCAATAGCCTAATAGGTATGATGTTACCATACCATGCCTAATGCCGTATTACTTGTATTATGTGTTTCTGTAATACACCCCGTATTGCTTGGTCTCTTTTATTTCCAATAAAAACCGCAAGAAAAAAAAAACTTTTAAAAAGTTATGAAAAAAACCCCCCAAAAAAACAAAAACAGCAGCTTTGGCCCTGGTAAACGAGATTTTAGAGCAGATCAAGCAACTGCCCATGGAGCGGATTTTGAATGATTTGTTCATCTGTACAAAAGAAGCACATTATTCTACCTGGTTTTTAGTGGACATTGTCCAGATTTTCTCTATGCTGCTATTTGAACATTACATTTTTTTTGTTTTGCGCCAAAGGGTAAATACAGAATCATAAGAGCACTATAAATTTGTTTCAGTTCAATAGAATCACAGCACTGCCATTATTACATGAACTAAATTCTTATTGACCTGCTGTGATTTAGTTCTTGCATATGAGGATAACAGGAAAATCATATTTTTCCTTAAAATAATAGGTAGACAAAACCGGGTCTTAATATTCATGTAAAAAGACTTCCTGCTGTTGTTGAAGGTAAAAGCATAAAAGCCTTTGCAGACTGATTTTTTTTTGAGAGCTCTCTGGATTTTCACGGAGGATGTAATGTACTTGTGTTGAAGGGAAAAAAAGCTTTGAACATAATTACCCAGAAGCCTCCAAGGGCAGTGGCACAGGACCCATGGCATCGACATCTTTTGCTGCAGATTCTGGCAATGTCGTGACACCAATATCTTGTATACCGTGATAATCAATTCCCTGTGGACAATTAACGATGATGCCCTTCTTATGTATATTAGAAATAAAATTTAAGCAGAATGCATAGCAACTTTATGATGATTACTTAAAAAAAATGTTGTTAAGGATTGTTCAGGGTAAACAAGTGCTCACAGCACAGATGCCTCTTACCCTCAAAGGTATTTTTAGTTGATTAACCCCTGCTGAACAAAACACACACTGACGCAAGTTAACAAATAGGCACACAAATAATAAGACTGGCTGACACACAGACCAAGATGAGCTTACATCACTTTGTGTTGATACAATTTGACAGAAGAGAACCTAAAGAGACCACTCATTTCAACATTTATTTCAAATTTATAGAAGCTGGTATGACAGCTTCTATTAATAAAACCTGATTTGTAAATGAAAGAGACAGACCTGTCAATCAACCACCAGTCCTCCATTCATTCATCCTCCTTGTTTCATTCATAAACTTCTATTAATGGCGGAGCTTGGCTGAAAAGGTGGGCATAGTTGGGCACTCTTGATAAGTGCAAATAGTAGCCCCCTCAGTCCTATTGACCCCACCACACCTGAAGTTTGTAGGAGGAATCCATAGAAGAAAATTTCAAGGAAACCAGCAGCCAAGGGACATAGCACATATTTAATAATGCTTGTGCTGATTTTTGTATTTTTTTAAATTTTATCAATACTTAGGCTTAACATATTTTATGCATGGTATTTATCTGTAAAAGCCTGCATTGTGTAGACATCCAAAAGCTCTAATGCCGTGTACACATGGGTGGACTTTTTGACCGGACTGGTCCAACGGAACGAATCCGTCGGACAATCCGACTGTGTGTGGGCTTCATCGGACCTTCAGCTGACTTTTTCTGTAGAAAATCAGACGGACTTTAGATTTGGAACATGTTTCAAATCTTTCCGACGGACTCGAGTCCGGTCGAAAAATCCGTTCGTCTGTATGCTAGTCCGACGGACAAAAAAGGACGCAAGGGCAGCTATTGGCTACTGGCTATGAACTTCCTTATTCTAGTTCCTTCGTACGTCGTCACGTTCAAAGGAACGAACTTTCGAATGGACTTTAGTCCGTTCGTTTGTGGGCAAGTCCGGTCGTTTGAAAGTCCGTCGTAACTCCGTCGAAAGTCAGAAAGACCGTCGGACGTTTGATGCTGAAAAGTCCGCCCGTGTGTACACGGCATAAGACTTCTTCTGGGATACACTACCTTAGATAAGATGTCAAAAGCCACAGTAAATGCAGATGCACTTAAATTACACTCTGTGGTCTTCACATCTATCCTGTAAGCTCTCTAAAAGGTTATGTCGGGAGGTGAGGGGAGGGTTTGGGTGCAGGAGATGAGATGTCATGTATGATTTATTTTTGCTAGTAAATGGCATTAAATACTTTTTTTTTTCCCTCTCAGTGAAGGTACTCTTTACAGCCTTCACACTGCAGTGTCCTGTATCAGTAGAGCTGAATAACAGCCACACCTCTTAGCATAAATCAGGGGAGTGTCTGACCAGTTCTATTGCGATACTGAGCATACAGTAGCAGGTCTTACTCCGGTGGCTACAGATATACACAGTCATTTTTAGATACTTTTGCATAGAAGAGTGGAGATAAGACTATGGCGATGGAGGTTTCTAGTACAAATCTATCTGACAGCATTTTTTTTTTTCTGTGATTTTAATTGGGATTTAACCTGTGCAGGGAAACTGAAGTCTTTATACTCCTGTAGGCTAATAATTTAATTGAGGAATTAGTATGAAACAAACTATCTGATTTAAAGTAAAAAAAAAATCAACTACACTTAACTGCATATTTAAAGCAAACAACCTACTGTACAATATCTTTCCTGCACTGTGCCTACCAGCCTAAACATTGCAGGACTGTAGCCAGCTGAGTAATAATTATGCATTATTCCTCCTATAATCCACAATGAAGTGCTAAGTGCTGAGTGACCTATCTCTAGGCTTGAGTATGTCACATACATGTCTTGCCCTATGCAAACTATAATTTAATTAAAGCTGACTTCAGCTAGCTGTTTGGCTGTATCTAAGCTCTAAGCTGCTATTTGCATAGGATCTTCGGTGGGCGCAACCAATGCACTGGGGAGGCTGGCTCACATCTATCAGATGTGGCACAGTACAATGTTTACCATACAGCTGTTGTTTTCTTTGCTTTTACACCATAACTTTATTTTAGGTGAAGAGTATTGTCACATTGCTGTATACAGAGCTTTAGATGACAAGGGTGGTTTTCCTTACTACCCCAGTTCAAACATCCTTGGTTTGGAGAACAGGGAATGCAGGTATGCTGACGTTACATGAGTGTGCAATAATGTCTGGGTTCACCATGAAGGTGCAGGCCACCAATGAAGACATAGTCAAGGAATGGGCTGGGGTAAGCAACTTACTAGTGATGAGATATCAAATGAGCAGTGTGGAAGTTTGGGACAGCTCATGTTAGCAATTTTCAGACAATGAGGTACCATATCAGCAAAACTTTTGAAGGAGACTGGCCAGAAACATGCAAGTTAAGAAATACCAGCATGGTGGACAGAAATGGTGGCCAGGGAAACACACTAGTGTTGATAATGGGAACAAGTAACCACTGCAGACAGGAACAAGGACAGTAGATGATGAGTATGAACTTAGCAATTAAGTTTATATAGCAGGTTATTTTGTTTTTAGAGACATGCCATTTGAAGACAGGGGAAATAAGATAAAGAGAACTTCTTGCATGGTGTGAAAGTAAGAAGTATGTTAGAAAGATCTCAGTGATCTTTTTTTTTTTCTAAGAGGTTGGGTCTGTCAAATGTTCTGTACAGTTTTAGGGACATTGGATTGATAAAGAAATCGACACCTACGGGGACTCAGCTAGCAGTTCAGAAAGCTGCATAAGATAAATGTCAGGGTGAATATTATAGTCGCTCAGCGGATACTCTCTATTGCCCAAGTGAATTCACATGCAAATCCATCAAGTCTGGCAGAACCATATCTTTATTAATGATTCCTCTGAGCTCCTCTTCAACATTGTTAATATTGCTGACTGCAAAATTATGTGTTGAACGCCTCAACAGTAATACACCTTCATTGCCTTGCCAACATTGTGATTAGAGAGGTTCAGTAGTATTGATGCAGGGGGGACTGCAGGCCCTTTATTAAGTGGGGAGCAACAGTTTATTGAAACTATTTACCAACTGAACTCATAGTTCCCATAAAGATTCCCACTAGTCTAGTTTTGCGATACAATCTAATGCCATGTTTATTGTTTCCCCACTTAGTCCAAAGCTGTCAAGTAGGGGCTGGACTTAGTGCTCTGTTCTTCTACTTACAATACACAGAAACTTGCAAAGGCATAAACATCACTGCTCTGAAAGGTTTTCTTCTAAGGTCTTCTAAGGTTGTAATAAATCATATAATATGCAGCACAGTTGTAAAGACCAAGGTCTCCCTTAAAAAAAGTCATATGTGCAGTACATTGATTCCCAGTGCTGTAGTTTTTGACCCGGGTCTTTCTTTGCTAAAAACAGGATGAAGTAGCAAAATAAAAAGGGATGCAAAGTATGATAAACTTTATTTCTCCATTTTAAGCCCTCCCTTACCTTTTATACCTAATCATCCCCCAATAATAATACATTTATAAGTATAATAGTAAGAAAAACAGGGTTCAACAAGCTCCTATAAGGGTATGATGGTCAGGTCTTGGGAGTATTTTAAGTGACCTGACACATTTTAGAGATAATAATCCCGGTACACTTCATGTGTAAGTAAAAGGTCAGAGGCCTTGAGTTAATATCTTTAACAGAAGTTATAAGAGTTTCCCAACAGTACCATGGTCCTTACAGTAGCCATCACAAGATCATAGCTGCCCATCATGCACTATTTAACGTTTGTACCTACTTTTTGATATTTATATAAATTACAGGATCAGCCACTGTTGTTTCTTTCAGACCTGGCTTGTGATGGGATTGACATTGGTAGGGAGGGACCAATCAAAAAAAAAAAACGACTTGTGTTCTAAGAAATGTAAAACATTCTGCTCAATAGATAGTATCTTTTTTAAGCTTTTTTTGGGAACAACAGGAGGTATTTCTGTCTGCACTGATTTGTTGAAATTTTAAACAAGAGTTTCTAGTGTTCTTTTTTAACATGTTACCTTTAAAAAAACATTAGCCCTAAAAGTAGCTAACACTAGCAGGCACTGAATTCTTGCAATACTGAGATTCTGGTAAGGAAAGTATATATATATAACATACAGTATATAACACATACTCATCACAAACAATCACCAACGCCTTTGCTTCATAATCATTTTTAGCAGGGCATCCCCCAGTGTAAGTGCATCCATACACTGGTGTACAATTTGTGCACTACAGATATTTATCAGATTGCACTGTGCCCCCTATTAATTCTCTGGGAGCCTTTTAAACTCCACTTGTGCCTTTTGAATATCCTCAGATAAGTATTAGTTGTGTCAAGCGTTCTTTAAATATTACAAATATATACTTGTTGCCTCTTTCCTTCTTTTTTCCTTCCATTCCATTTCCTTCTTTTTTCCATTTATCTTCCCCTTTTTCTCTTTCCCATTTGCTCTCCTTTTTTTAATTTCCCTTTCCTTTGTTTCTTTCTTCTCTCATTCTCTACCCTTCCTCTCTCCATATTTTTATTTTCCTCTTTCTTCTTTCCTTCTCTTTATTCTTCTTCCCTTCCCCTCCCATTCACTTTCTTTTTCTTCTCCTTCTCTTTCCTTATGCCGCGTACACACGGGCGGACTTTTCGACGGACTAGGTCCGGCGGACTTTTCGACGGACTTTCCGATGGACTTTCTGATGGACTTTCGAATGAACGGACTTGCCTACACATGATCAGCCAACGGATTCGTATGTGATGACGTACGACCGGACTAAAATAAGGAAGTTCATAGCCAGTAGCCAATAGCTGCCCTAGCGTAATTTTTTGTCCGTCGAACTAGCATACAGACGAGCGGACTTTTCGACCGGACTCGAGTCCGTCGGAAAGATTTGAAACATGTTTTATTTCTAGGACCATCGGACTTTTGGGAAAAAAGTCAGCTGGAGCCCACACACGGTTGAATTGCCCGACGGAGTCCGGTCCGCCGGACCTAGTCCGTCGAAAATAACACCCGTGTGTACGCGGCATTATCATCCCCTTTCATTCTCTTTCCCTCTCTTCCCTTCCCCTCTCATTCTTTTTCCTATCTTCTCTTCCCTGTGCTTGCTTTTTCCTTTTCTTCCTTTCCTCTCTCTTTATTATTCTTTCTCTTCCCTTCCTCTGTTCTTTTCTTTTTTTTTATTCCCTACTCCTTGTCTTCTCTTTATTTTTCTCGACTCTTTGGGGTTAATTTACTAAAGGAAAAAAAAAACAGTTGCACTCTGCAAGAGTAGTTGCTCCAGAGCTTAATAAATGAGCAAAAAACTTCCATCATCCAATCATGTGCAAGCAACAATGCTGCTTTTTTTTTTATTTTCCTTGCATGTGATGCTTTAGAGTCATAGTAACCTATCCATTATTAACTGGGGTGGGGAAAGACTAGGATCATCCAACCAGGGCTGCCAAATGAGATCAAATTTTAATACAGCATTCCTATGGCAGTAGGCCAATTGTTCCCTAAGAAGAAGTGAGTTGACATAGGTAATCCATTGTTTCCCAGTGGGCACTGTAGGTCCCATCCAATATCGAGCTATGAGTTTTCTAGCTAGGTACAGTAGTCTGGTAATCATAATATACATTCCCTTCTGATACATTTCCACATCAATTGCACCTAATAGGCACATTAAAGGAGTGAAAGGCACAGGTACCTGGGCTAGACGGGAAACAGTCCAATATCAATTGAGTTTTGGGCATCTCCATAGCATGTATATAAAATCTCCTTGCTGCGTTTTACACTTCCGGCATAGGGGGGATCCCTAAGACCCCATTCGTGTGATTTCTCAGGCGTCCGAAAGGCTCTATGCAGAATAAATAACTGTGATAGCCTATGGGATGCTGAGATAGAGACGACCGGAATCGATTCTAAGGCCATATCCCACTGATCTATATCTCCAATGTCATTTACCCATTTGTCTCTTAACTTGAGAGATGCATGGTCCTGAATAGAAGACAATAGTACTGAGTATACTTCAGAGATCAAACCCCTCCTGGCTTCTGCCTGAAGGATCTCCAACAGCAGAGAAGAGGCAGACATATCCAGTGAGAGTGTTTTTTTCTGTACCTGCAGAGCATGTCTGAGTTGGAGATATTGGTAGAAACATCTAGTGGGTAGTGAAAGTTCTGCACAAAGTTGTGCAAAAGACTTCAGTAAAGTCCTCATATAAATCTGTGGAAAGAACCATATCCCCTATGTCTTCATAAAGAGAACCCCTGCAATTTATTTAGTTCAGGGTATTAGGGTTATTCCACAGAGGAGTGAATCCTAACAAGCCCTTGACATCTAAAGCCTCTCGAGTCACCTTCCACACCTTCTTAAGTAGACCTGCTGTCGGAGAGAGGTAGGGAGTATACTGGGCAAATCCATCTCTAGATGGGAAACTTTTACTAACTCTTCACTGCCCAAATTACTAAACTTACTGGTATTCAATACTTCTCTACAACTAAACAATATGGAATAAAGTTTGTTTCTCACTTGCTTTATAGTGCTATACTGAAACAATTCCAGTAGACTATTTTTTCAGACTTCCATTACTCAGAAACATTCATTTTTAGTGCTTCTTTACTCAAAGGAAATCGCTTTCACCAGCGATGCTTGAACTGACCTCATGTCAGCCCAAAAAAAGAAAAAGTCTATCTATAGACATTTTTATCATTTAGTTGCTGTCAGTTAGTTACTGACAGTCAGCAGTCACCCTCCAGTGCAAAGCCTAAAACAACAGGCAGCTCCAGAAGACTGCATGCAGTTATTTGTTTGATGTGCTACGTATTAGCGAATAGGAAGGATGTTAAAAAATGTTTCCTCTATTCAAAAACATCTGTGAAGCCTCAGTTCCTTGCTGCGTTCGGTCATCATCAACCAAATCTGTTGTTCACAGTACAAAGGAGTAAATGTAGCTTAGCTAATAGGAAGGAGCCAAGACTGCAGACACCCTGCAAAGAAGCCTTTTTGTATTTAAGGATTTATTCTATGCTATGTAAAGGGAAAGGAGGGAGAAAAAAAAGAAGTGGGGAATGAGAGGCTTGAAATGAACATTTACGATCTTTCAAGATAGTAAAATAACTATCTGTGACAGCTGTCAAGCAGTTGGTGGACATAGCTTCTAAAACTTTTAACAAAGATTAGGGATATTCAGTATAATAGGCATGTGGTGGCTAGCAGGTGGGGACAATGAACTGTATTTTCATTATAATTCCCTTCTATTACAAAAAAAAATAAAATAAATAGAATTTTTCTGATAAATAAATAAATATATATATATATATATATATATATATATATAGATAGATAGATAGATAGATATATATAGATATAGATAGATAGATAGATAGATAGATAGATAGATAGATAGATAGATAGATAGATAGATAGATAGATAGATAGATAGATAGATAGATAGATAGATAGATAGATAGATAGATAGATAGATAGATAGATATCTATATATATAGATATATATTTATAGATATATATCTATATATATATATAGATATATATCTACTGTATATAGTTAATGGAAGTTATTTAAAGAGTAACTCCACTTTTGTTGAGAAAAAAACAATCCTCTCTGGGTGATCTATGTACATTGCAGGGATTTTAACAAACTTTGTTGCAGATTCCTACCTTTTATTATTCTGAAGAAATCCCTGTGTGTTTGTCTCTGCCCATGGGAAGAAGTGTATCTAATGGGAGTGGTTTCATAATTATCAATCAGCTGCTGTACCCGCAGGGCTCTAATGAGGAACATTGCAAGGTCTGCATCCCTTTAGACGTGATTTCCTATTGAGAGTATCTCACCCAAAATGAAATTTTTGTTCCAGGAGATGCCTGATATCTGACTTGTATCTTAGTGCAGACTTCTGGGAAAATCAGTGAGCCAATCACACAAGCAGAAAATTATGTTGGGGGGGGGTCTTCTGTACATATTCTGTAGCCATATTGCATTGCATTTTCTGAAAATTACAGAGCTGCAGATTGAAAAGGAAAGGTAGTTTTAATAACATCCATCTACAATATGACTTACGTTGCAATTGTATACGCTATATTGTTTTTTTCTTTAGTTGCTATTTTTTTCCCCCATGAAAGTGGATTTACCCTTTAGGCTGGGTTAGCACTATTGCGAATTGGATGCGGGTTCAATTCACATGTCAGGAGAGTGTGACCGGCTCTCTATGGAGCCAGTTCACACATCTCCGGAGCGGATCTGGCACAAATTGCGCAGGAGTTCTGCGCCTCTTCTTCAGGTCTGAATTCAGCCAAAATTTCTTACTGAAATCAGTCCTGAAACAGAGAACAGGGACGCACCAGACCCCTGCTGTGAGCCACTTAATGCAGCATTGTGAACCAGGCCTTAATCATACTGAGCTTTCCTCTATGCTTTTATCCTATTTTATTACTTATCATTACTATTATTATTATTACTACTACTACTACTACTTCTACTACTACTACTACTTCTACTACTACTACTACTACTACTACTACTACTACTACTAATAATAATACATCTGTTAATTTTATGAATAAATTGGCAGGCACCAGCAAATCAGCATATATAACAGGACAGAAAAAAGTCTACTTCCAATAAAAAAATGCAATATATATGTGTTACACTTGTCATTTTGTAATGTTAATTTCAGAAGCTACCTAGAAATCTATATAGATGTATGTCCTGGTCAAGATACAGTCTTTCTGTTACATAGATATGGCATATCCACCATTTGTCTTTAGGTTTAGGCTGAACTCCAAGCAAACAGCCGAACTTTGGTTTAGATGATATTCCACAAGTTCTAGCCATTCTCTATTTATCCAAGACTTGGGGGAAATTTACTAAAACTGGTGCATACAGAATCTGGTGCAGCTGTGCATAGTATAGTGACCAATCAGCTTTTAAAGTGGTTCTAAAGGCAGAAGGTTTTTTGATCTTAATGCATTCTAAGCATTAAGATCAAAAACCTTCTGTGTACAGAAGCCCCCCTCAGCTCCCCTAATACTTACCTGAGCCCCATCTCCATCCAGCGAAGTTGAACATTCCTAATTGGATGAAGCGCATAGGGTTGAGCGTGGCATCTGATGTCACAATGCTACATTCGCTGACCGCTGCCATCTTGTGGGCTGGAAACATCTGCTCGTTTTATACCTTATGACATGCTCGTTTTTATCATTTTAAATGTGAGTGCTCTGGAATTCTTTTTGGAATAAATTATACACTGGCTTGATATACTGCACCATGAGGAGTTGTTTTCCCTTATTTCAATGCATGAACCTATGGATCCACCACCTGTGAGGGTTATACAAAATCCAGTTGCTTGTTGTATTCGTGGAGACGGGACCAGGCTGTGGATATACACTATGCCTGTTTGACCACTTATAACCTAGTGGTCCACTATTTGGGGTAAGAGGCCCGGTGTGTTGATGTTCGGTGGAGGATATCATTATTCATTCTAGTCTGTCTGATTTACACCTTGGGTAACTCCAGAAAAGAAACATGGACTTTTGTGTCAGCATTTGTGGACATTTATAAAAGTACAGTCAGTGAGCCAATGAGGACAGGGGGTGGGCTGAACCACGGCTCCATGTCTGAATAGACACACAGAGCAAAAGCTCGGCGCGGGTGTCCCTATAGCAAACTGCTTGCACCGGTGAGGGAACCGTGAAAAGGAGCATCTGGGCTGCTCTGTGCAAAACTACTGCACAGAGCAGGTAAGTATAACATGTTTGTTATTTAAAAAAAAAAAAAAAAACAAGACTTTAATATCACTTTATCATCAATTCACTGTTCAATTAAGCTTTGACAATAAAACCTAGATGCTGATTTTGGTTACTATATATAGCTGCACCAGATTCAGTGTGCACCAGTTTTCGTAGATTTCCCTCTAAAAGTTACACTGTAAGTTAGGAATGCCATAATATTCCTGCTCCATGGTTGGTGCCCCAGTTCAGTTTAAAGAATAGAACTGTGAAGAAGTCTGTAGTCAACTCCCAGGTTCTTAAAAGTGTCTACCAGCACCACCCAGGAGATGGTCAATTACGTGTGTGAATCTTTTCCATCACCACTCAGGACAAGTTAACCTTTGCTAAAAATGATAGCAAATATAAGATTGCAAGAAGATTAAATAAACATCCAAAAACCTTGGGTCAATAAATTCTACTGTTAATATGTATTTACGAAAAACAGAATAATAAAATATATAAGCCTAGCAAACATACATAGTTGACAGTGTGCCCATCAATATATGCAGAATTTCCTTTGCCGGGAAATCACTGCCAAGCAGAGCTTATATTTTAATTATTGGTGTCTAATGCATAGGGAAATAAAATTACTTTTCTAAGGTCACAAGGATATGACATGGGAACGTAATTAATCTTCCCCGCTTCAAGCTCAGTGGCCTACATTAATCAAAGGTGAAATTTGAAAATGGGTGTTGTATGCGCATTTTGGCCATGCCATTCATCAAGACAAATAGTGCTAAAACCATGGCAGATTTATTCCTGCTTCCAGACTGTTCATTTTTTCCTAATAAAAAGACAAGATTAGGATAAAAGTGACTGTGCAAATAAAAAAAAAATCCAATATGTTATTATTTTACTTCTGGACCACCTGCAGTATCAGATAAAAATAGTATTTGTTGTCTGACTGACTCTTTAAATTTAAATGTTTCATTTTATTGATAAATGCGGTAATAAAAAAAAAATAGCAGTATTTCTAGTGTTGTTGTTATTATTATTATTATTATTATTATTAATACTATTAATAGTAGTAGTAGTAGTAGTAGTAGTAGTAGTAGTAGTAGAAGTATAACAATAATAATAATAACTTTAATAATATCCACCAGCCTAAGAGTGAATCTGTTCTTTGGCTATAGATGACAAAGCAATGTATTCTTTGTAAAAAAAACAATCCCTCTCTGACCCTTGTCGCTTTAGGCTCTGTGTTGAAATTCATCTTAAAATGTTCTTATTTTCTCTGGAAGTAGGGACTTGGAAGCCTGCCAGCCTTCTAAAGTAAAAAAAAACCACCAGGCACTGTAAACAGTAAGGAACCAAATGAAACACAACTTTAGAGTCTTTGTTGTGATCTGTGAGAATGAATTACTCCACAGTGCCTGCAGCTACCAAGGTCAAGGTTAGCTTGTTTTTTAAAGGGGATTACAATTTTCTAGACTGGTTAGGAAAACTATAAAATGTCAAAGGTAAATTTCAAATACCAGCGTTAATGCTGGAACACATTTGGTGCTGGTCAAATGCCTAACCACTGTCTCTGCCAAAGAGATTTATGGACAGGCCTTCAGATTTAAAGTGATCTTAAAGACTTACATTTAAAAAACAAAAACCAACATGTTATACTTACCTGCGCTGTGTAGTGGTTTTGCACAGAGCAGCCCAGATTCTCCTCTTCTTGGGTCCCTCGCCAGCGCTGTTGGCCCCTCCCTCCTGCCAAGTGCCCCCAGAGCAACCAGCTTGCAAGGAGGGCACCCAATTGGGCTTGTTCGTGAGCCACGGCTCCGCGTGTCCATTCACACACAAAGCTGTGGCTCCACCCCGCAACCCTCCCTTTTCTTATTGGCTCACTAGCTGTGATTGACAGCAGCGGGAGCAATTGGCAGTCAATGAAGAGGAAGAGTCCCCAGAAAGCTGAGGCTTTCATGCACATCACTGGATCTAAATGGGGCTCGGGTAAGTATTTGGGGGGGGGGCATCTGCACAGTGAAGGTTTTTTACCTTCCAGCATAGAATGCTGAAAGGTAAAAAATCTTGAGCCTTGAACCACTTTATCAAAATACTAATGCTCCACTTTTGTAGAGACCACAAAACCAGTGATCCAACATGTAAAATGACCTGAGCAAGAAAAGTTTCCAATTTGATAAATCACAGGATAAAAAGTATTTTTCTATTTTTTTACTTCTTATTATTATTATACAGGAGTTATATAGCACCAACAGTTTACGCAGTGCTTTACAACATAAGGGAAGACAGTATAATTACAATACAATTGAATACAGTAGGAATCATAGGGCCCTGCTCATTAGAATTTACAATCTAAGAGTTTATTTAAGGGTGGTGGTTATTAAAATCTGGCAGCATAAATTTACTTTTATTGGAGACTGTAGACTAATTAATAGAGATTAGAAATTAATAGAGTAAATCTTTTAAAGCCACTCTCAGTTTAACAATTGTCATGAATATGAAAATGTTGAATCAGTCGAAAATGTATTATTTTATTTATAAACATTTATTGAACTAAAATTGTTCACTATATAGTTTAGGATTCTGAGTTGAGTTGTATCTTGATATAGCGTGGTCATTTACCCCACAGGGTCCCAACGCACTTGCAAACTCATACACACATACTCAGGGCTTATTTTCTCAGAGAAAAGGTGCTGGAACTCCCACCTACTGAGTCACTTCTTGTCTCTGCCCCCTACCCACCTCCGAGCAACATCTCTTGGTTCCACCCCTTACCCACCTCCTAGCATTGTCTCATTCAGAGAATACAGAGCCAAGTATGATTATGTCATCCTATGCTAAAGTAATTTCTATGGAAATTGGTAATGATAACAAGAAAAGCAGTACAATAGATTCCCTGCAGCCAGCAGCAATACACCCCCCAGCAACAATAGACTCCCCAGCAACATAGGACCCCTGCAACAAAATATCGTCCCAGCAACAATAGACCCCGGCAGCAAGGCCAGATCTCCCAGCGGCCAGCAGCCAGAAACAATAGACCCCTCCTTTAATAGTATATCCCTTACAGCAGCAGTTGAACCCCCAGAAACATAACCTCCCCCAGCAACAATAGATCCCCCACACCAGCAACAATAGACCTCCCCAGCAACAATAGGCCACCACATAAAAACAGATCCCCTCGAGCAACAACAGATCAGCCAGCATCAGTAGACCCTCCATTCAGTGCTGGAGGTGCCGGAACTGCGTTCCCCCTGAAAAAAAGCCCTGCACATACTAGGGCCAATTTATAGACAGGATCTGATTAAGCTACCAGCATATCTTTGGAGTGTGGGAGGAAACCCACGCAGGCAAAGGGAGAACATGCAAACTCCAGGCAGATGGTGTCATGGTCGGAACCAGTGACCCTATTGCTGCTAGGTGAGAGTGCTAACCACTACACCACTGTGATGCCCCGACATCTATCCTTTTTTGCTAGCTGCCATCACATTATCCCTAGCAGAGACTTTTCGTTTTTTTTTTGTATTTATAAATGTTATTTGCCAAAATCAGTAAATCAGTAAATCAGTAAATTAGTCATAGTCAGACTGACATACACATATTCAAGCAAAGACAGTCTAGATTTACCTGGAAATATCAAGTCTAGTTACCACATACCAAGGCTCATTCACACTGATCACATCAGCCTGCTTTTGAACTCAGAAAAAATTCAGGGAAATTCAAAAAGCAGTATTTTGAAATGGAGTAGTGTGTTGTGCCCAGCTGTGAAAAATGTGGTATGGCATGTTATGGCATGTATGGCATGTTAAATTACCCCAGCAGGGACGAAGAGAGCAATAAAAACCTGACAGACATTCTCAAGCTTCTACGTTTTATTAAAGACTAAGAAAAATGCTTTGGCTGGAGATGAATTTTAGAACTGGCTTCAAAAAAAGTTTAAAAATAGAGGTCTCACATTGCAACTTATCAGTTTAGTAATTTCTTTATCTTTATGTCTCTTTATAGGTGCTCATGTATTAGAGTATAACACTAGCAAAGACACCTTTTACACCAAGGGGCTAACTTATAAAGGAGAGAAGCCTATTCCATTGTCCACTAAGCACACCTTGGCATATCCCAGTAATAAAAATTGTCCCATGGCGTGTAGCTGGAGTTTTTTCCACTAAATGGTGCAAAGAGAGCTTTGCGATTGGAAAGAAGCTGGTCATATGACCAAGCTCTCCTTCCATTCCATTTTTTTTTTTTTTTTTTTTTTTTTAGCTTCTCTATTCCTTTTTCTGTGCTCTGTTGGTTTCACAGTTCTGCAGCTGCAGTAGCTTGGAGCATAAGTAATATTTTAATAATATTTTTAGAATCTTGTTTTTATATGCAGTCCAGTCCACTAGTGGCATCTTATGTTAGTCATGGGTTCTCTAATCCATTACTAGAGATATTTTGCTTAGTAAGGTCTAATGTCTACAATTGTACAACTAATTTTCTGCCTGCCTAATTTTTTTAAGATTCAGACTTTTTAAATGATGGATAACATCATGTATTACAACTGTAGAATGCAAATCTCATACACTAGTCAGGTTGCCCTTGCAGTGATGGTATAATTGAAAAAGTGGTTAAATAGCTAAATTCAATTCAATATCTTCAGCACCACCAAAATATGTTTTCCATTGCAAGGCTGAAAAGCTGAACAGGTATAAAAGATGATAATTATTACTACATCACTAAATGTATTTTTAAATGTAAGCTGTTTATGCTGTGTATGTACCTGTATTGGGCAGCACAGTGGCTAAGTGATTAGCACATTTGCCTGGCAACCCTAGGGTCATAGGTTCAAGTCCCAACCAAAGGGCTACCTGGAGTTTGCATGTTCGCCATGTTTCCTCCCACACTTTAATGATGTACTGGTAGGTTAGTTACCTCTTGTCTAAATTGGTGTATTAGAATGTGTATGCATGAATGTGAATTAGGGACCTTATATTGTATGCTCCTTGAGGGCAAGGACTCATGTGAATGTACAATATATATGTAATACACTGTATTAATTGGTGGCACTATATAAGTACCTGTAAGAAATAAAGTAGACATGATATCAACCTCTTAAAGTTTACTGTACAACAGAGCTCAGAAGAGTAAGGGAGAAGTGCCACAAGGAACCTGTTAGGTGCAGTGCAAGAGAGCACAGTGACAAACAGATGAGCTCAATAGTGTGCTGCTTCTCCTTTCACTTTCCCATCGCAGGGTGGGGTGGAGACCTGTAAGCAAAAGTGGAATTGCAGCATAGATCACAACGTCTACCTTGCCTACAAAGTGCTATGTAAATTTCAGGACTGGCTGTCACTATCAATAGGACATTTAAACTCATGAGGGTGAAATGTGCCAGCAAGAGGTGGTTTTTAGGCAGGGACCGGCAGCATGTGTTGTTCGTTTGAATAAGACTTGATGTAAGTAAGCGATGTCAAAGGTGTGCGGCCTTTCTGTCCCTGATAAAGAAAATTTCTGTGTGTTTGCAAGTATTTTGAGAGCCTATGCTCAACTATGCTCAAATGAACCAGACAGTGCTGTGTTCAACAACCATAGAGGACTCTCTTGGTTGTCGGCATGCATCATCTCTTTCAAGAGCACTCAAAAGTTCTTTTGTGCCTGTTGTGATAAGACCTTACTTATGTCTGGTCCCTGACCACCCCAGGTAGACACCCATAGGAAAATATGGGGTGAATCAAATGTGACCAAACAAGTTGTAAGTATCAATTTGCAATGTATATTTCATCCAGGCATTGGTGCTCCCGATGTATATCAGAACGTAGATTCTGGAGGTCCTTATTGTACAGATCAGAGAAGGACATTCAAGATGCTGCAATACACAAGACTTTTTAGGTTTTGTAATGTTTATTTTAGAAGGGCCCCCATGTTTTCTTGTATCTGACACTGATTTACATTCAAATGATTAACATATACTACAGATGTATTTTTCACAGTTTTGTTTTGTTTATTAAAAGCTGAACTTCAAACAGTTTGTTGAAATAGGTGCTGTATATGGTAATTGTTATGGGATTTGTAATTCTGTTTAGCCAGTTTTGTGATTTGGAAATTCCTTACCAGATCGCAGAGTTAGGTCATGGACCTCCACTGCAGTAAGAGCAGTTTGTTAAAAAGCAACTCTCTCTTCTCTAATTGGACAGAAAATTTACAGTGCACAAGGATGAGGTCCCCCTCCTGCTCACAGTGCTCTCTTCTTCTATCAGCATGTTCCGTTTGTCAACAAATGTGCCCTGTAGAGTCCTGCCTCACCCTGACTGTAGAGTGTTGACTCACCCTCTCCTAGTTATGGTGCTGCTGTACAGGAAATTAAAGTGTTACTAAACCCACAACAGTAAAATCAGTCTGTATATGCAGTAAAGCATGCTTGTTTTTCTCTCTGTGGAACCTAAGGGGTTAGTTCTTTGCATTGTGTAAAAAGACTGTTTGATCTTGTATGCACAGATCTTCCCCTTCTTACACTGTCCCCCTAGACAAGTCCAAATAAGACAGAGCCTTTGGAGTCAGGCTGCACATGCTCAGTTTGGTGCGTATTGCTAGAGAGGTTTATTTTTCTTGGGAGAGTGCATGTGATCAGCACAGGGCCAATCGGCAATGTTCAGACATGTCCAGACAGAGGGTCAGGGGTCCTGAAGCCTCATGGAAAAGTCATAGTAGAATGAAAACCCCTCCTACAAGCTTCACCAGCAACCGATAGAAGTCACAAGACTGCTATATACTGCTGATGAGAAAAGGTATTTAGCTGTTTATATTTACTAAAATAAGTGCATTTTCATGTTCTGTGTATTGTGGGAAACCAGATATAGTGAATGCAGGCTCCTGGGTTTAGTAACACTTTAAAGAAGCTGATATTGAGATTGATCAAGGTATTTTTCCTAGCTGTGTTTAAACAAACTTCATTCCCCCGTTTTTTTTTTGTATCCCATCTTACCTTATCGCTCAGTAGTCATTAAAAAACCTGCTTACCCATCCAGTAATATCCAGCATTGTCTGCTGTAATCCGCCATTCCACCAGCACACACTCTTCCTTGATGACATGCTTGGCACATGTGCAGTGTGCTGAATAATTTCAGGTGGATACACACATGTGCTGGACACATATGTGGCATTCTTGTCCAAATACTCCTGGGATGCCTGGATTGAATATCTCAGGAGGTTTCAAGCACCTGGGGTTATAACATGCTAGCCTAGGGGAGAAAGGTGGAAGCTCCAGCATTTTTGAAAAAAAAAAAAAAGGTATTTATAAAAAAATTAAATAAAATATACATAGTAAGCAAGAGTGTAGCAATGAAGAGTGGAGGTCTGTTTTACCTACATAATATATAAGATTGTAATGAGTTCTTAAAGCCTACATAACTTTAGTCAAAATGAGTACAAAGGACAATATTTGCAGTCAGTGCAATGTGTCCCTTGTGCTGCTGGCGCCTCATTTAGTTGAAATATTCCATTCTCTGATTCTCCCTACCCCACCATCATAGTATTCCTGTAATTGATAGAGTCAGAAGTGCAGCCTATGCTCACCCTTCCTGCTCCAGCCTCTCTTTATAAAAGCTGTACTATAGTTTCTATGAATGACAAATGATCTTTGAATGGAGGATGGGGGGATGAAGGGGCCACTTTCTTTCTTCATAAATAGTATTTTATTCATAGAAGCTATAGTACAGCTTCTATAAATGGAGGAGGTGGGCAGAAAGGGAGGCCATAGTCGGCACTCTTGACAGTGACCCAAAAAGAAAAAATGTAGGTGCCCCTCAGGTAGAGAGATTAAGTCCAACTAGACTGCTGTGAGTGCGGGCAGGGACAGAGAACTTGGCCTTGCTCCAAGCTGCAGCAATGTAAAAGGAAAAGATCCATAATCCACACATTATGAGGCAGACCCATGTGCATGAAGTGAGATGAATGACAGACTCAGCCCAGACTCCAGCCAGGCCATGCACCCAACGCGTTTCGCTCTGCCCCTTGGAGCATAATCATGGGGAACTCTTGACAGGCACATATGACAAGTCCAGTGGTGTGTATTAAAGTGATTGTAAACGATCATCATAAACAGGCCATTCAGTTTAAAATTGTAATAAAATGCAAAAACTTTATGTATAGATATAAAAAAAAATCCATACTTTTTCCCCCCTTGTTATAAGTCAGTGATGGCAAACCTTGGCACACCTGATGTTTTGGAACTACATTTCCCATGATGCTCATGCACTCTGCAGTGTAGTTGGGAAATGTAGTTCCAAAACATCTGGGTTGCCAAGGTTCGCCATCACTGTTATAAGTGATCACATTCCCACTGTTCTCAGCTACATAAGAGCTGGGGGGAAGAGAAGCAACAGCACACCTAGCTTCCCAGTGAATGGCTGTGCAGGGGGCTGTGTCAGGACAAGCCCAATCATTAGAGGAGAGCAGGCTGAGTTCCCAGCACAGCTGGAGAACTGACCATGATGTGCTCTCCTGCTTAGTGTGGTCAGTTTTTAATAGGAAAGCAGAAGCATTCGTAGGAACACCAGGGATTTCACACAAAGGAAGCAATACAAAGAGACCAGGATGCTTTGTCATAAAAGTACATGGTACAGAAGGCACATATCAGAAATATAAAATGCTGAGGTAACAGATGCTTTAAGCCCCACAGTACTTAAGATTACTGCGGTGGGGTTGGAGGGACACAAACTGAAGATTTCAGCTAAATCTGAAACCAGCAGCACAAGGGACACTTCACATTGAATATAAGGTCCCTTGTGCTGTTTTTTTGTTTTTACCTAAACTTAAGCTATAAAATTATTGCCTAATTTTTTGTAATTCCTTCTGTGTGAAGTGTAACTTTATTCTGTGAATACAACAGAGGCCTTTCACTACCCATGTAAAATGTGCCCCATGTGCCTTTAGCAAGGCCTTGTTATGAATTGTTCTTTACAACTTTATTGATTATGTCGGGTTTATGTTTTGTGTATCTATTATTTTCCTGATTGTTTGTGGTGAGGGTTCCTAGGAGTCAAGGATTATGTGTTTACCAAACTCACTTTTGGGCACACTCTCTAATAAAGAATCAAAATAGGCCGGTACTTTTCAAAACCTAAAAGCTTTATTCATTTGCATACACTGGGTTTATTCGAGGTTGTTTTTTTGTGTCTTGTTTCCATAACAACTAGAATGTACCCTGCCATGTCTGTCATGATCGTTGAATAAGCAAGAAATAAATGGCTATTGCGTTATATTTGGAAAGAAAAATGTGATCAGGCTGGAAATGGAAATGAATCTCATGATCTATTTAGTGCAAGAGAAGCAAAATATTTCTAAGAGCAGCAAGGTGAGCGATGGCAAATACCGGAGCATATATACTTTACATAGGGCTGCCAGGAGACAATGAGCCATTGGTGATCACATTCAGGGTTATTCTAAGGACTGCTGTTAAGAAAATTATGTTAACCACTTCAATACAGGGCACTTATACACCTTCCTGCCTAGACCAATTTTCAGACTTCAGTGATGTCGCACTTTGAATGACAATCGCGCGGTCATGCTACACTGTACTCAAATTACATCTTTATCATTTTGTTCCCACAAATAGAGCTTTCTTATGGTGGTATTTGATCACCTCTTTGATTTTTATTTTCTGCTAAACCTTTGTATATAAGTAAGTTTTCTCCTTCACTGATGGGCACTGATGGGGCTGCACTGACGGCCACTGATAAGGCGGCACTGATGGGCACTGATGATGGGCACTAACATGCGGCACTGATGGAGCACTGATAGGCGCCACTGATAGGTGGCACTGATATGCAGCACTGATGGGTACACATAGGTGGCACTGATGGGCACTGAAAAGGTGGCACCAATGGGCACTGAAAGGGGGCACGGATGGGCACTGATAGGTGGCACTGATGTACACTAATGGATGGTACTGATGGGCATCACTGATTGGCAGGTATCCATTGTGGGCACTGATTGGCATCCATTGTGGGCACTGATTGGCATCCCTGGTGGCCATGGGTGGCATACCTGGTGGTGACTAGTGGTGGCATCCCTAGTGGTCCTGGTGGCGTCCCTGGTGGTCCAGTATAGGCATCATCGGGGGGGTTGCGCTGATAATCAATCAGCACAGACCCCCCCATCAGAGGCACAGCCGATCCGTTCTCCTCTACTCGCGTCTCAACAGCTCTTCCTGTTTACATTATTATCAGCCTTGATTGGACACGGCTCATTACGTAGTAAAGAATCTCCGTCAGAGACTCTTTACCTAGATCGGTGTTGCGGTGTGTCAGACTGCAACCGTGTTGTGCAAAAAAGAGGAAAAAAAACTTTAAAGCACACTTTTTATTTTTCGAATGACACCGATCGCCTTGATGCGCACACCCGGGGGTGCGCAGTGGCTTTTTATCCTAAAAAACGTCATATAACGTCCGGTCAGGATAACACAACCACTTTGCTGCCATCATTTTGCTATATGGCGGGTGGCAAGTAGTTAAAATAATGGCACGTGGTACTGACTGTTCAGTATATAAATTCCTTTTTTAATTCACAGGCCTTTACTTGCAATTGTCTCCATAATTACTTATTTCCAGAAAAAGTGGCAGTAAGGGTTTGTTTACAGAAATGGCGGTAAAAATAGGTGATTGAATTGCAGTTTTACCATCATTCGACCATTTCCCTTAAAGTGATTGTAAAGGTAATAAAAAAACAAATAACACAGATGTCTATATTTACCTGCTCTGTGCAATAGAATTGCACAGAGCAGCTGCAAACCTCCTTTTTTTGGGTCCCCCGCTGGCTCTCCTCGCCCCTCCCCTCTGTCCAAGCTGCTTCCCATGGGGGCTCTCGTGTGTGTTTGCACCTCAGCCCCGCCGCTGCATGCATTGACACAGACAGGGGGACTCAGCCCCGCCCCCCCGCTCCCTCATCACTGGCTTTGATTGACAGAACTGGGAGCCAATGACTCCCGGTGTCCCAGTAAAGCGAGCAGGACCCGGAAGTGAGGGGAGAGAAGAGGTACACACATGCATGGTGCTGGATTGAATGAGGTCTCGGGTAAGTAAAAAGGAGGGGTGAGGGGGTAATGCATTAGGGTAAAAAATGTTAAGGCTTTACAACCACTTTAAAGTGTTACCAAAACCAAGGTCCTGCATTCACTATATCTGGTCTCTCACAGTACACAGAACATAGAAATTATTTTAGTAAATATAAACTGCTAAATACCTTTTCTCATCAGCAGTATATAGCAGTCTTGTTACTTCTATCAATGTCTGGTTAAAGCTTGTCGGAGTAGTATTCTTTCTCCTCTGACTGTTCTATGAGGCTGCATGACTCCTAACCCTCTGCCTGGACAGTGCTGATTGGCCCTGTCCTGATCACATGTATCCTGCTAGCAATACACACCAAACTGAGCATGTGCAGAGTGCCCTCAAGGCTCTATACTAGCAGGAGATGGATTAGGGACAGCGGAAGAAGGGGAGGATCAGAGAAAACAGATTCAAACAGCCTTGCTACACAATGCAGAGGATTAAACTCTTAGGTTCCACAGACAGTATAACAAGCATGCTTAACTGCATTTACAGACTGATTTTATTGTTGTGGGTTTAGTAACACTTTAAAGTCTAATTCAATACTTACTTTTGCTCTTTGACTTCAAATAGTTTGTTTGGGCCAAGCTGGCCCAAACAAACGATTTCCTTTACTAATAGATGTGCCTGCTGTTAGCACTGTATAAACTGTATTTAACATCAGCTACTTACACTAAACAGTGCTATGCAGCGGAATGCTATTGTTGGAACAAAATTAAGTCAGGAGTGTTGCTCAGACATTCACAGAAAGCCATGTAGGTTTACCCAAGAACACAAAGCTTCTTCTGATTGGATGATGTGGAAAGATGGGTGGATGGTGTCACAATCTCCACTTTAGCCCCCAACCTGTTCTGGCAGCAGATGGGAAGTCCCCATAGTGCTGCCGAGACTATATGCAGCAGATACTACATACAGTTTACAGGCTGACAAGCAGGTGCATCTTTATTCTTTACATCACAACACCAAAGGGCCATCCCTTCAATTAGTTAACCATCCAATTGGAGAGGTATCCCTCAGACTTTCAGTAGGAGCACCCATAGGATTGTGGTGCCAAAGAGGGCATTGTGATATAAAAAATAAATACATGTATACACATATATTATTTTGAAGAGGGCAGGTGGATACCTGATATAAGGACTTTTACCAATACATCATGAACATAACCCTCTCTGTTACCCTGAAGAAGCCCTTAAGGTGAAACATGTTGGGACTCTTTGTCTACAGTTGAATTGTATATTATACCTAGTACTCCCTATGGAAATTTTGAATCTACTTAAAGAGGTTATAAACCTCCAACCGCCCCCCCCCCCCCAAAAAAAAAAACAACCTCCAAGACAAAGGCATAATGAGCTAGTATGCATTGGATACTAGCTCATTATGAAGTACTTACCTTAGAATGATGCCCTGCAGTGGCGCCAACACACTGCTGACACGGCCAACATCTTTCCCACTTTAATTCATGTGTGATACAACCCTGGCCTTCACCACCCACCAAAAGTGTTGCAATTCCAAGGGCAGAGCTGCTTCACAATGTGCAAGCTGTAAACTGTTGATTGGAAGAGATACAAGGGGGTACTGTCAAAACTTTGTGTTGCAAGAAAGGCATTTCCATCAGAGTGCCAAACACTGGCAAACCTCCTACGATAAAGGCTTCATTTAAACCTATGCATGTGCATTACTTTTAGTTTTCAATGGTTTTTATTCAGAAAATGTTTAGGGTATACAAATCCAACATTTGCCATTGTATCAAATAATAATCGCTGGTTACAAACCAGGTTTCAAGTCTAATGCATCACAGAGAAAGTACAATTTTGTCAATTATCTTGGGTTAACTTCAGCCACATTAAAGAAATATGAAATAAAATAAAATAGAACAAAAACACAAAGCAGATTATAATGTGACAAATGGAACAGGCATCAAGCTGTGAGATAACACCCTCTAACCCATCTTGTCCCATCACGCCTCATTAAAGGCAGTCTAAGTGTGGGAGAAGATGCTCAAACAATACACGTTTAGTGTTAGAGTAACCCATCTTCTGCTCAACATTCCTAGGGTGTAGAATAGTGCATAGAAAGGAAAATACTAAGATATCCACCTCTCCCCTGCTACATCTGCCTAATGCTACCTGCAAACTCAATTCTTCTGTAGTCACGTAGACCTCAAGTGGCCCGAAGGCCTATCCAGAGGCAAACAATAGGGACTAAAAATATAAAAAGAGAGGGAGAGTCAAAAGAGAATGTTCAAAGAGGGAGGGAAGACGAGGCAAGAAAGAAGGTAGTGCACCACATCCTAAAGGAGAAGTACTCCAGAACAATCCCGTCTCATAAAGCTTCCAAAAGGTATTTAATCCAGGGGTCCCAGATACGCATTACTTTTCTAACACACATTAAAATGCACATCAGTGTCCATTACATTTAAAAGCCCTTTAAAGTGGATTTACTTTACAAGTGTACATAAATACATTGCTGACATGTTACAATATACAGTATAATAACACCATCTGTATAGTAAACAGCAGTTCTAAAAGAGGAACTTGATCCGGCTGCAATCAGCTTCACCGCTGCCACTGACAGGCTGCTGACATCTCCAACGTAACAGAATAAGGAAAGGGATGGTTGGCACTCAGGATGACATCCAAAATAGTATTCCTTTATTAAATATATTTACAAAGCTCTAAAACACCCAACGCGTTTTGGATGTTAGTCCTTAGTCATGGCTGTCATCCTGAGTGTCATCCTGTCATCTTGAGTGCCAACCATCTCTTTCCTTATCACTGCTTCCTCTGCCTGCACTGTTATCCTCCTCCATGATGGGAGGAGGCTGTCTCTTCTGGGTTCAGTCAGCTGTCTCCTGAGAACACACCATCAGGTCTACCCCCAGGCTTAAGAATTTGAGCTGATGCCTCTTTTGCTATGTGATGTGCATATCCCAAGAGGCTCCAGGCTCCTTGTTTCGATTAAAATACAAAATAAGTGCAGCGCTTTAAATTACATACAGTAAGTGAAAAAGGGTATAAAAAGGAAACAAATGCAGAGTCCCAAATGTACAGTCCATAGGAACAGGAGAAAACCAAAACCAAAATCCGTGCTTCTTATAGATGGAAAAAGCTTTAGATAAGGGGAAAAAGTGATAGTCCTCCAGAGTTGGTAGGTCCTGCTCCACACCCAGGTGAGAGTAAATAATCCTGCTTACCAGCTTTCCGTGACCACTATACAATGGTCTCACCAAGCACAGGGAAATAGATCTCCCCAGGAACCTCAATGATGGCCTGGATCCCCGTTTAACAGATGGAGCTAGGAAATATAAGACAAAAGAAATGTTCCCATAGTGCAGTACTTTAAAACTCCAAGTTTAATGGTATAAAAAAAAGTTTGCACTTACAGGATAAAATCATCACAGCGGCTTGTCTTTAGATTGTAACCGCTGCATCGCTACGAGCTTCGCTTCACTTCCTGGTTTGCTTGTCTGTCAACCTCCCGGAAGGTGTAGTGTGATGATGTCACTGTCGTTGGTCCCACCCTATGCGTTTTGTCACAAAAGAACGTCATCGGGGGATTGCTCTTCAGCAAACATTTGACAGATGGTGAGGGGGCATTGTATATAGACTTCAATCCAGAACAGTTATGTACAGGCATTAACAAAAACGTTTAGTTTTATTTCTGTATTTCTATGTCATACATTTTTTTGTATAAAGATAAAAAAAAAAAAAATGAATAACGATGAAAAATAAATAAATAAAAACAGATAAAAAAACTGTATCGTGAGCTTCAAATCACATTATATATATATATATATATATATATATATATATATATATATATCAAATAAGTCTACACAGGTCAAATGTATGGCCCTGGTTGGAATTTTTATATAAAGGAAATTCTTTTAGAAAAAAGGAAAAGTCATATATGACAGAAGTGCAAGCTGTGCTATATTACCAATTCCACAACTGTTTGCTCCATTAAACAAAGAAATTGGATTTCAATGTCTAAATTCTCAATTTACAAGATATCAATACCAACACACTAATGAAGTAAAACGCAGAACACATATGACTCAAAAAACAGGTGACTTAAAATGGAAAAGATAAAGAAATAAACTAGCTAACCTAAGAATAGCCACATTTTTTTGAATGCTATCACATTGTTGGTTTAAAAAGTTAATTTTGCCTCTACTCTCCTCCATGGCATTTAATGTGTATGCTTTTCTCCCATTATATTGAAGGAACATACTTTATAAACATTTTTCTTTAAGACTGTGCTGAAAAAGCAAATTGACATTATGGATTTAGGGATGGACCAGTGAGCTTGACATTTAATTAAGAAAGCTAAATGTTTACTTAACTTCCCCGTGACTAACTTCTGGGGAAATTACAGTGGTAACCTCTATTCCTCTCACTATAACAGCCAATTGTGATATATTAAAATGCACAAAAATCCCAGCGGTGCAGTCTAAAACCATGTGCGCATCTAACTTTGCTCATGGGATTAAATTAATTCAGAACAGTGGCTTGTGAAAAGAAGGGAATATATATCATTTTGGTGGCAACCTCCGAGTAATATTCAACAGAAGCATTACAAGTTTGGGATCCGAAATATGGTTATGGTTCTTTTTTAGTAATATTTTTATTGTAAAACTGTTGATGAATTCACATGTCATTATTATTTACTGTATTCTGTATTTACTCAACTGTATAACTGTATAATTCATTTTTAATATTCAAAGCAAACTCACCAATCCATCCATGTCTTTATGCTTTATTTTATTGGGAAAAACACCCCCTAACATTTTTAGCCATAGCCATCTTTAGTAAGGGCAGATGATTCATGTAGCATTTACTTTCTGGAATCCAGGGAGTAGCTCAGGCATGCAGGAGAGTTAACTTAGCTAAGAAAGCCCCTCCTCCAGAAGAATTAAAAAAAATGCCCATGAAGATCCCTGAGATGTATGACATCATTTTTGCCTAAGTTTTTTTTTTTTCATTTTGTCCAGAAACCAGGAAGCAACTGAAAAAAATATGTAAAAAAAAATTAAAACAAGTAAATATAATATATCTTCTTATCTATGTTATAATGCTAGAAACATAAGGATTAAAAACAGTTAATGTTGTTTGAAAGAGCTTTAGTTCTGCTTTAAGGAAATACAAATATAGAGTTTTATGTTTGGCATTTTTTTTAAATTTAAGTGCAGATTTGCTATGTTATAGATCAGGGATCTCCAAACTGTCTAAATAAAGCTCCAATTAACTGTCCTTCAGGCTTTAGGGAGGCCAGACTGTGGCCAGTGGGATTAAAAAACATGGAGGTAAACCACGTCCCATTATTTGTTTTTGTGGGTGGAATAGTGCCCCATTATTAGTACCAGTGGGAGGAATGATGCCCCATTGCAGGACAGGTCCCTCAGATCCAATTTGTCCCCTAGTGGGCTTAATTGTTGAGGCCACAATGATTAAAAGAGAAGTATGGGAATATTTTGGGGGGCACTCATACTTACTTAGTTGGATACGTACCGATGCTGTATCTGTCCACCACTGACTCTAAGACTGAGAACTGAGCAATCAAACACCACCGATCGCTCGGTTCTCAGAGCTCCCTGAGCAGAGAGCTGGTGACTGTCAGCTGAGAGCTGCTCTGCCCCACCGCGCTCACTGGAGAGCTGGGTTATGGAGGAGGGCAGGAGCGGCAAGCTCAGGCTTAGACTCTCAGCGGCTTGCTGAGAGGCTGAGCCAGGTTCCAATCCAGAGACTCCAGACATGTGGGCGTGATCCTGACCATATGACCGCGATCATTCCCTGGATGTGACATCAGCAGACAGTGGACTTCAGCCTGCTGTCCACTGAAAATGGGTCATAGGAGTGCAGAACGAACTGCACTCCTGATCCAAATGAAGAAGTACAGCCAAACAAGCTTTGGCTGAACTTCTCCTTTAAGCCCATTAGGGGACAAAACGCACTAAAGAGACCTGTCCTGCAGGTGGAGAGCAGAGCTAAAACCACTTACATTACAACAACAATAATAATAATAATAATAATAATACCTGGTTCCACTTTGGTCACAGTGAGTTGGCATCCTGATTGCGATCAGTTGTCATATTTCTGTAGTGTATTGTAGCCTAACAAGCTGTTTTGCATAATCTGCACCTGTTCATTGTGTGTCATGTTGGCTGGTATCAGTGATGGTAGCATTAGAGCATTACTTTTTTTTAAGTTTGTCCACAATGACTGAGCTGAGGTCTATAGTTATGATGGGGAGCCAATCGAATGGACTTCTGATCATATGACCATTGTGACAACCAACTACAGTGGTCATGTGAACGGGTAGTCAGTCCTGTCCCTATGGGTAAAGACCCATTTAAAAGAGATGCCAGGACTGGATGGGAAAGCTTTCAAAACTATTTATTGACCTGCTCCTATATATGGCTCTGATATTTAGGGTGGCCCATTGAGCCGGAATTTCAGGTGTTTTTGTGTGTGGTTTAAATTTTTAGTACCAGGGGCTTCATACCATTTGATTTTTTTTTTAAGGTTTTGGAGTGACTATATTGAGGACCTTGAGACATTTTTTTTGCAATAGATAGCCATTTAGTGTAGGACTACAAGCAAGTGAACTTACAGATCTGCACATCTACACTCATTAAAATATGGAACTTGGAACAACCAGACACAAAATTAATTCAAAGCAAACATTACAAATTACTAAAAATGCGTTCTCACTTGTAATTCATTATATTTTAAATTTAAACAAGAGTACTAGAGAACCCCTTTAAATGATCCTGTTCCTCAGGCCACTATTAACTTAGTGTAGACCTACCTTCTGGGAAGCCATAGACTGCATTCTTAGCTTTTGCTTTAAGGCTTGTAGGAATCTGAAGGCTATAGACCACCACTGTTATTAACAGCATATAATTGTCTTTCTCTACACACATCTAACAAATTAGTATCATGAATTGTGAGACGTCCATTATGCTGATTTTTATAGCCTAGGCCTTGAAAGATAATTTTTCAACACACGTTTTAGATCTGCTGGACGAAAAGTCTTTGTTTGCCTGTAGTCCCCATGACAGCCGTTGCATTATTCTTTTTGAATAATGCTCAGACACTGAATCAGTGCCTGCAATGCACATAAAATATACCAAAGCTGCGCCACCAAGCACCACATTCACATTTTTTTATGGATCTCCTTAATCTTGTTTTGTCAGCAAGCAGAAACATTACCCTATAGTATTCAGTATGTGCAATGTGTTCATAATCACTCTGCTTAGAAGTAAGGATTGGAAAACATCAAAGCTTTAAAGTGAACTTGTCACAATGGTTTAAGCTTACTGCCTGAAGGCAGACACACAGGTACCTAAAATTTTAGCTTTAAAAATCTTTGTGCAGACAGGGACTGGCATGCATGCAGATCACCTAAATTTGAAATCTAGGCAGATATTAAGACAAGTTGATAATTCTCTTTGCATATTAATACATCATTAAATGTATTTTTTAAATGCAAGCAGTAAGTACATTAATTTTGGTTTGGTGTAAGCCCCTTACAGTCCTCTGTACAGTAGAGCACAACCTGGGAGAGGGACCAGCAGGTTTAAATCACATTAGAATGTGTCAAAACCCTGAAAGGTGTAAAATTTTAATTTTACTACAGTTATCCTTAAAGTGTTACTAAACCCAGGACCCTGCATTTACTATATCTGGTCTCCCACAGTACACAGAACATGGAAATGCAATTATTTTAGTAAATATAAACTGCTCAATACTTTTTCTCATCAGCAGTATATAGCAGTCTTGTGACTTCTATCAGTGTCTGGTTAAAGCTTGTAGGAAGAGTTTTCATTCTCCCCTGATTGTCCTATGAGGCTGCAGGGACCTTGTCCCTCTGACTGGACAGTGCTGATTGGCCCTGTGCTGATCACATGCACCCTCTTAAGAAGAAAAAAAAAAAAAAAACCTCTAGCAATACACACCAAACTGAGCATGTGCAGAATGACTCCAAGGGCTCTGTCTTATCAGAAGATAGTTAGGGGACAGTGTAAGGATCAGAGAAGACAGGATCAAACAGCCTTTTTACACAATGAGGAGTATTAACCCCTTAGGTGAGTAGAACAACTTTACTTTACTGCATACAGCATACCTGGTCCCCCCTCTTTTCCTGTTGCCTGCCAGGTTGTGTGCTCAGATAAGGGTCTAGTATGGATTTTGGGGGGGTCCCCTACGGCATTTTTTTTTACATTTTGGCGCAGGGTTCCCCTTAAAATCCATACCAGGCCTGAAGGGTCTCATTTGGATCTTGGGGGGGGGGGGCCTACACCGTTTTTAAAAAAAAATCGGCGCAGGGTTCCCCTTAATTTCCATACCAGACCTGAAGGGCCTTGTATGGATTTTGGGGGGGACCCCCACACAATTTTTTAAAATTTTTGTTCAGGGTTCCCCCTGACATTTTTCTTCAATGAGTTTTTAGCGGAACTGTGACATTGCGGCAGACTATGCTGCTGTCCAAATCTGCTCCTTTGCTCATTTATCCAGAGTTGAGACACTCTTATACGGGAGGTGTGTTAGAGAAAACAAATACAGCCCCCACATCTAAAGATTGGTACGCTGCAATATAATACATTTTTGTTTTCAGGTTTAATACTGCTTTAAGTTGCAATTATTGTAATGCTACATTTTTACATAGTACAACCATTCTATTGTATGACATCTATCATTGTCAATTACAGTAACTATGAGCTGGAATTTTTCGAGGGTTTCTTTTACTGGCTTGCTTTCAAGAAATGATCCTTATTCAAGCCTTTCGTGCCAACTAAAGTAATTAACCTTTAACACTGTTGCATTGCAGGGGATAAATCTAAATAATGTTTCAATAATGACAGCCACAGCTAGGTGAATTGGTTATGGGTACAAAAATTAGTTTTTCAAAAAATGGTAGTCAGTTAGGGAATTTAAAAACAGCATAGGTTGTACAATGGCAGGCATAATTCACCATACAATATTTACTCCACCACCGTACAGCTAAATTAGGCATCAAGGGAACCTGTGTTTTTTTTTTTTTTTTAATAATAGAGATCCCAGTTACACACCATTGCAGATTTACATGGAAGCTGCAAGCTGTGCCAAGGCTTTTAGGTGTCATCCAATTCTACTCTATCTATTAAAGCATTTGTTAATCCAAAAAAATAAAAATAAAGATCCTGCTCCTTTAAAGCATGTTATACAGCACAGTGCTTGTGCTGTGTCATTTGGCCCCCTGTATCACTTGTAATACCTGGCTGATCCTGCTAGTTTCTATCTTCCCCCTGTTCGCTGACCCCAATATATCAGGGCTGCTGAGCCCTGACACCGTTGTCAGCGTACATGCCTCCGTCATCCGCAGCCCTCCTCCTGTGTCTCCTGTGTTCTCTCCTCCATCCTCACCCCCCTCCTCACCCCCCTCCCCTCTCTGCCTGTCAGCTCCATGTCCATGCTGCCCCCTCCCATCCTGCTGCTCAAATTACTGTTTCTTTTCAATATAATCCTCTGTTTTTTAATGTAATGGCTCCCTGTGACTGTGCTTTATAAAAATAATTCTGTATATACCTTGTTTTCAGAGCGCTGATCTGCACTCATTGACCCGCCTCTCTCTTCTCTCTTGGCCAGACAGATGCAGCGGGCAGGGCCCGAATCTCTCCTCCTCTCCTCCTCCCCGGCTCCGCCCACTGCATTTGTCAGGCTGAGAGATGAGATAGGCGGCGGGTCAATGAGCGCAGATCAGTGCTCTGTAAAAAAGGTATATACAGCGTTAAATCTCGGTCACAGGGGGCCATTACATTAAAAAACAGAGAGGATTATGTAAAGATACATTGGTGGGTTAACAACCACTTTAAGGCACTGACAATTGAAAATATAGGAGACCCTATAACCAACTTAAAAAATGCAGATAAAAGCACAAATCAAGTATTTTAAAGACAGATTCCATGGATTGGTAATTTTTACGTTGGTCCAGCTTAGGCCATTGTAAGTATGTATGTGCCATGATCCTCATGGAAGCTTCTATATGTTTGTACTGGTGACCATTGTCTCTGTCCTGGTGACCATTGTCTCCAGGGATGGCAAGCCCAAAACTCTGGAGTTGTTAGCAGAGCAAGAGATGGGAGTAAAACATTCAATAGGCACACATGTTCCCATGGTAACAGTCTAATGCCCCGTACACACGATCAGAAATTCCGCCAGCAAAAATCGGATGTGAGCTTTTGGTCAGAAATTCCGACCGTGTGTATGCTCCATCGGACTTTTGCTGGCAGAATTCCAGCCATCAAAAGATTGAGAGCAGGTTCTCTATTTTTCGGTCGGAAAAATTTCCTATGCGAAAATGCGTTCGTCTGTATGCAATTCGGACGCGGAAAAAATCATGCATGTTCGGAAACAATTCGACGCAGAAGCATTGAACTTCATTTTCTTGGCTCGTTGTAGTGTTGTACGTCACCGCATTCTTGACGGTCAAAAGTTCAAAGAACTTTTGTGTGACCGTGTGTATGCAAGGCAAGCTTGAGCGGAATTCTGTTGGAAAAACCATCCAAGTTTTTTCTGACAGAATTTCTGATTGTGTGTATGGGGCATAAGAAGGGATTTCCCCTCACTTAGTAGAGATTTCTTCTCACGCTGTCGCTAGGAAAGGGAGTGCAGGGAGATATCCTCAATGTAACACAGACGACAAAATAAAAAATAAAAATAAAACAGGATTTTTAATCCTTCTCTGCTCTATCCAATGCTGAAGCAACTTTCATGAACCTTGGTTATCTGTGACCGTTATCAAAGGACGGTGCTGCATGTTTCCCATATCACTTTTTTGGCCTCAGTATCTGTAAGGTGTGATAGCTCCTGTATCCTTCTGCCCTCTTTTCACCTACCTGAAAATAGGGAGACCCTATCCAACTTAAAAAAAGATGCAGATAAAAGCACAAATCAAGTATTTTAAAGACAAATTCCATGGATTGGTAATATTTACATAGTTAAATTGATCCTGGTTGGGCCAATGTAAGTATTTATGTGCCATAATCACCATGGAAGCTTCTGTCTGTTTGTCCTGGTTACCATTGTCTCCAGAAATGGATGGGAAGCCCAAAATTCTGGAGTTGTTAGCAAAGCAAGAGATGGGAGTAAAACTTTTAATAGGGACACATGTTCCCATGGTAGCAATCTAGAAAGGGATGTCCCCTGACTTAGTAGAGATTTCCTCTCACCCCATCTCTAGGACAGGGAGTGCAGGGAAATATCCTCAACGTGACACAGACAACAAAAAGATAAATACAAATCAAACAGGATTTTTAATCGTTCTCTACTCTATCCAATGCTGAAGCAACTTTTATGATCCTTGGTTATCTGTGACAGTTATCAAAGGACAGTGCTGCATGTTTCCCATTTCACTTTTTGGCCTCAGTATCTGTAAGGCGTGATAGCTCCTGTATACTTCTGCCCTCTTTCCACCTACCAGAAATAGGGAACCTTAGCTTAGTCATCAGCCTTAGTTATTTGAAAAAGACCACAACTTAGTGATGATGGTGGGTCTAGATGAGGCTGTTGGTATTATTGAGCCCTGTTGGTGTGAGCACTGATTGTGGGATGTAATTAGTGTCTAGAAAGCAAGTGTCACAATCAGGGTAAGGCTCGAAAACCAGTTGCTATAGCATTAGCGAAACTACCACCAACCAACAGGATAGGTACACAGGCAATCACCCTGGTGAATGATGCGGGTTTACCTGAGGTGTGGAGTTTGAGTACTATCTGGTGTTCATCAGAGGTCCTGATGGTGGAGATGGATTTTGCTGCATGTTAGGAGCATGTCGCAGTCCTCAGGATCGACCCACTGCGAGGTGAGCAAGCCATGATCCAGTAGCAGATAAGCAGGTTTGGATCAAACAGAAGTGTAGTCAGTAAACAAGCCAAAGGTCGATAATGAGTAGCTGCAGGTTGGAATCAGGCAGAAGTGTAGTCAAGGAACATGCCAAGGGTCAATAATGAGTGGTAGCATAATATGGACGGCAGTGTGGAAGACAGGAGCAAGATATTGGCTGGAGAGAGCACAATAATCTGGCAAACAGGAAGTCCAGAGACATGGCTTAAATCAGGAAGCTCATGGGAGGAGCAAAGAGTTGACGGTTCAAGACAAACAGAGATCAAGACCGGATCATTCAAGCAATTGTCCAGGGAACTGCCCAGGATTTCAGGTAGCTCAGCAAGAAGTAACTTTGCCGGACACAGCAGAGGTTCTGGGTTCAAATCCAGGCCTTGACAGCAAGGATAGAATGAATTGTCTTGAGCAACAAAAGGGTATAATGTGGGGCCCATAAACCTATATAGTAATAATACATACTGTACCATTATAATATTATATTGTATAGCTCCTGGAACTCAACAAGGCTTATGAAGGGGTTATGGGGAGGGTTGTAATCACCATATTCTAGGACACCAAGTGATCTAAAACAGTGGTTCTCAACCCTGTTCTCAAGTACTCCAAATCGGCCATGTTTTGGGAATTTCTCTTAGATAAAATAGCTGTCCAAAATACTAAGCCATTGATTCTGATTTAAAGCACCTGTGAAAGATAAAGGAAAACCTGCAAACATGGCCTGTTGGGGGTACTTGGAGTACTTGGTACTGGAGTGGACAGCCTTTTCATACATCCATTTTTCTTTGCACCTTCTTTTTAATATGGTTTAAAAATGCTTGGATAATTCTGTCTTGCTGTTAACAGTCAAGAAAAGCTACTGTTTTATTTAAATCACAAAATGCATGAAACCTTCCAGGTACTCAGGAGTCCTTCTATTCATTAACTGAAGATCAGTGTGTGTGCTTCACAGAGGTGTTAAGACACACATGATAATGAGCATGTATCTTCTTTGAATGCAGTGTATCCGAGCTGGCGGTTTCATAAATGCTGCTACGCTGATTTTGTTCAATTTGATCTTACCTGCTGCTGAGTCATCTGGCAGGTGACATCACTAATGAGCCTGATTGTGATGGGCTAATGAATCTACCACTCACCAGGGGTGATTAGCTAATGTAGGCATGCTAAAACTGTTAAATGGCAGTGCTTCTTTAATGAGCAGGGGGTTTCTCTCTCCTTAAAGTTTTGCATATAATGTTGTAAGATAGCCTTGTGTTTTGCTTAAAAAAATAAAGAAGAAGAATATGTCTTAAAAGTAATTTCCAACTTGCTTAGAATTGCTATATACTTTTAAATAGTAAGCTCTAATGAGCAGGGATCTCTGATTTCTTTTGTATTGTATTTCCCATTGTAACTGCACTGTCTGCCTTCATTTTGTAAAGCACGGCTTAAACTGTTGGCAGTATAACAATTAAAAGTCAGCAGCTGCAAATGCTGTAGCTGCTGCCTTTTAAAAATCAGGTACTTACCAGTCCATAGTTACCAGCAATGTCTTCCTTCAGCTGATTCATTTCATTGATGTGGGTTCCCGGCTCTGCTATCTTGGATTTTTGAGCTGGCTGTTACTTTCTGATGAATCACAGCTAACTGCCCACTGTCCATGTGCAATATCACAAGGGTGGGGGGGAAGGATAAGCAATGTCATCCTTTCCTAAGCAAGAATTACAGATACTTATCAGTCCATAGATTTCAGCGATGTCTTCCTGCAGCCAATTCTTCTCATTGATGCAGGTCCCCGGCACTGCCATCTTGGATTTGGGAGCTGGCTTTTACACTGCCATCTTGGATTTGGGAGCTGGCTTTTACACTGCCATCTTGGATTTGAGAGCTGGCTTTTACACCGCCATCTTGGATTTGGGAGCTGGCTTTTACACCGCCATCTTGGATTTGAGAGCTGGCTTTTACACTGCCATCTTGGATTTGAGAGCTGGCTTTTACACCGCCATCTTGGATTTGAGAGCTGGCTTTTACACTGCCATCTTGGATTTGAGAGCTGGCTTTTACACCGCCATCTTGGATTTTGGAGCTGGCTTTTACACCGCCATCTTGTATTTGGCAGTTACTTCCTGGAAGTAATACTGAAGTAATTACTGAACAGAGAAGGTCCCCACTCAGCAGGGGCAAAAAGCAAAGAATTTTCTGATTGGATGAGGTGGACATTGAGATATCACTACCTGGCCACTCTGCCTCATCCAATCAGATAATTTTTTTCATTAATTGAAAAATGTGAAGCAATCTCCAAATGGCACCCATGAGCGAGCAACAATGCAACAGGCATGGGATCAGGAAGCGTGTAAATCACAGCAATAGCAGTTCCTAATACAGTGATTTCCAGCTTCCAGTATGAAGTTATGCATACTGTATATAGTATATGCATAGCTACACTGGTCCGAGCTAGACCAATGTAACTACATGAAAATATCCATACTTAGAATTCTTCTTTAATGAATGAGGTGACGCTAAGTGGAAATTCACTTGGGAAAGAATGCTCAAGCAATTACAAGGGGAATTTTTGCGAACAATCACTTAGCTACAAATTCACTTTGCAAAGTGAACGTGATCTACACCTTTAGTAAAGCAACCCTGATGTGTCTTTTTCACTGTACTAAGGGTAACAGAACTGGCGAGGCAGGGGTGCTAGGAGTCTAAAAAGAAGGGCATATACAGTCATTGCCTCCAGGATCCAGATGTTGTAATTAGGCATGGCCCCTTCTCTTCCCCATCACAACTCTTTAATCTCCCCTCTAGTTCACAGTGTTAACATTCTCCTTTCCATCTTTTTCATCTTTTTCCTAGTCTTCTCTTCCGCACTTCTCTTTAACAATTACTTTAAGTAATTCTGATTTCTAGAGGGATCTGCCAGCATGGGGTCTATCTTCCTTGTAAGTCAGACTGGCTGCCTGCTGGTTAGCTTTTAGTATCAGACAGGAAGCTTTTCATATACTTCCTGTCTGAACACTGCTTGAGAATATTCTGTCACAATAAATGGCCATTCTTGTTCTTTCCTGAATGTATTGAATGAAGCAGTGACATACCCAAGATTGGGACCAACGCCCCAGAACCTAAAAAAATATCAACACAGATAACAAATTCTTATGATAAGGAGATATGCAGCATTATTCCCATCTGTAAATTGTAATAATTATATGTTTTTTTATATGACTTTGTTTCAAACACTTTGTTAAGTGGAAGCTTTGATGTCCTAAACAAACATTTGTTTATTGTCCCTGGTAAGTACTCCGGACCCTTATAGAATTGCTGTCTGCATCGGGGCAAAGGGCTTCATTTAGGTTACGACTGTGGCCAGCTTCAGCAAAACATGATGCATTGCAGAACATCCTAGACTTTCCATAACATTCAATAATTACGCTTCATTATCCCACAATATATCACAACGCTGAAGCGAGCTGTGTCTTAGGTCACCTCGCAAATTGATGGAATATGCAGACTAACAAACAAACTCTCCTTACCTCATACTGAGTAAACCAGCTCCGATGGAAGATGCTTGGTTAATATTTTATAAGTAAAATATTTTCTCCACGTGCACAGCACTTTTTTTTTTTTCATAGGATGGAGGTGTTAAATGATGTCACTCAGGAACACTGGATTTTTCCCATTGCAGCATGCTATGCAAACAGTTTCTATTCCGCTCATAAAATATTAATAGTCCATCTTCCAGCCTTGCTATTTGAAAGAGAGTAATAAGCTTCATATTTGTTTTTTCTTTTTTGTTTCTTCCGATTGTATTTAATTATAAAGTAAAGGATCGCTGTAACAGGAACTATACACCAAGGTTCTCCGTTTTAGCAACCCTCGGGACCACTTGGCAGCACTACTGTGTTGGCATTTTGGCAAAAAGGTTTATGATGATAATGGGTTTTAAAACTGGGTTACAGGCAGATATGAAAAATAACATCAATCCAGTTATATATTCATGAAATATAATTGTGTGTGTAGCAATCACTCCCGCAGGAGCCCTGTAGTTTAGGTCCCAAGGCTCTTTCCCCAGCAATTGCACCCACAGCCATGCACACCATCACAGTCACTCTCTTGGCTTAGTAATCAGTCTAGGGGTATGCTATTCTGATGCTTTATTGCAGAACTTGAACGTGGATGAGAGTAGGGTAACTGTGGGATCCTCCAGCAACTTTAAGCAGCAATTTAAAATCTTAAGAATTTTAGCACAGTCATTGCTTGCAGCTATACCAAGACACCATCACACCATCAACAATGCTGACTCTAGCACAAGACGGATATCAGCAGCACACAGTTTCAGGGATCTATCACACCACTCTGTACTCACTAATGTCCTTGGATAATTGGATGCCTCCTCCCAATACCTTCCAAACACCTTCTTACAGATGCTCAAAAGACAATCCTTCAGTCAGCTCCAACAGACTTTATCAGAATAAGCTCTTACTGTGGGGGCACTCTGCAGGGGGGAGGATCCAGGTGTGTCAGTGGGGGATCCAAGAAGAGGAGGATATGAGCTGCTCTGCGTAAAACCGCTGCATAGAGCGGGTAAGTATAACATGTTTATTATTCTGAAAAAAACGAAAAAATGTGAAGCTTTACAATCGCTTCAAATGAAACCATTCTGTACATACTTTAAGTACATCTGACAAATATTCTCATGGTCTAAAAAGAATGTCAATTTGACTTCTCTAATGATTATAAAAATGAAAAAATATTCTTAAAATTAAAAATTTTGAACACAATTCCACTAGTGTATGGCCAGCTTTAACATGCCTGTGTGCTAAATAAGGATAGCAGTCAGTGGTATGGGCAGCTGTTCTGCTCCTTATATAAGAATGCAGGAGAAAGCCACTAGAGGTAGAGAAATGAGTAGACCATGACCATCACACAGAAGGTAAGTGGCAGCTACTGGCATAGTACACTGTAGACCATAGAAAAATATCCTTGATCAATATTCTGCCCACTCTGCTTCGTTGTGATACCTGTTATATTGAGGAACCTAACTCAGTGGTAGTAGCATTTTCTAGTGAGTCCACAATAGTCAGAACTTTCAGGCTTGTTGGACAATTTCCTTTAAAGGCTAAGTTCATCTTTTTTCTAAATTCCAGCTTTCCTATGTACCAATATAGCATTAATGTATTCCTTTTGCACAGTTTTTATGGCTGTTTCAAAACACTGCTCCATTACTTCTGCTTTACTTCCTGGGTAGACTTTAGGTCATGACACAGGAAGGAGTTGACCAGCTGAGGGCAGATGATGTGTCATGAGCTAAAGTCTGTCCAGGAAGTAAGGCAGAAGTAACAGAGCAGTGTTTTGAAACATGCATGCTGGAATTTAGAAAACAAAAGGTGAACAAAGGTGAACTTGGCCCTTAAAATAAAGTTCCTTACATCAGGATTCCCACACAGGGGTTTCAGTCTCATCATACAGCATTCAAAACCTGTCTCCTAGACTGAGATCTCCTGGCTTTTGGGTTGAGTATACCTTTCTCCTCAGTGGAGCATACCTATCTCCTTGTTGGAGCCCCCCAAGATATGGCCAAGCCTGTGATTATAAAGCATGTAGACACCTGAACACACACCCTTTCAGTCCCCAGGACACTGAGTTGGAGGCTTCTTTCCTCTTGTAGGTCTCAGAAGCCTCTAAAGTTCAGAAGCCAATCCAGCAATTACAAAGAAATAAAAAAAAATGTTTTCTATGCTGACAACTGATAATCCAGAGCCCTGCACTGTGCATTTGTGCAAACCTTGTGTCACTTTTGCCTACTATTACACCATGGCAGGGCTTTGCGCTGTCACATACCTTAATAAATACTTTATAATCTGAATTTGGTAATCTGATAAATACATTAGCCACAGGAGCACAGAATTCATATGTCACCTGCTGTGTAATGATAACTGAAGCCAATTTCAACACTGCCTCTTTAGCAATATTTCTTTGACTATTGTAGATAATAGTAGACAACAATCAACTATAGATAGCCCACTTTAGCAACAAACCAGACTACAAGGTTTCTCTATGAACACAAAAGGCTTTACAGCTTTAACAACAAAAAATAGGCAATGAATACTAACTGCAGAATGTATTATTTCATTGTCCTTCATCAAAAGAGTATATTTGTCCAAAATTGACAACCAAGAGACTTTTCTAAATTTTTGAGCTGCCTGAATAATGCGGATCTTACCTTTTGGATAGTCACACAATTCAGGACTCTATATAATCATGATTTGTGAATTGCGCACTTCTTTACGTGTTGGACTGAGGATTAAGAGTGAAATTGGTTGATTTTCAAAACAATATGCTCTTTACTAGGTCAGGGATTTTTTTTTAAATAAATGTGTTGTTGGTAAAACCTTATGCCCCGTATACACGGTCGGACTTTGTTCGGACATTCCGACAACAAAATCCATGGATTTTTTCGAACGGATGTTGGCTCAACACCATACACACGGTCACACAAAGTTGTCGGAAAATCCGATCGTTCTAAAACGCGGTGACGTAAAACACGTACGTCGGGACTATAAACGGGGCAGTGGCCAATAGCTTTCATCTCTTTATTTATTCTGAGCATGCGTGGCACTTTGTCCGTCGGATTTGTGTACACACGATCGGAATTTTGCGACAACGGATTTTGTTGTCAGGAGAATTTTATAGCAAGCTCTCAAACTTTGTGTGTCGGAAAATCCGATGGAAAATGTGTGATGGAGCCTACACACGGTCGGAATTTCCGACAACAAGGTCCTATCACACATTTTCCGTCGGAAAATCCGACCATGTGTACGGGGCATTAGAAGGTTATTTATATAGACTGCAAGCTATTGTGCAGATCCATTATTGACACTGCTCTATATTCAACAAGAAAATTGATTAGAGCAACCTCCTGAATGAACTGATTTTTGGGAGGGTCTGTTTACTATAATCAGAAGATCACTTGATGTGGTAAAAGAAACCTTCCATTTTCAGCATCACTCTTGATATACTAGTAACACCCTTGACTAGTATATCACCAAAGAGGAAAGGCTCTCTATGTTAAATGTAAGACAGCAGTTGGCATGCCTAAAATGTAACCTCAAACTCTATTCAGACCTCTCGTAAAAGCAGTCAACCAATAACAACCTGAAAGTTCTGTAATCACAGAACTACTGCCTTAAATGCACATTTGAATTATTTTGATTATTTTGCATTTTGAAAATAAATGTAATTTTAGCAATGCTTAAGTAACCCTTTGCAACCCTTTGCTTTAACTCTTCTGGGAAGGCTATCCACAAGGTTTAGGAGTGTG